>NW_027328025.1:0-367751 GCF_047675955.1 Chlorocebus sabaeus
TATCGTGTCTCATCCGGTCAAAACCGGCTTGAGCCGGTCTGGTCTGGTTTGAGCCGGTCAAAACAGGTTTGAGCCGGTCTGGTCTGGTTTGAGCCGGTCAAAACCGGTTTGAGCCGGTCTGGTCTGGTTTGAGCTGGTCAAAACCGGTTTGAGCCGATTTGGCCCGGTTTTAGCCGGTCCGGGCCGGTCTTTTCCGGTTTGATCCGGTTTGAGTCGGTCTGTTCCGGTTTGATCTGGTCACATCCGGTCAAAACTGGTTTGAGCCGGTCTGGTCTTGTTTGAGCCATTCTGGTCTTGGTTGAGACGGTCAAAGCCTGATTGAGCCAGTTTGGCCCGGTTTTAGCCTGTCTGGGCCGATCTGGTTCGGTTTGAGTCGGTTTGAGCCTGTGTGTGCTCATCTGGTCCGGTATGATCCGGTTCTTGAAGGTCTGGTCCCGTTTGATCCGGTCTAATCCGGTCAAAACCGATTTGAGCCGGTCAGGTCTTGTTTGAGCTGGTCAAAACAGGTTCGACACGGTATGGTATGGTTTGAGCCGGTCAAAACAAGTTTGAGCCTGTTTGGCACGGTTTTAGGCGGTCTGGGCCTGTCTGGTCTGGTTTGATCACGTTTGAGCCGATCTGGTCTGGTTTGAGCCAGTCAAAACCGGTTTGAGCCGGTCTGGTCTGGTTTGAGCCGGTCAAAAGAGGTTTGAGCCGGTTTGGCCCAGTTTTAGGCGGTCTGGGCCGGTCTGGTCCAGTTTGATCAGGTTTGAGCCGATCTGGTCTGGTTCGAGCCGGTGAAAACCGGTTTTAGCCGGTCTGGAGTGGTTTGAACCGCTCAAAACCGGTTTGAGCCGGTCAAAACCGTATTGAGACAATCAAAACCGGTTTGAAACCGGTCTGGTCTGGTTTGAGCCAGTGAAAACCGGTTTGTGCCGGTCTGGTCTGGTTTGAGCCAGTCTGGTCTGGTTTGAACCGATCAAAACCGGTTTGTGGCCCAGATTTAGGCGGTCTGGGCCAGTCTGGTCTGGTTTGATCCGATTTTAGCCGGTCTGGGCCAGTCTGATTCTGTTTGATCCAGTCTCATCAGGTCAAAAACCGATTTTAGCTGGTCACAACCGGTTACAGCCAGTCTGGTGTGGTTTGAGCAGGTCAAAACCAGTTTGAGACGGTCTGGTCTGGTTTGAGCCGGTCTGGTCTGGTTTGAGCCAGTGAAAACCAGTTTGAGATGATCTGGCCCGATTTTAGCCGGTCTGGGCCGGTCTGGTCCGTTTTGATCCGGTTTCAGCCGGTCAGGGCCTGTCTGGTCCGGTTTGATCCGGTGTGAGCCGGTCTGCTCCGGTTTGATCTGGTGTCATCCAGTCAAAACCGGTTTGAGCCGGTCTGGTACGGTTTGAGCCAGTCTGGTCTCGTTTGACCCGGAATAAACCAGTTCAGGTCGGTGAAAACCGGTTTGAGCCGGTCTGGTCCGGTTTGAACGGGTCAAAACCGGTTTGTGGCCCAGTTTTAAGCAGTCTGGGCCGGTCTGGTCCCGTTTGATCCGATTTTACCCGTTCTGGGCCGGTCTGATCCGGTTTGATCCGGTCTCATCTGGTCAAACCCAATTTTAGCCGGTCAAAACCGGTTTCAGCCGGTCTGGTGTGGTTTGAGCAGGTCAAAACCGGTTTGAGCCGGTCTGGTCCGGTTTGAGATGGTCTGGTCTGGTTTGAGCCGGCCAAAACCGGCTCAGGTTGGTCAAAACTGGTTTGAGCCGGTCTGGGCGGTCTCGTCCGATTTGCTCTGGCTTCAGCTGTTCTGGGCTGTTCTGGTGCGGTTTCATCCGGTTTGAGCCGGACTGGTCCGGTTTTATCCTGTCTCATCCGGTCAAAACCGGTTTGAGCCGGTCTGGTCTGGTTTGAGCCGGTCAAAACCGGTTTGATGCAGTCTGGTCTGGTTTGAGCTGGTCTGGTCTGGTTTGAGCCGGTCAAAACCTGATTGAGCTGGTTTAGCCCGGTTTTAGCCTGTCTGGGTCGGTCTGGTTCGGTTTGAGCCGGTTTGAGCCATTTGTACCGGTCTGGTCCGGTATGATCCGGTTTGAGAATATCTGGTCCGGTTTCATCCGGTCTAATCCGGTCAAAACCGGTTTGAGCCGGTCTGGTCTGGTTTGAGGCGGTCAAAACAGGTTCGAGACGGTCTGGTCTGGTTTGAGTCGGTCAAAATAGGTTTGAGCCGGTTTGGCCTGGTTTTAGGCGGTCTGGGCCGGTCTGGTCCCGTTTGATCAGGTTTGAGCAGGTCTGGTCTGGTTTGAGCCGGTCAAAACCAGTTTGTGGCCCGGTTTTAGCCAATCTGGACTGGTCTGGTCCCGTTTGCTCCGGCTTCAGCTGTTCTGGGCCGGTCTGGTGCGGTTTCATCTGGTTTAAGCCGGTCTGGTCTGGTTTTATCCTGTCTCATCCGGTCAAAAGCCGGTTTGAGCCGGTCTCTTCTGGTGTGAGTCAGTCAAAACCGGTTTGAGCCCGTCTGGTCTGGTTTGAGACTGTCTGGTCTGGTTTGAGCCGGTCAAAACCTGATTGAGCCAGTTTAGCTCGGTTTTAGCCTGTCTGGGCCGGTCTGGTTCGGTTTGAGCCGGTTAGAGCCGTTTGTGCTGGTCTGGTCTGGTATGATCCGGTTTGAGAAGGTCTGGTCCGGTTTGATCCGGTCTAATCTGGTCAAAACCGGTTTGAGCCGGTCAGGTCTGGTTTGAGCCGGTCAAAACAGGTTCGACCCGGTCTGGTCTGGTTTCAGCCGGTCAAAATAAGTTTGAGCCGGTTTGGCACGGTTTCAGGCGGTCTGGGCCAGTCTGGTCTGGTTTGATCCGGTTTCAGCCTGTCTGGTCTGGTTTGAGCTGGTCAAAACCGGTTTGAGCCGGTCTGGTCTAGTTTAAGCCGGTAAAAATAGGTTTGAGCCGGTTTGGACCGGTTTTAGGCCGTCTGGGCCTGTCTGGTCCGGTTTGAGCCGGTTTTTTGCCGTTCTGGGCTCGTCTGGTCCGGTTTGATCCTGTCTCATCCGGCCAAAATCGATTTCAGCCAGTCAAAACCGGTTTGAGCCGTTCTGGTGTGGTTTGAGCCGGTCAAAACCGGTTCGAGCCGTTCAAAACCGGTTTAAGCAGGTCAAAACAGGATTGAACCGGTCTGGTATGCTTTGAGCCAGTCAAAACCAGCTGTGGTAGGTCAAAATCGGTTTTAGCCAGTCTGGTCTGCTATGAGCCGGTCAAAACCAGTTTGTGGCCCAGTTTTAGGCGGTCTGGGCCAGTCTGCTCCGGTTTGATCTGATTTTACCCGGTCGGGTCCGGTCTGATTCGGTTTGATCCAGTCTCATCCGGTCAAAACCGGTTTTAGCTGGTCAAAACCGGTTTCAGCCGGTCTGGTGTGGTTTGAGCAGGTCAAAACCGGTTTGAGCCGGTCTGGTCTGGTTTGAGCCGGTCTGTTCTGGTTTGAGCCGGTCAAAACCAGTTCGATCCGGTCAAAACCGGTTTGAGCCGGTTTGGTCTGGTTGAAGCCAGTCAAAACAGATTCGAGCCAGTCTAAGGTGGTCTGGTAAGTTTTGATCATGTCTAATCATGTCAAAACCGTTTTGAGCTGCTGTAAATGGTTTTAGCTGGTCTGGAGTGGTTTGAGTCGGTCAAAACCAGTTTGAGCCGGTCTGGCCCGGTTTTAGCCGGTCTGGGCTGCTCTGGTCCACTTTGATACGGTTTCAGCCGGTTTGGGCCTGTCTGGTCCGGTTTGATCTGGTGTGAGCTGGTCTGGTCCGATTTGATCCGTTTTGAGCCGGTCTTGTCTGGTTTGAGCCGGTCTGGTCTGGTTTGAGCCGGTCAAAACCAGTTTGTGGCCCGGTTTTAGCCGGTCTTTGCCGGTCTGGTCCAGTTTGATCCGGTTTCAGCTCGTCTGGGGTAGTCGAGTCCGGTTTGATCTGGTCAAAACCGCTTTGAGCCGGTCAAAACAAGTTTGAGCTGGTCTGTTCTGGGTTGAGCCGGTCTGGTCTGGTTTGAGCCGGTCAAAACCGGCTCAGGTCGGTCAAAACTGGTTTCAGCCAGTGTGGTCCGGTTTGAACCAATCAAAACCGGTTTGTGGCCCAGATTTTGGCGGTCTGGGCCAGTCTGCTCCGGTTTGATCCGATTTTAGCCGGTCTGGGCCAGTCTGATTCTGTTTGATCCGGTCTCATCTGGTCAAAACCGATTTTAGCTGGTCACAACCGGTTTCAGCCGGTCTGGTGTGGTTTGAGCCGGTCTGGTCTGGTTTGAGCCGGTCTGGTCTGGTTTGAGCCGGTCAACATGGTTCGGGCCAGTTTGGTCTAGTTGAAGCCAGTCAAAACCGATTCTAGCCTGTCTGAGCCCGTCTGGTCTGGTTTGATCCGGTCTAATCAGGTCAAAACAGGCTTGAGCTGGTGAAAACCGGTTTTAGCCGGTCTGGGTGGTTTGAGCCGGTCAAAACTGCATTGAGCCAGTCAAAACCGGTTTGAACTGGTCTGGTCTGGTTTGAGCCGGTGAAAACCGGTTTGAGACGGTCTGGTCCAGTTTTAGCTGGTCTGGGCCGGTCTGGTCCGTTTTGATCCGGTTTCAGCCGGTCAGGGCCTGTCTGGTCCAGTTTGATCCGGTGTGAGCTGGTCTGGTCCGGTTTGATCCGGTGTCATCCGGTCAAAACCGGTTTGAGCCGGTCTGGTCCGGTTTGAGCCGGTCTGGTCTGGTTTGACCCGTTCTAAACCAGCTCAGGTCGGTCAAAACCGGTTTGAGCCTGTCTGGTCTGGTTTGAACGGGTCAAAACCGGTTTGTGGCCCAGTTTTAGACAGTCTGGGCTGGTCTTGTCCCGTTTGATCCGATTTTACCCCGTTCTGGGCCTGTCTGATTCGGTTTGATCCGGTCTTATCTTGTCAAACCCGATTTTAGCCAGTCAAAACCGGTTTCAGCTGGTCTGGTGTGGTTTGAGCAGTTCAAAACCAGTTTGAGCTGGTCTGGTCCGGTTTGAGATGGTCTGGTCTGGTTTGAGCCGGCCAAAACCGGCTCAGGTTGGTCAAAACTGGTTTGAGCCGGTCTGGACGGTCTCGTCCGATTTGCTCCGGCTTCAGCTGTTCTGGGCTGTTCTGGTGCGGTTTCATCCGGTTTGAGCCGGACTGGTCCGGTTTTTATCCTGTCTCATCCGGTCAAAACCGGTTTGAGCCGGTCTGGTCTGGTTTGAGCCGGTCAAAACCGGTTTGATGCAGTCTGGTCTGGTTTGAGCTGGTCTGGTCTGGTTTGAGCCGGTCAAAACCTGATTGAGCCGGTTTAGCCCGGTTTTAGCCTGTCTGGGTCGGTCTGGTTCGGTTTGAGCCGGTTTGAGCCATTTGTGCCGGTCTGGTCCGGTATGATCCGGTTTGAGAATATCTGGTCCAGTTTCATCCGGTCTAATCCGGTCAAAACCGGTTTGAGCCGGTCTGGTCTGGTTTGAGCCGGTCAAAACCGGTTTGATGCAGTCTGGTCTGGTTTGAGCTGGTCTGGTCTGGTTTGAGCCGGTCAAAACCTGATTGATCCGGTTTAGCCTGGTTTTAGCCTGTCTGGGCCGGTCTGGTTAGGTTTGAGCTGGTTTGAGCCGTTTGTGCCGGTCTGGTCCGGTATGATCCGGTTTGAGAATGTCTGGTCTGGTTTCATCCGGTCTAATCCGGTCAAAATCGATTTCATCCCGTCAAATCCGATTTGAGACGTTCTGGTGTGGTTTGAGCCTGTCAAAACCGGCTTGAGCCATTCAAAACCGGTTTAAGCAGGTCAAAACTGGATTGAACCGGTCTGTTCTGGTTTGAGCCAGTGAAAACCGATTTGAGCCGGTCTGGTCTGGTTTGAGCCGGTCTTGTCTGGTTTGAGCCGGACAAAACCAGCTCTGGTAGGTCAAAACCGGTTTTAGCCAGTCTGGTCTGCTATGAGCCAGTCAAAACCGGTTTGTGGCCCAGTTTCAGGCGGTCTGGGCCAGTCTGCTCCGGTTTGATCCGATTTTACCCGGTCGGGGCCAGTCTGATTTGGTTTGATCCGGTCTCATCCGGTCAAAACCGGTTTTAGCTGGTCAAAACCGGTTTCAGCCTGTCTGGTGTGGTTTGAGCAGGTCAAAACTGGTTTGAGCCGTTCTGGTCTGGTTTGAGCCGGTCTGTTCTGGTTTGAGCTAGTCAAAACCAGTTTGAGCTGGTTTGGTCTGGTTGAAGACAGTCAAAATCGATTTGAGCCTGTCTAAGGTGGTGTGGTAAGTTTTGATCTGGTCTAATCAGGTCTAAACCGTTTTGAGCCGCTGAAAATGGTTTTAGCCAGTCTGGAGTGGTTTGAGTTGGTCAAAACTGGTTTGAGCCGTTCAAAACCGGATTGAGGTAGTCAAAACTGGTTTGAAATGGACTGGTCGGGTTTGAGCCAGTCAAAACCGGTTTGAGCCGGTCTGGCCCGGTTTTAGCCGGTCTGGACCGGTCTGGTCCACTTTGATCCGGTTTCAGCTGGTCTGGGCCTGTCTAGTCCAGTTTGTTCCGGTGTGAGCCGGTCTGGTCCGGTTTGATCCATTGTCATCCGATCAAAACTGCTTTGAGCCGGTTCGGTCCATTTTGAGCCGGTCTGGTCTGGTTTGAGCTGGTCAAAACCGGTTTGTGGTCCGGTTTTAGCCGGTCTAGGCCGGTCTGGTCCAGACTGATCCAGTTTCAGCTGTTCTGGGGTAGTCGAGTCCGGTTTGATCTGATCAAAACCGCTTTGAGCCGGTCAAAACTGGTTTGAGCCGGTCTGGTCTGGGTTGAGCCGGTCTGGTCTGGCTTGAGCCAGTCAAAACCGGCTCAGGTCGGTTAAAACCGTTTTGAGCCATTCTGGTCTTGTTTGTACTGGTCAAAACCGGTTTGTGGCCCACTTTTAGGTGGACTGGGTCGGTCTGGTCCGGTTTGATCCGATTTTAGCCAGTCTGGGCCGGTCTGATTCGTTTTGATCCGGTCTCATCCAGTCAAAACTGGTTTTAGCCGGTCAAAACCGGTTTCAGCCGGTCTGGTGTGGTTTGAGCAGGTCAAAATCGGTTTGAGCCAGTCAAAACCGGTTTCAGCTGATCTGGTGTGGTTTGAGCCGGTCTGGTCTGGTTTGAGCCGGTCAAAATCGGTTTGAGCCGGTTTGGTCTGGTTGAAGGCAGTCACAACCGATTCAAGCCTGTCTGAGCCAGTCTGGTACAGTTTGATCCGGTCTAATCAGGTCAAACCCGGTTTGAGCTGGTGAAAACCGGTTTTAGCCAGTCTGGAGTGGTTTGAGCCGGTCAAACCCGGTTTGAGCTGGTCAAAACCATATTGAGCCAGTGAAAACCGCTTTGAACCAGTCTGGTATGGTTTGAACTGGCTAAAACCGGTTTGAGCCGGTCTGGCCCGGTTTTAGCTGGTTTGGGCCGGTCTGGTCCGGTTTGATCCGGTGTGAGCCGTTCTGGTCCGGTTTGATCCGGTGTCATCCGGTCAAAACCGGTTTTAGTCAGTCAAAACAGTTTTGAGCCCGTCTTATCTGGTTTGAGCTGGTCAAAAACCGGCTCAGGTCGGTTGAAACCGGTTTGAGCCGGTCTGGTCTGGTTTGAGCCGGTCACAACCGGTTTGAGCTGGTTTGGTCTGGTTAAAGCCAGTGAAAACCAATTCCAGCCTCTCTGAGCCGGTCTGGTCCGGTTTGATCCGGTCTAATCAGGTCAAAACCGGTTTGAGCTGGTGCAAACCGGTTTTAGCCGGTCTGGAGTGGTTTGAGCCGCTCAAAACCGGATTGAGCCAGTCAAAACCGGTTTGAACCGGTCTGTTCTGGTTTGAATCGGTCAAAACCAGTTTGAGCCGGTCTGGCCTGGTTTTAGCCAGTCTGGGCCAGTCTTTTCCGGTTTGATCTGGTTTCAGCCGGTCTGGGCCTGTCTGGTCCGATTTGATCCGGTGTCATCCGGTTCAAAACCGGTCTGGGCCGGTCGAGTCTGGTTTGATCCCGTCAAAACCGCTTTGAGCCGGTCAAAACCGCTTTGAGCCGGTCTGGTCTGGTTTGAGCCGGTGAAAACTGGTTTGTGGCCCGGTTTCAGCCGGTCTGGCCCAGTCTGGTCCCGTTTTCTCTGGCTTCAGCTCTTCTGGGCCGGTCTGGTGCGTTTTCATCCGGTTTGAGTCAGTCTAGTCTTGTTTTATCCTGTCTCATCCGGTCAAAACCGCTTTGAGCCAGTCTAGTCTGGTTTGAGCCGGTCAAAACCGGTTTGAGCCGGTCTGGTCTGGTTTGAAGCGGTGAAAACCGGTTTGTGGCCCAGTTTTAGGCGGTCTGGGCCAGTCTGCTCTGGTTTGACCCCATTTTCGTCAGTCTGGGCCGGCCTGATTTGGTTTGATCCGGTCTCATCCGGTCAAAACCGGTTTTAAGCCGGTCAAAACCGGTTTCAGCCAGTCTGCTGTGGTTTGAGCAGGTCAAAATCGGTTAGAGCCGGTCAAAACCGGTTTGAGCTAGTCTGGTCTGGTTTGAACCGGTCTGGTCTGGTTTGAGCTGGTCAAAACCGGTTCAAGCCCGTCAAAACCGGTTTGAGCCGGTCTGGTCTGGTTTGAGCGGTTCCAACCAGTTTGTGGCCCGTTTTCAGCCATTCTGGGCCGGTCTGCTCCGGTTTGATCTGGTTTCAGCTGGTCTGGGCCTGTCAAGACCAGTTTGATGCGGTCAAAACTGCTTTCAACAGGTCAAAACCGGTTTGAGCCGGTCTGGTCTTGTTTGAACCGATCTGGTCTGGTTTCAGCCGGTCTAAACCGGCTCAGGTCGGTCAAAACCGGTTTGAGCCAGTCTTATTTGGTTTGAACCAGTCAAAACCGGTGTGTGGCCCAGTTTTAGGCAGTCTGAGCCGGTCTGATCCCGTTTGATCGGATTTTAGCTGGTCTGGTCCGGTCTGTTTCGGTTTTATCCGGTCTCATCCGGTCAAAACGGTTTTCAGCCGTTCAAATCCGGTTTCAGCCGGTCTGGTGTCATTTAAGAAGGTCAAAACCGGTTTGAGCTGGTCTGGTCTGGTTTGAGACGGACTGTTCTGTTTGAGCCGGTCTAAACCGGGTTGAGGCTGTTTGGTCTGGTTTGAGCCGGTCAAAACAGGTTTGAGCCGATTTGGCCCGGTTTTAGCCGGTCTGGGCCGGTCTTTTCGGTTTGATGCAGTTTGAGCCAGTCTGGTCCGGTTTAATCCGGTCTCATCCGGTCAAAATCGGTTTGAGCCAGTCTGGTCTTGTTTGAGCCGGTCTGGTCTTGTTTGAGGACAGTCAAAAACTGATTGAGATGGTTTGGCCCGGTTTTACCCTGTCTGGGCCGGTCTGGTTCGGTTTGAGCCAGATTGAGACGGTTTGTGCTCGTCTGGTCCGGTATGATCCGGTTGGGAAGGTCTGGTCCCGTTTGATACGGTCTAATCTGGTCAAAACGGGTTTGAGCCCGTCAGGTTTCGTTTGAGCCAGTCAAAACAGGTTCGACTCGGTCTGGTCTGGTTTGATCCGGTCAAAACCGGTTTGAGCTGGTCTGGCCCGGTTTTAGCCGGTCTGGGCTGGTCTGGTCCGGTTTGATCCGGTTTCAGCCTGTCTGGGCCTGTCTGGTCCGGTTTGATCTGGTGTGAGCCGTTCTGGTCCGCTTTGATCCGGTGTCATCCGGTCAAAACCAATCTGGGCCTGTCGAGTCTGGTTTGATCCGGTGAAAACCGCTTTGAGCCAGTCAAAACCGGTTTGAGCTGGTCAAAACCGGTTTGTGGTCCGGTTTTAGCCGGTCTGGACCGGTCTGGTCTGGTTTTCTCCGGCTTCAGCTGTTCTGGGCCGGCCTGGTGTGGTTTCATCCGGTTTGAGCCAGTCTGGTCCGGTTTTATCCTGTCTAATCTGGTCAAAACCGATTTGAGCCGGTCTGGTCTGGTTTGAGCCGGTCAAAACCTGAAAGAGCCGGTTTGGCCCGGTTTTAGCCTGTCTGGGCTGGTCTGGTTCGGTTTGAGCCGGTCTAATCCGATGAATACCGGTTTGAGCCGGTCAGGTCGGGTTTGAGCCGCTCAAAATAGGTTCGAGATGGTCTGGTCTGGTTGGAGCCGGTCAAAATAAGTTTGAGTCAGTTTGGCCAGGTTTTAATCGGTCTGGGCCGGTCTGGGTCGGTTTGATCTGGTCTCATATGGTCAAAATCGGTTTCAGCCGGTCAAAACCGGTTTGTGGAATAGTTTTAGGCAGTCTGGGCTGTTCTGGTCCCGTTTGATCCTATTTTAGCCAGTCTGGGCCAGTCTGATTCGGTTTGATCTGGTCTCATCCGGTCAAAACCAGTTTTAGCTGGTCAAAACCGGTTTCAGCCGCTCCGATCTGGTTAGAGCTGGTCAAAAGCGGTTTGAGCCGGTCTGGTTTGGTTTGAGCTGGTCAAAATAGGTTTGAACCGGTTTGGCCCAGTTTTAGGCGGTCTGGGCCGGTCTGGTCCGGTTTGATCTGGTTTTAGCTGTTCTGGACCCGTCTGGTCCAGTTTGATATGATCTCATCCAGTCAAAATCGGTTTCAGCCGGTCTGGTGTGGTTTGAGCCGGTCAAAACCGGTTTGTGCTGGTCAAAACCGGTTCGAGCCATTCAAAAGCAGTTTGAGCCGGTCATAACCAGATTGAACTGGTTTGATCTGATTTTCACCGGTCTGGGCCGGTCTGATTTGGTTTGATCTGGTCTCATCCGGTCAAAACCGGTTTCAGCCGGTCTGGTGTGGTTTGAGCAGATCAAAACCGGTTTGAGCCGGTCAAAACCATTTTGAGCCGGTTTGATCTGGTTGAAGCCAGTCAAAAGCAATTCGAGCCTGTCTGAGCCGGTCTGTTGCGGTTTGATCCGGTCTAATCAGGTCAAAACTGGATTGAGCCGGTGAAAACCAGTTTTAGCCAGTGTGGAGTGGTTTGAGCCTGTCAAAACCGGTTTGAGCCGGTCAAAACCGGATTGAGCCAGATATAACCGGTTTGAAACAGTCTGGTCTGGTTTGAACCGGTCAAAACCGGTTTGAGCCGGTCTGGCCCGGTTATAGCTGTTCTGGCCTGGTCTGGCCCGGTTTGATCCAGTTTCAGCCGGTCTGGGCCTGTCTGGTGCGCTTTGATCCGCTGTGAGCCGGTCAGGTCAGGTTTGATCCGATGTCATCCGGACAAAACCGGTTTGAGTCAGACTGGTCCAGTTTGAGCCGGTCTGGTCTGGGTTGAGCCGGTCAAAACCGGTTTGAACTGGTCTGGTATGGATTGAGCCTGTCAAAACTGGTTTGATCTGGATTGAGCCGATCTGGTCTGGTTTGATCCGGTCAAAACCGTTTGGAGCTGGTCTGGTCTGGTTTGAGCCGGTCAAAACCGGTTTGAGCTGGTCAAAACCGGTTCGAGCTGTTCAAAATAGGTTTGAGCCGGTCAAAACCGGATTGAGCCAGTTAAAACCGGTTTGAACCGGTCTGATCTGTTTGAGCTGGTTAAAAGCAGTTTTAGCCGGTCTGGACCGGTTTTAGCCGGTCTGGGCCGGTCTGGTCCGGTTTGATCCGGTTTCAGCTGGTCTGGGCCAGGTGAGTCTGGTTTGATCCGGTCAAAACCGCTTTGAGCCAGTCAAAACGGGTTAGAGCCGGTCTGGTCTGGTTTGAGCCGGTCAAAACCAGCTCAGGTCGATCATAACCGGTTTGAGCCGGTCTGGTTCGATTTCAACCGGTCTTGTCTGGTTTGATCGGGTCAAAACCGGTTTGTGGCCCAGTTTTAGGTGGTCTGGGCCAGTCTGGTCCGGTTTGATTTGATTTTAGCTGGTCTGGGCCGGTCTGATTCGGTTTGATCTGGTCTCATCCGGTCAAAACCGGTTTTAGCCAGTGAAAACCGTTCTCAGCCGGTCTGGTGTGGTTTGAGCAGGTCAAAACCGGTTTGAGCCGGTCAAAACTGGTTTGAGCTGGTCTGCTCTGGTCTGAGCCAGTCTGGTCTGGTTTGAGCTGGTCAAAACCAGTTCGAGCCAGTCAAAACCGGATTGAGCCGGTTTGGTCTGGTAGAAGCCAGTCAAAACCGATTCGAGCCTATCGGAGCCGGTCCGGTCCGGTTTAATCTGGTCTAATCAGGTCAAAACCGGTTTGATCCGGTGAAAACCGGTTTTAGCATGTCTGGAGTGGTTTGAGACGGTCAAAACCGGTTTGAGCCACTCTGGTCTGGTTTGAGCCGGTCAAAACCTGCTCAGATCGGTCAAAACCGGTTTGAGCTGGTCTGGCCTGGTTTGAACAGGTCAAAACCTGTTTGTTTCCCAGTTTTAGGCGGTCTGGGCCAGTCTGGTCTGGTTTTAGCCGATTTTAGCCAGTCTGGGCCGGTCTGATTGGGTTTGATCCGGTCTCATCTGGTCAAAACCGGTTTTAGCCGTTCAAAAACCGGTTTCAGCTGGTCTGGTGTGGTTTGAGCAGGTCCAAACCGGTTTGAGCCAGTCTGGTCTGGTTTGAGCCGGTCAAAACCGGTTTGAGCCAGTTTGGTCTGTTTGAAGCCAGTCAAAAATTTATTCGAGCCTGTCTCAGAGAGTCTGGTCCGGTTTTATCTGGTCTAATCAGGTCAACACCGGTTTGAGCGGTGAAAACCGGTTTTAGCTGGTCTGGAGTGGTTTGAGCCTGGTAAAACCGGTTTGAGCCGGTCAAAAACTGGATTGAGCCAGTCCAAACGGGTTTGAAACGGTCTGGTCTGGTTTGAGCTGCGAAAACCGGTTTGAGCCCGTCTGGCCGGTTTTCACCGGTCTGGGCCGGTCTGGTCCACTTTGATCCGGTTTCAGCTGGTCTGGACCTTTCTGGTCCGGTTTGATGCGTTGTGAGCCGGTCTGGTCCGGTTTGATCTGGTGTCATTTGGTCAAAGCCGGTTTGAGCCAGTCTGGTCCGTTTTGAGCCGGTCCGGTCTGGTTTGAGCTGGTAAAAAACAGGTTTGTGGCCTGGTTTTAGCTGGTCTGGCCCGGTCTGGTCGGTTTGCTCCGGCTTCAGCTCTTCTGGGGCCGGTCTGGTGTGGTTTCATCTGGTTTGAGCCGGTCTGGTCCGGTTTTATCCTGTCTCATCCGGTCAAAACCGGTTTGAGTCAGTCTGGTCTGCTTTGAGCCAGTCAAAACCGGTTTGATCCAGTCTGGTCTGGTTTGAGCCAGTCTGGTCTGGTTTTATCCAGTCAAAACCTGATTGAGCCAGTTTGGCCTGGTTTTAGCCTGTCTGGGCCGGTCTGGTTCTGTTTGAGACGGTTGAGCTGGTTTGTGCTCGTCTGGTCCGGTATGATCCGGTTTGGGAAGGTCTGGTTCGGTTTGATCTGGTCTAATCTGGTCAAAACCGGTTTGAGCTGGTCAGGTCTGGTTTGAGCCGGTCGAAAACAGGTTCGAGCCGGTCTGGTCTGGTTGAGCCGGTCTGGTCTGGTTTGAGCCGGTCAAAACCGGTTCAAGCTGGTGAAAACCGGTTTGAAGCGGTTTGTTCTGGTTGAAGCCAGTCAAAACCGATTCAAGCCTGTCTGAGCCGGTCTGGTCCAGTTTAGTCTGGTCTAATCAGGTCAAAACCGGTTTGAGCCGTTGAAAAATGGTTTTTTTAGCCGGTCTGGAGTGGTTTGAGGTGGTCAAAACCGGTTTGAGCCGTTGAAAACCGGATTGAGCCAGTCAAAACCGGTTTGAACTGGTCTGGTCTGGTTTGAGCCGGTCAAAAATGGTTTTGAGCCGGTCTGGCCCGGTTTTAGTCGGTCTGGGCCGGTCTGGTCCAGTTTGATCCTCTCAAAACCGCTTTTTCTGGTCAAAACCGGTTTGAGCTGGTCTGGTCTGGTTTGAACCTGTCTGGTCTGGTTTGAGACGGTCCAAACCAGCTCAGGTCGGTCAAAACCGTTTTGAGCCAGTCTGGTCTGGTTTGAACGGGTCAAAACCGGTTTGTGGCCCAGTTTTAGGCGGTCTGGGCCGGTCTGGTCCGGTTTGATCCGGTTTCAGCCAGTCTGGCCTGTCTGGTCCTCTTTGATCCGGTGTGAGCCGGCCTTGTCCGGTTTGATCTGTGTCATCTGGTCAAAACTGGTGTGTGCCGGTCTGGTGTGGTTTGAGCCGGTCTGGTCTGATTTGAGCTGGTCAAAACCATCTCAGGCCAGTCAAACCGGTTTGAGCCGGTCTGGTCTGGTTTGAGCCGGTCAAAACCGGTTTGTGGCCCAGTTTTAGCCGGTCTGGGCCGGTCTGGTCTGGTTTTATCCGGTTTCAGCCGGTCTTGGCCTGTCTGGTCTGGTTTGATCCGGCTTCAGCTGTACTGGGCCGGTCTGGTGCCGCTTCATCCGGTTTGAGCCGGTCTGGTCTGATTTTATCCTGTCTCATCTGGTCAAACCCGGTTTGAGACAATCTCTTCTGTTTTGAGCCAGTCAAAATCGGTTTGAGCCAGTGTGGTCTGGTTTGAGCCTGTCTGGTCTGGTTTTATCCGGTCAAAACCTGATTGAGCCAGTTTGGCCTGGTTTTAGCCTGTCTGGGCCTGTCTGGTTCTGTTTGAGACGGTTTGAGCTGGTTTGTGCTCGTCTGGTCCGGTATGATCCGGTTTGGGAAGGTCTGGTTCGGTTTGATCTGGTCTAATCTGGTCAAAACCGGTTTGAGCTGGTCAGGTCTGGTTTGAGCCGGTCAAAACAGGTTCGAGCCGGTCTGGTCTGGTTTGAGCCGGTCTGGTCTGGTTTGAGCCGGTCAAAACAGGTTCGAGCCGGTGAAAACCGGTTCGAACCGGTTTGTTCTGGTTGAAGCCAGTCAAAACCGATTCGAGCCTGTCTGAGCCGGTCTGGTCCAGTTTAGTCCGGTCTAATCAGGTCAAAACCGGTTTGATCCGTGGAAAACTGGTTTTAGCCGGTCTGGAGTGGTTTGAGGTGGTCAAAACCGGCTTGAGCCGGTGAAAACCGGATTGAGCCTGTCAAAACCGGTTTGAACTGGTCTGGTCTGGTTTGAGCCGGTCAAAAATGGTTTGAGCCGGTCTGGCCCGGTTTTAGTCGGTCTGGGCCGGTCTGGTCCGGTTTGATCCTCTCAAAACCGCTTTTTCTGGTCAAAACCAGTTTGAGCTGGTCTGGTCTGGTTTGAGCCTGTCTGGTCTGGTTTGAGCCGATCAAAACCAGCTCAGGTCAGTCAAAACAGTTTTGAGCCAGTCTGGTCTGGTTTGAATGGGTCAAAACCGGTTTGTGGCCCAGTTTTAGGCGGTCTGGGCCGGTCTGGTCCGGTTTGATCCAGTTTCAGCCGTTCTGGGCCTGTCTGGTCCTCTTTGATCCGGTGTGAGCCAGCCTTGTCCGGTTTGATCTGTGTCATCTGGTCAAAACTGGTGTGTGCCGGTCTGGTCTGATTTGAGCCGGTCAAAACCATCTCAGGCCAGTCAAACCAGTTTGAGCCAGTCTGGTCTGGTTTGAGCCAGTCAAAACCGGTTTGTGGCCCAGTTTTAGCCAGTCTGGGCCAGTCTGGTCTGGTTTTATCCGGTTTCAGCCGGTCTTGGCCTGTGTGGTCTGGTTTGATCCGGCTTCAGCTGTACTGGGCCGGTCTGGTGCCGCTTCATCCGGTTTGAGCCGGTCTGGTCTGATTT
The DNA here is from genome assembly GCF_047675955.1 of Chlorocebus sabaeus. Taxonomy (NCBI): domain Eukaryota; kingdom Metazoa; phylum Chordata; class Mammalia; order Primates; family Cercopithecidae; genus Chlorocebus; species Chlorocebus sabaeus. The sequence goes on from NW_027328025.1 coordinate 15,439, forward strand.
TATCCTGTCTCATCTGGTCAAACCCGGTTTGAGACAATCTCTTCTGTTTTGAGCCGGTCAAAACCGCTTTGAGCCAGTGTGGTCTGGTTTGAGCCTGTCTGGTCTGGTTTGAGCCGGTCAAAACCTGATTGATCCGGTTTGGCCCTGTTTTAGCCTGTCTGGGCCGGTCTGGTTCGGTTTGCACCGGTGTGAGCTGGTTTGTGCTGTTCTGGTCTGGTATGATCCGGTTTGAGAAGGTCTGGTCTGGTTTGATCCGGTCTAAAGCGGTCAAAACCGATTTGAGCCGGTCTGGTCCGGTTTAATCCGGTTTCAGCTGGTCTCGGCCGGTCGAATGCAGTTTGATCCGGTCAAAACTGCTTTGAGCCAGTCAAAACCGGTTTGAGCCAGTCTGGTCTGGTTTGAGCCGGTCTGGTCTAGTTTGAGCCGGTCAAAACCGCTTTGAGCTGGTCAAAACCTGTTTGAACCGGTCTGGTCTGGTTTGAGCTATTCTGGTCTGGTTTGAACCTGTCAAAACCGGTTTGTGGCCCAGTTTTAGGTGGTCTGGGCTGGTCTGTTCCGGTTTGATCCGATGTTAGCCGGTCCGGGCTGGTCTGATTCGGTTTGATCCGGTCTCATCCGGTCAAAACCGGTTTTAGCCGGTCAAAAACCGGTTTCAGCCGGTCTGTTGTGGTTTGAGCAGGTCAAAACCGGTTTGAGCCGGTCAAAACCGGTTTGAACCGGTCTGGTCTGGTGTGAGCCAGTCAAAACCGGTTCAGGCCGGTCAAAACCGGTTTGAGCTGGTCAAAACCGGATTGAACCTGTCTGGTCTGGTTTGAGCCAGTCGAAACCAGTTTGAGCCTGTCAAAACCGGTTTGAGCCCGTCTGGTCTGGTTTGAGCCGGTCTTCTCTGGTTTGAACCCGTCAAAATCGGTTTGTGGCCCAGTTTAAGGTGGTCTGGGCCAGTCTGGTCCAGTTTGTTCCAATTTTAGCCGGTCTGGGCCGGTCTCATTCTGTTTGATCAGGTCTCATCCGGTGAAAACCGGTTTTAGCTGGTCAAAATCGGTTTGAGCCAGTCTGGTCCGGTTTCAGGCGGTCAAAACCGGCTCAGGGCCGGTCAAAACCAATTTCAGGCGGTCTGGTCTGGTTTGAGCCGGGAAAAACCGGTTTGTGGCCTGGTTTTAGCCTGTCTGGGCCGGTTACGTCCGGTTTGATCCGGTTAATACCGCTTTGAGCCGGTCAAAACGGGTTTGAGCCGGTCTGGTGTGGTTTGAGCATGTCAAAACCGGTTTGAGCCGGTCTGATCTGGTTTGAGCCAGTCTGGTCTGGTTTGAGCCGGTCAACATGGTTCGAGCCAGTTTGGTCTGGTTGAAGCCAGTCAAAACCGATTCTAGCCTGTCTGAGCCCGTCTGGTTCGGTTTGATCCAGTCTAATCAGGTCAATACCGGTTTGAGCCGGTGAAAACCGGTTTTAGCCGGTCTGGAGTGGTTTGAGCTGGTCCAAACCGGTTTGAGACGGTCAAAACCGGATTGAGCCAGTCAAAACTGGTTTGCACCAGTCTAGTCTGGTTTGAGACAGTCAAAACCGGTTTGAGCCGGTCTGGCCCGGTTTTAGCCGGTGTGGGCCTGCCTGGTTCGGTTTGATCCGGTGTGAGCCGGTCTGGTCCGGTTTGATCCGGTGTCATCCGGTCAAAATCGGATTGAGCCGGTCTGGTACGGTTTGAGCCGGTCTGGTCTAGTTTGAGCCGGTCAAACCCGGTTTGATCCAGTCAAACCGGTGTGAGCTGGTCTGGTCTGGTTTTAGCCAGTCTGGTCTGGTTTGAGCCGGTCAAAACTGGTTCGAGCCGGTCAAAACCGGATTAAGCTGGTTTGGTCTGGTTGAAGCCAGTCAAAACCGATTCGAGCCTGTCTGAGCCGGTCTGGTCTGGTTTGATCCGGTCTAATCAGTTCAAAACCGGTTTGAGCCAGTCAAAACCGGATTGAGCCAGTCACAACCGGTTTGAACCTCTCTGGTCTGGTTTGAGCCAGTCACAACGGTTTGAGCCGGTCTAGCCCGGTTTTAGCCAGTCTGGGCAGGTCTGGTCCGGCTTGATCCAGTTTCAGCCGGTCTGGGCCTGTCTGGTCAGGTTTGATCTGGTGTGAGCCTGTCTGGTCAGGTTTGATCCGGAGTCATCCGGTCAAAACCGGTATGAGCCAGTCTGGTCCAGTTTGAGCCATTGTGGTCTGGTTTGAGCCGGTCAAAACCGGTTTTGTGGCCCGGTTTTAGCAAGTCTGGGACGGTCTGCTCCGGTTTGATCCGGTTTCAGCTGGTCTGGGCCAGTCGAGTCCCTTTTGATCCGGTCAAAAGCGCTTTGAGCCGTTCAATACCAGTTTGAGCCAGTCTGGTCTGGTTTGATCCGATCTGGTCTGGTTTGAGCCGGTCAAAACCTGATAGAGCCGGTTTGGCCCGGTTTTAGCCTGTCTAGGCCGGGCTGGTTCGGTTTGAGACGGTTTGAGCTGGTTTGTGCTGGTCTGGTCCGGTATGATCTGGTTTGGGAAGGTCTGGTCCGGTTTGATCCGGTCTCATCTGGTCAAAACCGGTTTGAGCCGGTCAGGTCTGGTTTGAGCCGTTCAAAGCAGGTTCGACCCGGTCTGGTCTGGTTTTAGCCGGTCAAAAGAAGTTTGAGCCGGTTTGGCAAGGTTTTAGGCGGTCTGGGCCCGTCTGGTCCGGTTTGATACTGTCTAATACGGTCAAAATCTGTTTCAGCCGTTCAAAACCGGTTTGAGCTGGTCAAAACTGCATTGAACCGGTCTGGCTCGGTTTGATCCGGTTTCAACCGGTCTGGGCCGTTCGAATCGGGTTTGATCCGGTCAAAACCTCTTTGAGCCGGTCAAAAATCGGTTTGAGCCAGTCTGGTCTGGTTTGAGCCGGTCTCGTCTGGTTTGTGCTGGTCAAAACCGGCTCAGGTCCGTCAAAACCGGTTTGAGCCGGTCTGGTCTGGTTTGAACCCGTCAAAACCGGTTTGTGGCCCAGTTTTAGGCGGTCTGGGCCGGTCTCGTCCGGTGTGATCCGATTTTAGCCGGTCTGGGCCCGTCTGATTCAGTTTGATCCGGTCTCATCCAGTCAAAACCTGTTTTAGCCGGTCAAAACCAATTTCAGCCCATCTGGTGTGGTTTGAGCAGGTCAAAACCTGTTTGAGCCAGTCTCGTCTGGTTTCAGCCAGTCAAAACCGGTTCGAGCCGGTTTGGTCTGGTTGTAGCCAGTCAAAACCGATTCGAGCCTGTCTGAGCCAGTCTGGCACGGTTTGATCCGGTCTAATCAGGTCAAAACCGTTTTGAGCCGGTCAAAACCGGTTTGAGCCGGTCTGGTCTGGTTTGAGCCGGTTTGGTCTGGTTTGAGCCGGTCAAAACCGCTTCGAGCCGGTCAAAACCGGTTTGAGCCGGTTTGGTCTGGTTGAAGCCACTCAAAACCGATTCGAGCCTGTCTGAGCTGGTCTGGCACGGTTTGATCTGGTCTAATCAGGTCAAAACCGTTTTGAGCTGGTGAAAATCGGTTTTAGCCGGTCTGGAGTGGTTTGAACCGGTCAAAACGGGTTTGAGCTGGTCAAAACCGAATTGAGCCCATCAAAACCGGTTTGAAATGGTCTGGTCTGATTTGTGCTGATCAAAACCGGTTTGAGCCGGTCTGGCTTGGTTTTAGCCGGTCTGGGCCGGTCTGGTCAGGTTTGATTCGGTTTCAGCCTGTCTGGGCCTGTCTTGTCCGGTTTGATCCGGTGTGAGCCGGTCTGGTCCTGTTTGATCCGGTGTCATCCAGTCAAAACCGGTTTGAGCCGGTCTGGTCGGGTTTGAGCCAGTCTGGTCTGGTTTGAGCCGGTCAAAACAGGTTTGTGGCCCGGTTTTAGCCGCTCTGGGCCGGTCTGGTCCGGTTTCATCTGGTTTCAGCTGGTCTGGGCCGGTCGAGTCTGGTTTGATCCAGTCCAAACCGCTTTGAGCCGGTCAAAACCGGTTTGAGCTGGTCTGGTCTGGTTTGAGCCAGTCAAAACGGGCTCAGGTCGGTCAAAACCGGTTTGAGCCTGTCTGGTCTGGTTTGAACCGGTCAAAACCGGTTTGTGGCCCAGTTTTAGGCGGTCTGGGCTGGGCTGGTCCGGATTGATCCGATTTTAGCCTGTCTGGGCCAGTCTGATTCGGTTTGATCCGGTCCCATGCGGTCAAAACCGGTCTCATCCGGTCAAAACCGGTCTCATCCGGTCAAAACCAGTTTTCAACCGGTCGGGTGTGGTTTGAGAAGGTCAAAACCGGTTTGAGCCGGTCTGGTCTGGTTTGAGCCGGTCTGTTCTGGTTTAAGACAGTCAAAACCGATTCGAGCCTCTCTGAGCCGGTCTGGTCTAGTTTGATCTGGTCTAATCAGGTCAAAACCGGTTTGAGCCGGTGAAAACCGGTTTTAGCCGGGCTGGAGTGGTTTGAGCCGGTCAAAACCGGTTTGAGCCGGTCTGGCCCGGTTTTAGCCGTTCTGTGCCGGTCTGGTCTGGTTTGGTCCGGTTTCATCCGGTGTGGGAGTGTCTGGTCTGGTTTGATCCGGTGTGAGCCGGTCTGGTACGGTTTGATCCGGTGTCATCTGGTCAAAACCGGTTTGAGCCGTCTGGTCCGGTTTGAGCCGGTCTGGTCAGGTGTGAGCCAGTCAAAACTGGTTCAGGCCGGTCAAAACCGGTTTGAGCTGGTCAAAACCGGATTGAACCTGTCTGGTCTGGTTTGAGCCAGTCAAAACCGGTTTGAGCCGGTCAAAACCGGTTTGAGCCCGTCTGGTCTGGTTTGAGCCGGTCTGGTCTGGTTTGAACCGGTAAAAACCGGTTTGAGACGTTCTGGTCTGGTTTAACCCGGTCAAAACCGGTTTGTGAACCGGGTTTTTCCTGTCTGGGCCGGTCTGGTCCAGTTTGATGCGATTTCAGCTGGTGTTGGCTGGTCGAGTCCGGTTTGATCCGGTCAAAACCGCTTTGAGCTGGTCAAAAATGGTTTGAGCTGGTCTGGTCTGGTTTAAGCCAGTGTGGTCTGGTTTGAGGCAGTGAAAACATGCTCGGGTCGGTCAAAACCGGTTTGAGCCAGTCTGGTGTGGTTTGAACAGGTCATAAAGGGTTTGTGGTCCAGTTTTCGGCGGCGTGGGCCGGTCTGGTGTGGTTTGATCCGATTTTAGCCGTTCTGGGCTAGTCTGATTGGGTTTGATCTGGTCTCATCCGGTCAAACCCGGTTTTAGCTGGTCAAAAGCGGTTTCAGCCGGTCTGGTGTGGTTTGAGCAGGTCAAAACCGGTTTGAGCCAGTCTGGTCCGGTTTGAGGCGGTCTGGTCTGGTTTGAACTGGCCAAACCCGGCTCAGGCTGGTCAAAACTGGTTTGAGCCGGTCTGGGCCAGTCTGGTCCAGTTTGCACCGTCTTCAGCTCTTCTGGTCCGGTCTGGAGCGGTTTCATCCGGTTTGTGCCGGTCTGGTCCGGTTTTATTCTGTCTCATCCTGTCAAAACCGGTTTGAGCCGGACTGGTCTGGTTTGAGCCGATCAAAACCGGTTTGATCCAGTCTGCTCTGGTTTGAGCCAGTCTGGTCTCGTTTGAGCCGGTAAAAACCTGAATGAGCCGGTTTGGCCCGGTTTTAGCCTGTCTGGGCCGGTCTGGTTCGGTTTGAGCCGGTTTGAGCTGATTTGTGCCGGTCTGGTCCGGTATGATCCAGTTTGAGAAGGTCTGGTCCGGTTTCACCCGGTCTAATCCTGTCAAAACCGGTTTGAGCTGGTCAGGTCTGCTTTGAGCCGGTCAAAACAGGTTCGAGCTGGTCTGGTCTGGTTTCAGCCGGTCAAAAGAGGTTTGAGCCTGTTTGGCCCGTTTTTTAGGCGGTCTGGGCCGCTGTGGTCCTGTTTGATCCGGTTTGAGCTGGCCTGGTCTCGTTTTAGCTGGTCAAAACCGGTTTGAGAAGGTCTGGTCTGGTTTGAGCCGGTCAAAATAGGTTTGAGCGGGTTTGGCCTGGTTTTAGGCGGTCAGGGCCGGTCTGGTCCGGAATGATCCTGTTTTAGCTGGTCTGGGCCCTTTTGGTCCAGTTTGATCCGGTCTCATCCGTCAAAATCGGTTTCAGCCGGTCAAAACCGGTTTGAGCTGGTCTCGTGTGATTTGAGCTGGTCAAAACCGGTTTGTGGCGGTCAAAACCGGTTCGAGCCGTTCAAAATCGGTTTGAGATGGTCAAAATCGGATTGAACCGGTCTGGTCTGGTTTGAGTCAATCAAAAGCGGTTCGAGCGGTCAAAACCGGTTTGAGCCGGTTTTGTCTGGTTGAAGGCAGTCTAAACGAATTCGAGCCTGTCTCAGCCTGTCTGGTCCGGGTTGATTCGGTTTAATCAGGTCAAAACCGGTTTGAGCTGGTGAAAACCGGTTTTAGCCAGTCTGGAGTGGTTTGAGCCAGTCAAAACCGGTTTGAGCCCGTCAAAACCGGATTGAGCCAGTCAAAACCGGTTTGAACCGGTCTGGTCTGGTTTGAGCCGGTCAAAACCGTTTTGAGCCGGTCTGGCCCAGTTTTAGCCGGTCTGGGCCGGTCTGGCCCGGTTTGATCCAGTTTCAGACTTTCTGGGCCTGTCTAGTGTGGTTTGATCCGGTGTGAGCCGGTCTGGTCCTGTTTGATCCGGTGTCATCCGTTCAAAACTGGTTTGAGCCGGTCTGGTCCGTTTTGAGCCGGTCTGGTCTGGTATGAGCCGGTCAAAACCAGCTCAGGCTGGTCAAAACCGGTTTGAGCAGGTCTGGTCTGGTTTGAGCCGCTCAAAACCGGTTTGTGGCCCACTTTTAGCCGATCTGGCGCCTTGTGGTCCGGTTTGCTCGGGCTTCAGCTGTTCTGGGCCGGTCTGCTGTGGTTTCATCCGGTTTGAGCCGGACTGGTCTGGTTTTATCCTGTCTCATCCAGTCAAAACCGGTTTGAGCCCGTCTCTTCTAGTTTCAGCTGGTCAAAACTGGTTTGAGGCAGTGTGGTCTGGTTTGAGCCGGTCTGGTCTGGTTTGAGCCAGTCAAAATCTGATTGAGCCGGATTGGTCCGGTTTTAGCCTGTCTGGGCCGGTCTGGTTCGGTTTGAGCCAGTTTGAGCTGGTTTGTGCCGGTCTGGTCTGGTATGATCCGGTTTGAGAAGGTCTGGTACAGTTTGATCCAGTCTAATCTGATCAAAACCGGTGTGAGCCAGTCAGGTCTGGTTTGAGCCGGTCAAAACAGGTTCAAGTTGGTCTGGTCTGGTTTGAGCTGGTCAAAATAGGTTTGAGCCAGTTTGGCCCGGTTTTAGGCGGTCTGGGCCGGTTTGGTCCGGTTTGATCCGGTTTGAGCTGGTGTGGTCTGGTTTGAGCCGGTCAAAACCAGTTTGAGCCGGTCTGGTCTAGTTTGAGAAGGTCAAAATAGGTTTGAGCCGCTTTGGCCCGGTTTTAGGCGATCTGGGCCGTTCTGGTCCAGTTTGATCCGGTTTTAGCCGGTCTAGGCCCGTCTTGTCTGGTTTGATCCAGTCTCATATGGTCAATATCGGTTTCAGCCGGTCAAAACCGGTTTGAGCCGGTCTGGTGTGGTTTGATCCGTTCAAAACCGGTTTGATCCAGTCAAAATCGCTTCGAGCTGTTCAAAACCGGTTTGACCCGGTCAAAACCGGATTGAACCGGTCTGGTCTGGTTTGAGCCAGTCAAAACCGGTTTGAGCCGGTCTGGTCTGGTTTCAAATGGTCTGGTCGGGTTTGAGTCGCTCAAAACCAGCTTAGGTCAGTCAAAACCGGTTTGAGCTGGTCTGGTCTGCTTTGAACCGGTCAAAACCGGTTTGTGGCCCAGTTTTAGGCGGTCTGGGCCGGGCTGGTCCGTTTTGATCCGATTTTAGCCAATCTGGGCCGGTCTGATCCGGTTTGATCCGGTCTCATTCGGTCAAAACCGGTCTCATCTGGTGAAAACCAATTTCAGCCGGTCGGGTGTGGTTTGAGCAGGTCAAAACCGGTTTGAGCTGGTCTGGTCTGGTATGAGCCGGTCTGGTTTGGTTTAAGATGGTGAAAACCGATTCGAGCCTCTCTGAGCTGGTCTGGTCCAGTTTGATCCGGTCTAATCAAGTCAAAACCGGTTTGAGCTGGTGAAAACCGGTTTTAGCCGGTCTGGAGTGGTTTGAGCCAGTCAAAACTGGTTTGAGCCGGTCAAAACCGGAATGAGCCAGTCAAAACCGGTTTGAAGTGGTCTGGTCTGGTTTGAGCCACTCTGGCCCAGTTTGAGCCGGTCTGGCCCGGTTTTAGCCGGTCTGGGCTGGTCTCTTCCTGTTTGATCCAGTTTCAGCCGGTCTGGGCCTGTCTGGTCCAGTTTGATCCGGTGTGAGGCGGTGTGCTCCGGTTTGAGCCGGTGTCATCCGGTCAAAACCGGTTTGAGCCGGTCTGGTCCGGTTTGAGCCAGTCTGGACTGGTTTCAGCCGGTCAAAATTGGTTCAGGCTGGTGAAAACCGGTTTGTGGCCCAGTTTCAGCCGGTCTCGGCCGGTCTGCTCCGGTTTTTTCCGGTTTCAGCTGGTCTGGGCCAGTCAAGTCTGGTTTGATCTGGTCAAAACCGCTTTGAGCCAGTCAAAACCGGTTTGAGCCCATCTGGTCTGTTTTGAACCGGTCAAAACCGGCTCAGGTCAGTCAAAACCGGTATGAGCCTGTCTGGTCTGCATTGAACCTGTCAAAACCGGTTTGTGGCCCAGTTTAAGGCGGTCTGGGCCAGTCTAGTCTGGTTTGATCTGATTTTAGCCGTTCTAGGCAGGTCTGATTCGGTTTATCCGGTCTCATCTGGTCAAAACCGGTTTTAGCCGGTCAAAACCGATACGAGCCGTTCAAAACCGGATTGAGCCGTTCAAAACCGGATTGAACCTGTCTGGTCTGGTTTCAGCCGTTAAAAACCGCTATGAGCCGGTCAAAACCTGTTTGAGATGGTCTGATCTGGTTTTAGCCCTTCTGGTCTGTTTTGAGCTGGTCAAAAACGGTTTGTGGCCTAGATTTAGGCGGTCTGGGTCGGTCTGGTCACTTTGAAAATTCAAAGAGAACACACTTAGCGAAAGGCTACTTGAGGGGAAAGCTTTAACTCTGTGAGATGAACTAACAGAACACAAAGCCGTTTCTCAGAAAGCTTCTTTCCATTTTCTAATGGAAGAGATTCACTTTTTCACCATAGCCCTCTATGGGCTTCCAAATATCACTTTGCATATTCCACAAAAACAGTCTTAGCGAAGGGCTTCTTGAGGGGAAAGCTGTAACACTTTGAGATGAATTACAGAACATAAAGAAGTTTCTCAGAATGCTTCTTTCAAGTTTTTAAATGAAGATAATTAGTTTTTCACAATAGCCCTGTATAGAATTCCGAATATCACTTTGCAAATTAAACAGGAACAGTTTTAGCGAAAGGCTTCTTGAGGGGAAAGCTGTAACTCTGTGAGATGAATTAAGAGAACACAAAGCCGTTTCTCAGAAAACTTCTTTCAAGTTTTTACCTGAAGATATTTCCTTTTTAACCATATCCCTCTAAGGGCTTCCAAATATCACCTTGCAAATTCCACAAGAACAGTCTTAGTGAAAGACTTCTTGAGGGGAATGCTGTGACTCTGTGAGATGAAATAACAGAACACAAAGCAGTTTCTCAGAAAGCTTCTTTCAGGTTTTTAACTGAAGATATTTACTTTTTCACAATAGGCGTCTCTGGGGTACCAAATACCACTTTGGAAATTCCACAAGAACAGTCTTAGTGTAGGACTTCTTGAGGGGAAAGCTGTAACTCTGTGAGACGAATTAACAGAACACAAAGAAGTTTCTAAGAAACCTTCTTTTCAGTTTTTATCTTAGGATATATCCTTTCTAACGATAGCCCTCTATGGGCTTCCAAATATCACTTTGCAAATTCTGCAAGAACAGTCTTAGCGAAAGGCTTCTTGAGGGGAAATGTGTTACTCTGTGAGATGAATTAAAAGAATATAAAGCAGTTTTTCAGAAAACTTCTTTCCAGTTTTTAATGAAGATATTTTCTTTTTCAGCGTCGCCCTCTATGGTCTTCCAGATATCACTTTGAATATTACACAAGAACAGTCTTACTGAACGGCTTCTTGAGGGGAAAACTGTAACACTGTGAGATGAATTAACAGAACACAAAGCAGTTTCACAGAAAGTTTCTATCCGATTTTTATCTGAGGACATTTACTTTTTCACCATATCCCTCTAGGGTCTTCCAAATATCACTTTGCAAATTCCACAAGAGCATTCTTTGCGAAAGGCTTCATGAGGGGAAAGCTGAAACTCTGTGAGATGAATTAACAGAACACAAAACAGTTTCTCAGATAGATTCTTTCCAGTTTTTATCTGAACATATTTTATTTTTCACCATAACCCTCCATGGGCTTCCAAATATCACTTTGAAAATTCCAAAAGAACAGTCTTAGTGAACGGCCTCTTGAGGGGAAAGCTGTAACTCTGTGAGATCAACTAGAAGAACACAAAGAAGTTTCTCAGAAAGCTTCTGTCCAGTTTTTACAAGAGGACCTTCCCTTTTTCACCATAGGCCTCTATGGGATTCCAAATATCAGTTTGCAAATTCCACAAGAACAGTCTTAGCGAAAGGTTTCTTGAGGGTTAAGCTGTAACTCTGTGAGATGATTAACAGAACACAAAGCAGTTTCTCAGAAAGCTTCTTTGCAGTTTTTAACTGAAGATATTTCCTTTTTCACCGTAGCCCTCTATGGTCTTCCAAATATCACTTTGCAAATTTCACAAGAACAGTCTTAGTGAAAGGCTTCTTGAGGGGAAAGCTATAACTCTGTCAGATGAATTAACAGTACACAAAACAGTTTCTCAGAAAGTTTCTTTCCAGTTTTTAACTTAAGATATTACCTTTTTCACCATGGCCATCTATAGGCTTCCAAATATCACTTTCCAAATTCAACAAGAACAGTCTTAGCGAAAGGCTCCTTGAGGGGAAAGCTGTTACTCTGTGGGATGAATTAACAGAACACAAAGCCGTTTCTCAGAATGCTTCTTTTCAGTTTTTAACGGAAGAGATTTCCTTTTCCACCACAGCCCTCTAAGGGCATCCAAATATCACTTTGCAAATTCCACAAGAACAATCTTAGCAAAAGACTTCTGGAGTGGAAAGCTGTAACTCTGTGAGATGAATTAACAGAACACAAAGCAGTTTCTCAGAAAGCTTCTTTCCAGTTTTAACTGAAGATATTTCTTTTTTACCATAGACCTCTAGGGACTTCCAAATTTCACTTTGCAAATTCCACAAGAACAGTCTTACCGAGAGGCCTTATGAGGGGAGAGCTGTAACTCAGTGAGATGAATTAACAGAACACAATACAGTTTCTCAAAAAGCTTCTTTCCAGTTTTTAACTGAAGAGATTTCCTTTTTCACCCTAGCAGTCTGTGGGCTTCCAAATATCATTTTCAAAATTCCACAAGAACAGTCTTAGTGAAAGGCTTCCCGAGGGGAAAGCTGTAACTCTGTGAGATGAATTAACAGAACACAAAGCAGTTTCTCAAAAGGCTTCTTTTCAGTTTTTATCTTAGGATATTTCCTTTTTCACCACAGCTCTCCATGGGCTTCCAAATATCACTTTTTAAATTCCACAAGAACTCTCTTAGCGAAAGGCTTCTTGAGAGGAAAGCTGTAACTCCATGAGATGAATTAACAGAACACAAAGCAGTTTCTCAGAACGCTTCTTTCCAGTTTTAAACTGAAGATATTTCCTTTTTCACCATAGTCCTCCATGGGCTTCCAAATATCACTTTGCAAATTCCACAAGAACAGTCTTAGTGAAAGGTTTCTCCAGGGGAAAGCTGTAACTCTTTGAGATGATTAACAGAACACAAAACAGTTTCTCAGAGATCTTCTTTCCAGTTTTTAACTGAAGATATTATCTTTTTCACCATAGCACTCTATAGGCTTTCAAATATTACTTTGAAATTTCCACAAGAACATACTTAGCAAAAGGCTACTTGAGGGGAAACTTTAACTCTGTGAGATGAATTAAAAGAACATGAAGCCGTTTCTCAGAAAGCTTCTTTCCAGTTTCTAACGGAAGAGATTTCATTTTTCACCATAGCCCTCTATGGGATTACAAATATCACTTTGCAAATTCCACAAGAACAGTATTAGCGAAAGGCTTCTTGAGGGAAAAGCTGTAACTCTGTGAGATGAATTAACAGAACACAAAGCAGTTTCTCAGAAGGATTCTTTGCAGTTTTTAAATGAAGATATTTCCTATATCATCATAGAAATGTATGGGCTTCCAAATCTCACTTTGTAAATTCCGCAAGAAGAGTCTTAGCGAAAGGTTTCTTGAGGGTAAAGCTGTGTCTCTGTGAGTTGAATTAACAGAACACAAAGCACTTTTCCCAAAAGCTTCTTTTCAGTTTTTATCTTAGGATACTTCCTTTTTCACCACAGCACCCTATGGGCTTCCAAATATCACTTTTTAAATTCCACAAGAACAGTCTTAGCGAAAGCCTTCTCCAGGGGAGAGCTGTAACGCTTGTAGATGAATTAACAGAACACAAAACAGTTTCTCAGAAAGCTTCTTTCCGGTTTTTAAATTAAGATATCACCTTTTTCAGCATAGACCTCTATAGGCTTCCAAATATCACTTTGAAAATTCCACAAGAACAGTCTTAGCGAAAGGCTTCTTGAGGATAAAGCCTTAACTCTGTGAGATGAATTAACAGAACACAAAGCCGTTTCTCAGAAAGCTTCTTTCCAGTTTTTAACTGAAGATAATTCCTTTTTCACAATATCCCTCTTTAGGCTTACAAATATCACTTTGCAAATTCCACAAGAACAGTCTTAGTGAAAGGCTTCTTGAGGTGAAAGTTGTAACTCTGTGAGATGAATTGACAGAACACAAAGCAGTTTCTCATAAGGCTTCTTTCCAGTTTTTAACAGAAGATATTTCCTTTTTCACCTTAGCCGTATATGGGCTTCCAAATATCACATTGCAAATTACACTAGAACAGTCTTAGCGAAAGGCTTCTTGAGGGGAGAGCTGTAACTTTGTGAGATGAATTAACAGACCACAAAGCAGTTTCTCAGAAAGCTTCTTTCCACTTTTTAACTGAAGATATTTCCTTTTTCACCATAGCCCTCTACGCGCTTCCAAATATCACTTTCCAAATTCCACAAGAACAGTCTTAGCGAAAGGCTTCTTGAAGGGAAAGCTGTTACTCTGTGAGATGAATTATGAGAACACAAAGCCGTTTCTCAGAAAGCTTCTTTCCAGTTTTTAAATGAAGATATATCCTTTTAAACCATAGCCCTCTAGGGGCTACCGAATATCACTTTGCAAATTCCACAAAAACAGTCTTAGCGAAAGGCTTCTTGAGGGGAAAGCTTAACTCTGTGAGATGAATTAACAGAACACAAAGCAGTTTCTCAGAAAGATTCTTTCCAGTTTTTAACTGAAGATATTTACTTTTTCACCATAGCGCTCTATGGGCTTCCAAATATCACTTTATAAATTCCACAAGAATAGTCTTAGCGAAACGCTACTTGAGGGGAAAGCTGTAACTCTCTGAGATGAATTAACAGAACACCAAGCCGTTTCTCAGAAAGCTTCTTTCCAGTTTTTAACTGAAGATATTTCCTTTTTCAGCAGAGCCCTCTCTGGGCTCCCAAATATCACTTTGCAAATTCCACAATAACAGCATTAGCGAAAGGCTTCTTGAGAGCAAAGCTATATATGTGTGAAATGAATTAACAGAACAGAAAACAGGTTCTCAGAAAGCTTATTTCTAGTTTTTAACTGAAGATATTTTCTTTTTCACCTTAACCCTCTACGGGCTTCCAAATATCACTTTGTAAATTCCACAAGAAACGTCTTAGCGAAATGCTTCTTAAGGGAAAAGCTGTAAATTGGTGAGATGAATTAAGAGAACACAACGCAGTTTCTCAGAAAGCTTCTTTCCACTTTTTAACTGAAGATATTTCCTTTTTCACCCTAGCCCTCTATGGGCTTCCAAATATCACCTTGCAAATTCCTCAAGAACAGTATTAGCTAAAGGCTTCTTGAGGGGAAAGCTGTAACTCTGTGAGATGAATTAACAGAAAACTAAGCCGTTTCTCAGAAAGCTTCTTTCCAGTTTTTAACAGAAGACATTTCCTTTTTCACCATAGCCTTCATTGGGCTTCCAAGTATCTCTTTCCAAATTCCACCAGAAATCTCATAGGGAAAGGCTTCTTGAGGGAAAACCTGTAACCCTGTGTGATGAGTTAACAGAACACAAAGCAGTTTCTCAGAAAGTTTCTTCCCAGTTTTTAACGGAAGACATTTACATTTTCAACATAGCCCTGTATGGGCTTCCAAATATCACTTTGCAAATTCCACAAGAACTGTCTTAACGAAATGCTTCTTGAGGGGAAAGCTGTAACTGTGTGAGATGAATTAACAGAACACAAAGCAGTTTCTCAGAAAGGTTATTTCCAGTTTTTAACGAAAGAGATTTCCTTTTCCACCATAGCCCTCTGTGGGCTTCCAAATATCACTTTGCAAACTCCACAAGAACAGTCTTAGTGAAAGACTTCTTGAGGGGAAAGCTGTAACACTGTGAGAAGAATTAACGGAATACAAAGCAGTTTCTCAGAAAGCTTCCCTTCAGTTTTCATCTTAGGATATTTCCGTTTTCAACTTAGCCATCTATGGGATTCCAAATATCACTTTGCATGTTCCACAACAACAGTGTTAGCGAAAGGGTTCTTGACGGGAAAGCGTTAACTCTGTGAGATGAGTTAAGAGAACACAATCCAGTTTCTCAGAAAATTTGGTTTCAGTTTTTATCTTAGGATTTTTACTTTTTTCCATAGCACTCTAAGGGCTTCCAAATATTACTTTGCAGATTCACAAGAACAGCCTTAGCTAAACGCTTTTGAGGGGAAAGCTCTAACTGTGTGAGATGAATTAACAAAACACAAAGCAGTTTCTCAGAAAGCTTCTTGCCAGTTTTTAACTGAAGATATTTCCTTTATCACCATAACCCTGTATAGGCTTCCAAATATCACTTTGCAAATTACACATGAACAGCCTTAGCGAAAGGCTTCTTGAGAGGAAAGCTGTAACTCTGTAACATCAAATAACAGAACACAAAGCAGTTTTTCAGAAAGCTTCTTTACAGTTTTTAACTGAAGATATTTCCTTTTTTACCATAGCCCTCTATGGGCTTCCAAATATCACTTTGAAATAAAACAAGAAAAGCCTTTGCGAAAGGCTTCTTGAGTGGGAAGCTGTAACTCTGTGAGATGAACTAACAGAACGCAAAGCAGTTTCTCAGAAAGCTTTCTTTCTGTTTTTATCTTAGGATATTTCCATTTTCACCAAAGCCCTCTATTGGTTTCCAAATATCAGTTTGCAAATCCCACAAGAACAGTCTTAGGGAAAGGCTTCTTGAGGGGAAAGCTGTAATACTGTGAGATGAATTAACAGAACACAAAGCAGTTTCTCAGAAAGATTCTTTCCAGTTTTTTACGGAAGATATTTCAATTTTCACCATAGCCCTCTATGGGCTTCCAAATATCACTTTCCAAATTTCACAAGAACAGTCTTAGTGAACGGCTTCTTCGGGGGAAGCTGTAACACTGTGAGATGAACTACCAAAACACAAAGCAGTTTATCATAAAGCTTCTCTTCGGTTTTTATCTTAGTATAATTCGTTTTTCACCATAGCCCTCTATGGGCTTCCAAATATCACTTTGCAAATTTCACAAGAACTGTCTGAGTGAACGGCTTCTTGAGGGGAAAGCTGTAACTCTATGAGATGAACTAACACAACACAAAGCAGTTTCTCAGAAAGCTTCTTTTCGGTTTTTATCTTAGGATATTTCCATTTTCACCACAGTCATCTATGGGCTTCCCAATATCACTTTGCAAATTCCACAAGAACAGTTTTAGCAAAAGGCTTCCTGAGGAGAAAGCTGTAACTCTGTGGGATGAATTAAGGGAGCACCACACAGTTTCCAGAAAGCTTCTTGTCAGTTTTTAACTGAAGATATTTTTTTTCACCATAGCCCTCTAAGGGCTTCAAAATATGACTTTGCAAATTCCACAAGAACTGCGTTATTGAAAGGCTTCTTGAGGGGAAAGCTGTAACTCTCTGAGATGAATTAACAGAACACAAAGCAGTTTCTCAGAAAGCTTCTTTTCAGTTTTTATCTTAGGATATTTCCTTTTTCACCATAGCCCTGTATGGGTTTCCAAATATCACATTGTAAATTCCGCACAACAGTCTTAGTGAAAGGCTTCTTGAGGAAAAGCTGTAACTCTCTGAGATGAATTTAAAAAAACACAAAGCAGTTTCCTAGAAAGATTCTTTCCAGTTTTTAACGGAAGATATATCCTTTTTCACCATAGCCCTCTATGGGCTTCCAAATATCACTTTTCAAATTTCACAAGAACTGTCTTAGAGAAAAGTCTCTTAAGGGAAAAGCTGTAACTCTGTGAGATGAATTAACAGAACACAAAGTAGTCTCTCAGAAATCTTCTTTCCAGTTTTTAACGGAAGATATTTCCTTTTTCACCTTAGCCCTCTGTGGGCTTCCAAATATCACTTTGCAAATTCCCGAGGAAAAGTCTTATGAAAGGATTCTTGAGGAGAAAGCTCTAACTCTGTGAGATGAATTAACAGAACACAAAACAGTTTCTCAAAAAGCTTCTTTCCAGTTTTTAAAAGAAGATATTTCCTTTTTCACCATAGCCCTCTATGGGCTTCCAAATATCACGTTGCAAATTCCACAAGAACAACCTTAGCGAAAGGCTTCTTGAGGGGAAAACTGTAACTCTGTGAGATGAATTAACAGAACACAAAGCAGTTTCTCAGGCCGCTTCTTTTCAGTTTTTATCTTAGGTTATTTCCTTTTTCACCATAGCCCTCTATGGGCTTCCACATATCAGTTTGCAAATTTCACAAGAACTGTCTTAGTGAACGGCTTCTTGAGGGTAAAGCTGTAACTCTGTGAGATAAACTAACAGAACACAAAACACTTTCCCTGAAAGTTCTTTTCGGTTTTCATCTTAGGATATTTCCATTTTCACCTTAGCCCTCGATGGGCTTCCAAATATCACTTTACAAATTCCACAAGAACAGTCTTAGCGAAAGGTTTCTTGTGGGGAAAGCTGTAACTCTGTTAGATGAATTAACAGAAGACAAAGCTGTTTCTCAGAAAATTTCCTTTCGGTTTTTATCTTAGGATATTTCCATTTGAACCATAGGTCTCTATGGGCTTCCAAATATCACTTTGCCAATTCCAAAAGAAGAGGCTTTGTGAAAGCCTTCTTGAACGGAAAGCTGTAAATCTCTGAGATTAATTAACAGAACAGAAAGCAGTTCCTCAGAAAGCTTCTTTTCAGTTTTTATCTTAGGATATTTCCTTTTTCACCATAGCCCCCTAAGGGCTTCCAAATAACTCTTTGCAAATTCCACGAGAACAGTCTTAGCGAAAGGCTTCTTAAGGGGAAAGCTGTAACTCTGTGAGATGAATTAACAGAACACAAAGCAGTTGCTCAGAAAGCTTCTTTCCAGTTTTTAAGGGAAGATAATTCCTTTTTCACCCTCTATGGGCTTCCAAATATCACCTTGCAAATTCAACAGGAACAGTCTTAGTGAACAGCTTCTTGAAAGGAGAGCTATAACTCTGTTAGATGAATTAAGAGAACACAATGCACTTTTTCAGAAAGCTTCCTTTCGGTTTTTATCTTAGCATATTTTTTTACGCCATAACCCTCTATGGTCTTCCAATATCACTTTGCATATTCCACAAGAACAGTCTCAGTGAACGGTTTCTTCAGGGGAAAGCTGTACCTCTGTGAGATGAATTAACAGAACACAAAGTGGTTTCTCAGAAACCTTCTTTTCAGTTTTTAACGGAAGATATTTCCTTTTTCACCATAGCCCTCTATGGGCTCCCAAATGTCTCTTTGCAAACTCCCCAGAACAGTCTTAGAGAAAGGCTTCTCGAGGGGAAAGCTGTAGGTGTGTGAGATGAATTAACAGAACACAAAGCAATTTCTCAGAAAGCTACTTTTCAGTTTTTATCTTAGGATGTTTCCTTTTTCACCATGGGGCTCTATGGGCTTCCAAATATCTCTTTGCAAATTCCAGAAGAAGCGTCTTAGCGAAAGGCTTCTTGAGGGCAAGGCTGTAACTCTGTGAGATGAATTAACAGAAGACAAAGCAGTTTCTCAGAAAGTTTCTTTCCAGTTTTTAACAGAAGATATTTGCTTTTTCACCATATCCTTCTATGGCTTTCCAAATATTACTTTGAAATTCCACAAGAACTGTCTAAGCGAAAGGCTTTTTGAGGAGAAAGCTGTAACCCTGTGAGATGAATTAACAGAACACAAGGCAGTTTCTCAGAAAGCTTCTTTTCAGTTTTTATCTTAGGATATTTCCTTTTTTACCCTAGCCCTCTATGGACTTCCATATATCACTTCGCAATTTTCACCAGAACACTCTTAGGAAAAGGATTCTTGAGGGGAAAGCTGTAACTCTGTGAGATGAATTAAGAAGACACAAAGCAGGTTCTCAGAAAGCTTCTTTCCAGTTTTTAACGGAAGCTATTTCCTTTTTCACCGTAGCCCTCTCTGGGCTACCAAATATCACTTTGCAAATTCCGCAGGAACAGTCTTAGCGAAAGGCTTCTTGAGGGTAAAGCTGTAACTCTGTGAGATGAATTAACAGAACACAAATCAGTTTCTCTCAAAGCTTCTTTCCAGTTTTTCTCTTAGGATATTTCCTTTTTCACCATAGCCCGCTATGGGCTTCCAAATATCACTTTGCAAATTCCACAAGAAGAGTCTTAACGAAAGGCTTCTTGAGGGGAAAGCTGTAACTCTGTGAGATGAATTAACAGAGCACAAAGCAGTTTCTCAGAAAGCTTCTTTCCACTTTTTAACGGAAGATATTTCCTTTTTCACCATAGCCCTCTATGGGCTTCCAAATATCACTTTGCAAATTCCACAAGAACAGTCTTAGCGAAAGGCTTTTTGAGGGCAAAGCTGTAACTCTGTGAGATGAATTAACAGAACACAAAGCAGTTTCTCAGAAAGCTTCTTTCAAGTAGTTAACTGAAGATATTTCCTTTTTGACCATAGCCCTCTACGGGCTTCAAAATATCACTTACCAAATTCCACAAGAGCAACCTTAGTGAAAGGCTTCTTGAGGAGAATGCTGTAATTCTGTGAGATGAATTAACAGAACACAAAGCAGTTTCTCAGAAAGCTTCTTTCCAGTTTTTATCTGAAGATGTTTCCTTTTTCACCGTAGCCCTCTATGGCTTCCAAATATCACTTTGCAAATTTCACAAGAACAGTCTTCATGAAAGGTTTCTTGAGGGGAAAACTGTAACTCTGGAGGTGAATTAACAGATCACAAAGCAGTTTCTCAGAAAGCTTCTTTTCGGATTTTATCTTAGGATATTTCCATTTTCACCATAGCCCTCTATGGGCTTCTAAATATCACTTTGCAAATTCCACAAGAACAGTCCTAGCGAAATGCTTCTTGAGGAGAAAGTTTTAACTCTGCGAGTTGAATTAACAGAACACAAAGCTGTTTCTGAGAAACCTTCTTTTCAGTTTTTATCCTAGGATATTTCCTTTTTCACCATAGCCCTCTATGGGCTTCCATATATCACTGTGAAAATTCCACGGGAGCAGTCTTAGTGAACGGCTTCTTGAAGGGAAAGCTGAAACTCTGTGAGATGAATTATCAGAGCATCAAGCAGTTTCTCAGAAAGATTCTTTCCAGTTTTTAACTTAAGATATTTCCTTTTTCAAAATAGACCTATAAGTGTTTCGAAATATCACCTTGCAAATTCCACAGGAACAGACTTAATGAATGACTTCTTGAGGGGAAAGCTATAACTCTGTGAGATGAATTAAGAGAACACAATACAGTTTCTCAGAAAGGTTCTTTTCGATTTTTATCTTAGGATATTTCCCTTTTCGCCACAACCCTCTATCGGCTTGCAATGTCACTTTGCAAATTCAACAAGAACAGTCTCAGTGAATGGCTTCTTGACGGGAAAGCTGTAACTGTGTGAGATGAATTAACAGTTCACAAATCAGTTTCTCAGAAAGCTTCTTTTCAGTTTTTATCTTAGGACATATCCTTTTTCACCATAGCCCTCTATGGGCTTCCAAATACCACTTTGCAAATTTCACAAGAACAGACTTAGCGAAAGGCTTCTTCAGGGGAAAGCTGTAACTCTGTGAGATGAATTAACAGAACACAAAGCAGCTTCTAAGAAAGATTCTTTCCAGTTTTTTACAGAAGATATTTCAGTTTTCACCATAGCCCTCTAAGGGCTTTCAAATATCACTTTGCAAATTCCAAAACAACAGTCTTAGCGAAAGGCTTCTTGAGGGTACAGCTGTGACTCGGTGAGATGAATTAACAGAACATAAAGTAGTTTCTCAGAAAGCTTCCTTTCAGTTTTAAACAGAAGGTATTTCCTTTCTCACCATAGCCCTCTATAGGCTTCCAAATATCACTTTGCAAATTCCACAAGAACAGCCTTAGCGGAAGGCTTCCTGAGGGGAAAGCTGTAACTCTGTGAGATAAATTAACAGAACGCAAGTCAGTTTCTCAGAAAGCTTCTTTTCAATTTTTATCTTAGCATAATTCCTTTTTCACCATTGCCCTCTACGTGCTTCCAAATATCACTTAGCAAATTCCACAAGAACAGACTTAGCGAAAGGCTTCTTGAGGAGAACGCTGTAACTCTGTGAGATGAATTAACAGAACACAAAGCAGTTTCTCAGAAAGCTTCTTTACACTTTGTAACTGAAGTTGTTTCGTTTTTCACCATAGCCCCCTATGGGCTCCCAAATATCACTTTGCAATTTCCACAAGAACAGTCTCAGCGAAAAGACTCTTGAGGGGAAAGCTGTAACTCTGTGAGATGAATTAACAGAACACAAAGCAGTTTCTCAGAAAGCTTCTTTTCAGTTTTTATCTTAGGATATTTCCTTTTTTCATAGCCCTCTAAGGGCTTCTAAATATCACTTTGCAAATTTCACAAGAGCAGTCTTAGCGAAAGGCTTCTCCAGGGGAAAGCTGTAACTCTGAGAGATGAATTAACAGAACGCAAAGGAGTTTCTCAGAAAGCTTCTTTACAGTTTTTAACTGAAGATATTTCCTTCTTTACCATAGCCCTCTATAGGCTTCCAAATATCACTTTGAAAATTCCACAAGAACAGCATTAGCAAAAGGCTTCTTTAGGGGAAAGCTGTAACTCCGTGAGATCAATTAACAGAACACAAGGCAGTTTCTCAGAAAGATTCTTTTCAGTTTCTATCTTAGAATATTTCCTTTTTCACCATAACCCTCTACGGGTTTCCAAATATCACTTTGCAAATTCCACAAGAACAGTCTTACCGAACGGCTTCTTGGTGTGAAAGCTATAACTCTGTGAGATGAATTAACAGAACACAAAGCAGTTTCTCAGAAAGCTTCTTTCCAGTTTTTAACTGAAGACAGTTAGTTTTTCACCATAGCCCTCTACTTGCTTGAAAATATCACTCTGCTAATTCTACCAGAACAGTCTTTGTGAAAGACTTCTTGAGGGGAAAGCTGTAACACTGTGTGATCAATTAACGGAAAACAAACCAGTCTCTCAGAACGTTTCTTTACAGTTTTTAACGTAAGTTATTTCCTTTTTCACCATAGTCCTCTATGGACTTCCAAATATCACTTTGGAAATCCCACAAGAAAAGTCTTAACGAAAGGCTTCATGAGGGGAGACTGTAACTCTGTAAGATGATTTAACAGAACACAAAGCAGTTTCTCAGAAAGCTTCTTTCCAGTTTGTAACCGAACATATTTCGTTTTTCACCATAGCCCCCTATGGGCTTCCAAATATCACTTTGAATATTCCACCAGAACAGTCTTAGCGAAAGGCTTCTTAAGGGGAAAGCTGTAACTCTGTGAGACGAATTAACAGAACACAAAGCAGTTGCTCAGAAAGCTTCTTTCCACTTTTTAACGGAAGATAATTCCTTTTTCACCATATCCCTCTATGGGCTTCCAAATATCACCTTGCAAATTCCACAGGAACAGTCTTAGTGAACGGCTTCTTGAAAGGAGAGCTGTTAGATGAATTAAGAGAACACAATGCACTTTTTCAGAAAGCTTCCTTTCGGTTTTTATCTTAGCGTATTTTCTTTTTCGCCATAACCCTCTATGGTCTTCCAATATCACTTTGCAATTTCCACAAGAAGAGTCTTAGCGAAAGGCTTCTTGAGGGCAAGGCTGTAACTCTGTGAGATGAATTAACAGAAGACAAAGCAGTTTCTCAGAAAGCTTCTTTCCAGTTTTTAACAGAAGATATTTGCTTTTTCACCATATCCTTCTATGGCTTTCCAAATATTACTTTGAAATTTCACAAGAACAGTCTAAGCGAAAAGCTTTTTGAGGAGAAAGCTGTAACCCTGTGAGATGAATTAACAGAACACAAGGCAGTTTCTCAGAAAGCTTCTTTTCAGTTTTTATCTTAGGATATTTCCTTTTTTACCCTAGCCCTCTATGGACTTCCATATATCACTTTGCAAATTTCACCAGAACACTCTTAGGAAAAGGCTTCTTGAGGGGAAAGCTGTAACTCTGTGTGATGAATTAAGAAGACACAAAGCAGGTTCTCAGAAAGCTTCTTTCCAGTTTTTAACGGAAGCTATTTCCTTTTTCACCGTAGCCCTCTCTGGGCTTCCAAATATCACTTTGCAAATTCCACAAGAACAGTCTTAATGAAGGGCATCTTGAGGGGAAAGCTGTAACTCTGTGAGATGAATTAACAGAGCACAAAGCAGTTTCTCAGAAAGCTTCTTTCCACTTTTTAACGGAAGATATTTCCTTTTTCACCATAGCCCTCTATGGGCTTCCTAATATCACTTTGCAAATTCCACAAGAACAGTCTTAGGGAAAGGCTTCTTGAGGGTGAAGCTGTAACTCTGTGAGATGAATTAACAGAACACAAAGCAGTTTCTCAGAAAGCTTCTTTCCACTTTTTAACGGAAGGTATTTCATTTTCACCATAGCCCTCTAAGGGCTTTAAAATATCACTTTCCAAATTCCACAAGAACAGTCTTAGCGAAAGGCTTCCTTAGGGGAAAGCTGTAACTCTGTGAGATCAATTAACAGAACGCAAAGCAGTTTCTCAGAAAGCTTCTTTTCAATTTTTATCTTAGCATATTTCCTTTTTCACCATTGCCCTCTACGTGCTTCCAAATATCACTTAGCAAATTCCACAAGAACAGACTTAGCGAAAGGCTTCTTGAGGAGAACGCTGTAACTCTGTGAGATGAATTAACAGAACACAAAGCAGTTTCTCAGAAAGCTTCTTTACACTTTGTAACTGACGTTGTTTCGTTTTTCACCATAGCCCCCTATGGGCTCCGAAATATCACTTTGCAATTTCCACAAGAACAGTCTCAGCGAAAAGACTCTTGAGGGGAAAGCTGTAACTCTGTGAGATGAATTAACAGAACACAAAGCAGTTTCTCAGAAAGCTTCTTTTCAGTTTTTATCTTAGGATATTTCCTTTTTTCATAGCCCTCTAAGGGCTTCTAAATATCACTTTGCAAATTTCACAAGAGCAGTCTTAGCGAAAGGCTTCTCCAGGGGAAAGCTGTAACTCTGAGAGATGAATTAACAGAACGCAAAGGAGTTTCTCAGAAAGCTTCCTTACAGTTTTTAACTGAAGATATTTCCTTCTTTACCATAGCCCTCTATAGGCTTCCAAATATCACTTTGAAAATTCCACAAGAACAGCATTAGCAAAAGGCTTCTTTAGGGGAAAGCTGTAACTCCGTGAGATCAATTAACAGAACACAAGGCAGTTTCTCAGAAAGATTCTTTTCAGTTTCTATCTTAGAATATTTCCTTTTTCACCATAACCCTCTACGGGTTTCCAAATATCACTTTGCAAATTCCACAAGAACAGTCTTACCGAACGGCTTCTTGGTGTGAAAGCTATAACTCTGTGAGATGAATTAACAGAACACAAAGCAGTTTCTCAGAAAGCTTCTTTCCAGTTTTTAACTGAAGACAGTTAGTTTTTCACCATAGCCCTCTACTTGCTTGAAAATATCACTCTGCTAATTCTACCAGAACAGTCTCTGTGAAAGACTTCTTGAGGGGAAAGCTGTAACACTGTGTGATCAATTAACGGAAAACAAACCAGTCTCTCAGAGCGTTTCTTTACAGTTTTTAATGTAAGTTATTTCCTTTTTCACCATAGTCCTCTATGGACTTCCAAATATCACTTTGGAAATCCCACAAGAAAAGTCTTAACGAAAGGCTTCATGAGGGGAAACTGTAACTCTGTTAGATGATTTAACAGAACACAAAGCAGTTTCTCAGAAAGCTTCTTTCCAGTTTGTAACCGAACATATTTCGTTTTTCACCATAGCCCCCTATGGGCTTCCAAATATCACTTTGAATATTCCACCAGAACAGTCTTAGCGAAAGGCTTCTTAAGGGGAAAGCTGTAACTCTGTGAGACGAATTAACAGAACACAAAGCAGTTGCTCAGAAAGCTTCTTTCCACTTTTTAACGGAAGATAATTCCTTTTTCACCATATCCCTCTATGGGCTTCCAAATATCACCTTGCAAATTCCACAGGAACAGTCTTAGTGAACGGCTTCTTGAAAGGAGAGCTGTTAGATGAATGAAGAGAACACAATGCACTTTTTCAGAAAGCTTCCTTTCGGTTTTTATCTTAGCGTATTTTCTTTTTCGCCATAACCCTCAATGGTCTTCCAATATCACTTTGCAATTTCCACAAGAAGAGACTTAGCGAAAGGCTTCTTGAGGGCAAGGCTGTAACTCTGTGAGATGAATTAACAGAAGACAAAGCAGTTTCTCAGAAAGCTTCTTTCCAGTTTTTAACAGAAGATATTTGCTTTTTCACCATATCCTTCTATGGCTTTCCAAATATTACTTTGAAATTCCACAAGAACAGTCTAAGCGAAAGGCTTTTTGAGGAGAAAGCTGTAACCCTGTGAGATGAATTAACAGAACACAAGGCAGTTTCTCAGAAAGCTTCTTTTCAGTTTTTATCTTAGTATATTTCCTTTTTTACCCTAGCCCTCTATGGACTTCCATATATCACTTTGCAAATTTCACCAGAACACTCTTAGGAAAAGGCTTCTTGAGGGGAAAGCTGTAACTCTGTGTGATGAATTAAGAAGACACAAAGCAGGTTCTCAGAAAGCTTCTTTCCAGTTTTTAACGGAAGCTATTTCCTTTTTCACCGTAGCCCTCTCTGGGCTTCCAAATATCACTTTGCAAATTCCACAAGAACAGTCTTAACGAAGGGCTTCTTGAGGGGAAAGCTGTAACTCTGTGAGATGAATTAACAGAGAACAAAGCAGTTTCTCAGAAAGCTTCTTTCCACTTTTTAACGGAAGATGTTTCCTTTTTCACCATAGCCCTCTATGGGCTTCCAAATATCACTTTGCAAATTCCACAAGAACAGTCTTAGCGAAAGGCTTTTTGAGGTCAAAGCTGTAACTCTGTGAGATGAATTAACAGAACGCAAAGAAGTTTCTCAGAAAGCTTCTTTCCACTTTTTAATCGAAGATATTTCCTTTTTCACCATAGCCCTCTATGGGCTTCCTAATATCACTTTGCAAATTCCACAGGAACAGTCTTAGGGAAAGGCTTCTTGAGGCTGAAGCTGTAACTCTGTGAGATGAATTAACAGAACACAAAGCAGTTTCTCAGAAAGCTTCTTTCCACTTTTTTTTTTAATATTACATGCTTAATTTCTTTTTTATTTATATAATTTTGTGTAACAATCACTCATGAAATATCAGAATTCTTATTACTTAGTACATAAAGAATATTCAAGAAATATTGTTGCAGTAGAAAGCTAGTCAAATATGAGCAGGACAGGAGAGGGCTCCCCTCTTCCACACACCAAATGTGTTGGGAGACCCTCAGGTGATGGTCAAGGAGTTGTTAACTGTTTCTCTAAAGTAGTAATTGGTCATACCTGGTGTCAAGGAAAGGCAGGCTTCTAATAGAAAACACCTGAAACTGATCAGCAACTTCCCAATGAGATCTCAGGAGTGAGGAGAAGTAAGGCAAGATCCCGGAAGTATGCCAATGTAGAAAACCCCAAGTCAAGAAGTCAAGCTGTGCACTTGGCTTCTCAAGTCTCCCACTTGGCCCTCTTCCAGGTTGTACTTCCCTTCTTTTCCTTTCTGTTTTAAAGCCTTTTAATAAACCTCCTCTCCTGCTCTGAAAATTACCTCTGTCTCACTTTCTGCCTTATGCCCCTTAGTGGAATTCCTTCTGAGGAAGCAAGAATGGAGGGTGCTGCAAACCTATACAGATTCGCTGCCAATGTCTCCAGAACTCGGATGCCTTCAACAGGTAATAACATTGCTTTAAATATTTTTCATAATTATATCATGCTAAAAAACTAAGTATAACAGTGTCAAATACAAATACAATTAAAGCTTTTTGAATTCTATTTTACTTTACAAGGTTTTTTAAATCAAGTATGATTTTTCCTGGTGCAATTAAATTATAATTCTTTTCATATTTATATTTAATCATTTTATATAGAATTATTTTATATTTCTAGTACTTATTATTCTAGTACATCTCTTTTAGGCTTACTTTATGTCTCACTTTTATGAAAATAAGTAAAATATATATTTGATACATTACAATAACTTAGCAAAATGCTCAGGTATAATGCTATTTAAAAATTAATATACCATATTTCTATAATAATGCTATAGTTTTCTCATAAAATAATAAATCTTTTTAATGTTTGAAATTATAGGATGATAAGTGGTCTTTAATTTATTCCCCTTATTTGAATTTTCAGTAGTGAATATGCTCTTTCAAAAATATTTTTATGATAAATTCCAAATGCATACAATAGTGGATTACCTCTAGGTACTCATCATTCATTTCACCAACATCAACACTTGTCCAATTCCTTTTATCTTCACTCACTTCTCCCCATTTCCCCCAACCGCATTCCTGCCACATCTGCTGACTCAAACCGTTCAAAGGATTGTTTGGTCAATCCTTTTGTAACAATTTAGTTTTGTGCTTTTCCTAAAAAATAAGTGGAAGATTATTTTTTATTTTTTATTTTTTATTTTTTAAAATTATTTATTTCAATTTTGTGGGTATATAGTAGATGTATGTATTTATGGGGTGCATGAGATGTTCTGATTCAGGCATGCAATGAATAATAATCACATCAGGTAAAATGGGGTATCCATTCTCTCAAGCATTTATCCTTTGTGTTACAAGCAATCCAATTAGACTCTTTCAGTTATTTCAAAATGCACAGTTAAATTATTACTACTATAGTCGCCTTGTTGAGCTATCAAATACTAGATCTTATTTATTCTTTCTGTTTTTTTGTACCCATTAACCATCTCCAGCTTTGCCTCAAACCCCCACTACCCTTCCCAGCCTCTGGTAACCATGCTTCTACTCTCTATCTCCATGAGTTCAATTGTTTTGATTTTTAGATCTCACAAATAAGTGAGAACATGAAATTAGAATTATTATTAAACAGATCTCAAAATGTGACTTAGTTGCGTATCTTCTCCTCCTCTCCCTGTATCAACCTGTTTCAGCCTGGAAGCCTCTAGTGGGAAGGAGGGATGTGGTTGGTTGCTTCTTCTTTTTTTTTTTTTTTTAAATATATTTTAAGTTCTAGGGTACATGTGCATAACGTGCAGGTTGTTACATATGTATACTTGTGTCCTGTTGCTGTGCTGCACCTATCAACTCGTCAGCACCCATCAACTCGTCATTTACATCAGGTATAACTCCCAATGCAATCCCTCCCCCCTCCCCCCTCCCCATGATAGGCCCCGGTGTGTGATGTTCCCCTTCCCGAGTCCAAGTGATCTCATTGTTCAGTTCCCACCTATGAGTGAGAACATGCGGTGTTTGGTTTTCTGTTCTTGTGATAGTTTGCTAAGAATGATGGGTTCCAGCTGCATCCATGTCCCTACAAAGGACACAAACTCATCCTTTTTTATGGCTGCATAGTATTCCATGGTGTATATGTGTCACCTTTTCTTAATCCAGTCTGTCACTGATGGACATTTGGGTTGATTCCAAGTCTTTGCTATTGTGAATAGTGCCGCAATAAACATACGTGTGCATGTGTCTTTATAGCAGCATGATTTATAATCCTTTGGGTATATACCCAGTAATGGGATGGCTGGGTCATATGGTACGTCTAGTTCTAGATCCTTGAGGAATCACCATACTGTTTTCCATAATGATTGAACTAGTTTACAATCCCACCAACAGTGTAAAAGTGTTCCTATTTCTCCACATCCTCTCCAGCACCTGTTGTTTCCTGACTTTTGAATGATCGCCATTCTAACTGGTGTGAGATGGTATCTCAGTGTGGTTTTGATTTGCATTTCTCTGATGGCCAGTGATGATGAGCATTTTTTCATGTGTCTGTTGGCTGTATGAATGTCTTCTTTTGAGAAATGTCTGTTCATATCCTTTGCCCACTTTTTGATGGGGTTGTTTGTTTTTTTCTTGTAAATTTGTTTGAGGCCTTTGTAGGTTCTGGATATTAGCCTTTGTCAGATGAGTAGATTGCAAAAATTTTCTCCCACTCTGTAGGTTGCCTGCTCACTCTGATGGTAGTTTCTTTTGCTGTGCAGAAGCTCTTTAGTTTAATGAGATACCATTTGTCAATTTTGGCTTTTGCTGCCGTTGCTTTTGGTGTTATAGACATGAAGTCTTTGCCCATGCCTATGTCCTGAATGGTACTACCTAGGTTTTCCTCTAGGGTTTTTCTGGTCTTAGGTCTAACGTTTAAGTCTCTAATCCATCTTGAATTAATTTTCGTATAAGGAGTAAGGAAAGGATCCAGTTTCAGCTTTCTGCTTATGGCTAGCCAATTTTCCTAGCACCATTTATTAAATAGGGAATCCTTTCCCCATTTCTTGTTTCTCTCAGGTTTGTCAAAGATCAGATGGCTGAAGATGTGTGGTATTATTTCTGAGGACTCTGTTCTGTTCCATTGGTCTATATCTCTGTTTTGGTACCAGTACCATGCTGTTTTGGTGACTGTAGCCTTGTAGTATAGTTTGAAGTCAGGTAGCGTGATGCCTCCAGCTTTGTTCTTTTGACATAGGATTGTCTTGGAAATGCGGGCTCTTTTTTGGTTCCATATGAACTTTAAAGCAGTTTTTTCCAATTCTGTGAAGAAACTCCTTGGTAGCTTGATGGGAATGGCATTGAATCTATAAATTACCTAGGGCAGTATGGCCATTTTCACGATATTGATTCTTCCTATCCATGAGCATGGTATGTTCTTCCATTTGTTTGTGTCCTCTTTTATTTCATTGAGCAGTGGTTTGTAGTTCTCCTTGAAGAGGTCCTTTACATCCCTTGTAAGTTGGATTCCTAGGTGTTTTATTCTCTTTGAAGCAATTGTGAATGGAAGTTCATTCATGATTTGGCTCTCTGTTTGTCTGTTACTGGTGTATACGAATGCTTGGGATTTTTGCACATTAATTTTGTATCCTGAGACTTTGCTGAAGTTGCTTATCAGCTTAAGGAGTTTTCGGGCTGAGACAATCGGATTTTCTAAATATACAATCATGTCATCTGCAAAGAGGGACAATTTGACTTCTTCTTTTCCTAACTGAATCCCCTTGATTTCTTTCTCTTGCCTGATTGCCCTAGCCAGGACTTCCAACACTATGTTGAATAGGAGTGGTGAGAGAGGGCATCCCTGTCTTGTGCCAGTTTTCAAAGGGAATTTTTCCAGGTTTGCCCATTCAGTATGATATTGGCTGTGGGTTTGTCATAAATAGCTCTTATGATTTTGAGGTACGTTCCATCAATACCGAATTTATTGAGCGTTTTTAGCATGAAGGGCTGTTGAATTTTGTCAAAAGCCTTTTCTGCATCTATTGAGATAATCATGTGGTTTTTGTCTTTGGTTCTGTTTATATGCTGGATTATGTTTATTGATTTGCGAATGTTGAACCAGCCTTGCATCCCAGGGATGACGCCCACTTGATCATGGTGGATAAGCTTTTCGATGTGCTGTTGAATACAGTTTGCCAGTATTTTATTGAGGATTTTTGCATCAATGTTCATCAGGGATATTGGTCTAAAATTCTCTTTTTTTGTTGTGTCTCTGCCAGGCTTTGGTATCAGGATGATGTTGGCCTCATAAGACGAGTTAGGGAGGATTCCCTGTTTTTCTATTGATTGGAATAGTTTCAGAAGGAATGGTACCAGCTCCTCCTTGTACCTCTGGTAGAATTCAGCTGTGAATCCATCTGATCCTGGACTTTTTTTCGTTGGTAGGCTATTAATTATTGCCTCAATTTCAGAGCCTGCTATTGGTCTATTCAGGGATTCAACTTCTTCCTGGTTTAGTCTTGGAAGAGTGTAAGTGTCCAGGAAATTATCCATTTCTTCTAGATTTTCTAGTTTATTTGCGTAGAGGTGTTTATAGTATTCTCTGATGGTAGTTTGTATTTCTGTGGGGTCAGTGGTGATATCCCCTTTATCATTTTTTATTGCGTCTATTTGATTCTTCTCCCTTTTCTTCTTTATTAGTCTTGCTAGCGGTCTGTCCATTTTGTTGATCTTTTCAAAAAAACAACTCCTGGATTCATTGATTTTTTGGAGGGATTTTTGTGTCTGTATCTCCTTCAGTTCTGCTCTGAACTTTGTGATTTCTTGCCTTCTGCTAGCTTTTGAATGAGTTTGCTCTTGCTTCTCTAGTTCTTTTCATTGCGATGTTAGAGTGTCAATTTTAGATCTTTCCTGCTTTATCTTGTGGGCATTTAGTGCTATAAATTTCCCTCTACACACTGCTTTAAATGTGTCCCAGAGATTCTGGTATGTTGTATCTTTGTTCTCATTGGTTTCAAAGAACGTCTTTATTTCTGCCTTCATTTCGTCATGTACCCAGTAGTCATTCAGGAGCAGGTTGTTCAGTTTCCATGTAGTTGAGCGGTTTTGATTGAGTTTCTTAGTCCTGAGTTCTAGTTTGATTGCAGTGTGGTCTGAGAGACAGTTTGTTACAATTTCTGTTCTTGTACATTTACTGAGGAGTGCTTTACTTCCAACTATGGGGTCAATTTTGGAATAAGTGCGATGTGGTGCTGAGAAGAATGTATATTCTGTTGATTTGGGGTGGAGAGTTCTATAGATGTCTATTAGGTCTGCTTGCTGCAGAGATGTGTTCAATTCCTGGATATCCTTGTTAATTTTCTGTCTCGTTGATCTGTCTAATGTTGACAGTGGAGTGTTGAAGTCTCCCATTATTATTGTATGGGAGTCTAAGTCTCTTTGTAAGGCTCTAAGGACTTGCTTTATGAATCTGGGTGCTCCTGTATTAAGTTAGCTCTTCCTGTTGAATTGATCCCTTTACCATTATGTAATGGCCTTCTTTGTCTCTTTTGATCTTCATGGTTTAAAGTCTGTTTTATCAGAGACTAGTATTGCAACCCCTGCTTTTTTTTGTTCTCCATTTGCTTGGTAAATCTTCCTCCATCCCTTTATTTTGAGCCTATGTATGTCTCTGCATGTGAGATGGGTCTCCTGAATACAGCAGACTGATGGGTCTTGACTCTTTATCCAGTTTGCCAGTCTGTGTCTTTTAATTGGAGCATTTAGTCCATTTACATTTAAGGTTAAGATTGTTACGTGTGAACTTGATCCTACCATTATGATATTAACTGGTTATTTTGCTCGTTAGTTGATGCAGTTTCTTCCTAGCCTTGATGGTCTTTACATTTTGGCATGTTTTTGCAATGGCTGGTACCGGTTGTTCCTTTCCATGTTTAGTGCTTCCTTCAGGGTCTCTTGTAAGGCAGGCCTAGTGGTGACAAAATCTCTAAGCATTTGCTTATCTGTAAAGGATTTTATTTCTCCTTCACTTACGAAACTTAGTTTGGCTGGATATGAAATTCTGGGTTGAAAATTCTTTTCTTTAAGAATGTTGAATATTGGCCCCCACTCTCTTCTGGCTGTAGAGTTTCTGCCGAGAGATCTGCTGTTAGTCTGATGGACTTCCCTTTGTGGGTAACCCGGCCTTTCTCTCTGGCTGCCCTTAAGATTTTTTTCTTCATTTCAACTTTGGTGAATCTGGCAATTATGTGTCTTGGAGTTGCTCTTCTCGAGGAGTATCTTTGTGGTGTTCTCTGTATTTCCTGGAATTGAATGTTGGCCTGCCCTACTAGGTTGGGGAAGTTCTCCTGTATGATATACTGAAGAGTGTTTTCCAACATGGTTCCATTTTCCCCCTCACTTTCAGGCACCCCAAACAGACGTAGATTTGATCTTTTTACATAATCCCATACTTCTTGCAGGCTTTGTTCATTTCTATTTCTTCTTTTTTCTTTTGATTCCTCTTCTCATTTCATTTCGTTCATTTGATCCTTAATCGCTGATACTCTTTTCCTGTTGATCGAGTCGGTTACTGAAGCTTGTGCATTTGTCACGTATTTCTCGTGTCATGGTTTTCATCTGTTTCATTTCGTTTATGACCTTCTCTGCATTAATTATTCTAGCCATCAATTCTTCCACTTTTTTTTCAAGACTTTTAGTTTCTTTGCGCTGGGTACGTAATTCCTCCTTAAGCTCTGAGAAGTTTGATGGACTGAAACCTTCTTCTATCATCTCGTCAAAGTCATTCTCCGTCCAGCTTTGATCCGTTGCTGGCGATGAGCTGCGCTCCTTTGCCGGAGGAGATGCGCTCTTATTTTTTGAAATTCCAGCTTTTCTGCCCTGCTTTTTCCCCATCTTTGTGGCTTTATCTGCCTCTGGTTTTTAACAGAAGATATTTCCTTTTTCACCATAGCCTTCTATGGGCTTCCAAATATCACTTTGAAAATTTCACAAGAACAGTCTTAGTGAACGGCTTAATGACGGGAAAGCTGTAACTCTGTGAGATGAATTAACAGAACACAAAGCAGTTTCTCAGAAAGCTTCTTTCCAGTTTTTAACGGAAGATATTTCCTTTTTCACCAAAGCCCTCTATGGGCTTCCAAATATCACTTTGCAAATTCCACAAGAACAGTCTTAGGGAAAGGCTTCTTGAGGAAAAAGCTGTATGTATGTGAAATGAATTTAAAGAACACAAAGCAGTTTCTCAGAAAGCTTCTTTCCGTTTTTTAATGGAAGACAATTCCTTCTTCACCATACCCCTCTCTGGGCTTCCAAATATCACTTTGCAAATGCCACAAGAACAGTCTTAGCGAAAAGGTTCTTGAGGGGAAAGCTGTAACACTGTGAGATGAATTAACGGAACAAAAAGCAGTTTCTCAGAAAGCTTCTTTCCAGTTTTTAACGGAGGATATTTCCTTTTTCACCATAGCCCTCTATGGGCTTCTAAATATCACGTTCTAAATTCCACAAGAACAGTCTTAGCGAAAGGCTTCTTGAGGGGAAAGCTATAGCTCTGTGAGATGAGTTAACAGAACACAAAACAGTTTCTCAGAAAGCTTATTTTCAGTTTTTATATTAGGCTATTTCCTTTTTCAACGTCGGCCACTGTAGGCTTCTAAATATCACTTTCCAAATTCCACAAGAACAGTCTTAGGGTAAGGCTTCTTGACGGGAAAGCAGTAACTCTGTGAGACGAATTAACAGAACACAAGGCAGTTTCTCAGATATCTTCGTTCCAGTTTTTAACGGCAGTTATTTCCTTTTTCACCATAGCCCTCTATGGGCTTCCAAATATCACTTTGCAAATTTCACAAGAACAGTCTTAGCGAAAGGCTTCTAGAGGGGAAAGCTGTAACTCTGTGAGATGAGTTAACAGAACACAAAGCAGTTTCTCAGAAAGATTCTTTCCACTTTTTAACAGAAGATATTTCCTTTTTCAGCAAAGCCCTCTATGGGCTTCCAAATATCACTTTGCAAATTACGCAAGAACTGTCTTAGCCAAAGGCTTCTTGAGGTAAAAGCTGTAAGTCTGTGAAATGAATTGACAGAACACAAAGCAGGTTCTCAGAAAGATTCTTTCCAGTTTTTAACTGAAGATATTTCATTTTTCACCATAGCCCTCTCTGGGCTTCCAAATATCACTTTGCAAATTCCACAAGAACAGTCTTAGCGAAAGGCTTCTTGAGGTGAAAGCTGTAACTCTGTGAGATGAATTAACAGAACACAAAGCAGTTTCTCAGAAAGCTTCTTTCCAGTTTTTAACGGAGGATATTTCCTTTTTCACGATAGCCCTCTATGGGCTTCTAAATATCATGTTCTAAATTGCACAAGAACAGTCTTAGCGAAAGGCTTCTTGGGAGGAAAGCTGTATCTCTGTGAGATGAATTAAGAGAACACAAAGCAGTTTTTCAGAAAGCTTATTTTCAGTTTTTATCTTAGGTTATTTCCTTTTTCACCGTAGACCTCTGTAGGCTTCTAAATATCACTTCCCAAATTCGACAAGAACTGTCTTAGGGAAAGGCTTCGTGAGGGGAAAGCTGTAACTTTGTGAGATGAATTAACGGAACACAACGCAGTGTCTCAGAAAGCTTCTTTCCCGTTTTAAACCGAAGATATTTCCTTTTCACCATAGCTCTCTATGGCCTTCGAAATGTCACTTTGGAAATTCCACAAGAACAGTCATAGCGAAAGGCTTCCTCAGGGGAAAGCTGTAACTCTGTGGGATGAATTCACAAATCAGAAAGCTGTTTCTCAGAAAGCTTCTTTCTCAATTTTATGGCGGATATTTCCTTTGGCCCTATAGTCTTCAAAGGGAACCGAATTATCCCTTCTCAGATTACACAGAAATAAGGTTAGCAAACAGCTCTACGACATATAGCTCTCACTCAGTGAGTGGAAGTCACATATCACAAAGCAGTTTCTCAGAAAGGCTCTTTTCAGTTTTTATCTTAGGATATTTCCTTTCTCACCATAGCCCTCTATGGGATTTCAAATACCACTCTGCAAATTCCACAAGAACAGTCTTACCGAAAGGCTTCTTAAGGGGAAAGCTGTAACTCTGTGAGGTGAATTAAGAGAACACAAAGCAGTTTCTCAGAAAGCTTCTTTTCAGCTTTTATCTTAGGATATTTCCTTTTTCACCATAGCCCTATAAGGGCTTACAAATATCACTATGAGTATTACACAAGAAGAGTCTTAGCAAAAGTCTTTTTGAGGGTAAAGCTGTAACTCTTTGAGATGAATTAACAGAACACAAAGCAGTTTCTTAGAAAGCTTCTTTCCATTTTTTAACTGAAGACATTTCCCTTTTCACCACAGCCGTCTATGGGCTTCGAAATATCACTTTGCAAATTCCAAAAGAACAGTCCTAGCGAAAGGCTTCTTGAGTGGAATGCTGTAACTCTGTGAGATGAATTAACAGATCTCAGAGAAGTTTCTCAGAAAGCTTCTTTCTCACTTTTAGCGGCAAATATTTCCTTTGGCCCTATAGTCTTCAAAGGGATCCAAAATAACAGTTCTCCGATTCCATAGAAATAAGGCTATCAAACAGCTCTAGGAAATACAGCTGTAACTAAGTGAGTGGAAGTCACATAATACTAAACCGTTTCTCAGAAATCCTCTTTCAGTTTTAACTGAAGCTATATCCTTTTTCACCATAGCCCTCTATGGGCTTCAAAATATCACTTTGAAAATACAGCAAGAACAGTCTTAGCG
This sequence comes from Chlorocebus sabaeus, assembly GCF_047675955.1. NCBI lineage: Eukaryota > Metazoa > Chordata > Mammalia > Primates > Cercopithecidae > Chlorocebus > Chlorocebus sabaeus. The sequence continues at coordinate 51,046 of NW_027328025.1, forward strand.
AAAGGCTTCTAGAGGGGAAAGCTGTAACTCTGTTAGGTGAATTAGCAGAACACAAAGCAGTTTCTCAGGAATGTTCTTTACAGTATTTATCTGAAGATATTTCCTTTTCTCCATAGCGCTCTATGGGCTTCCAAATATCACATTTCAAATTCCACAATAACAGTCTTAACGAAAGACTTCTTGAGGGGAAAGCTGTAAGTCTGTGAGATGAACTAAAAGAACACAAAGTAATTTCTCAGAAAGCTTCTTTCCAGTTTTTATCTGAGGATATTTCGTTTTCACCATAGCCATCTATTGGCTTCGAAATATCATTTTTCAAATTGCACAAGAATAATCTTAGCGAAAGGCTTCTTGAGGGGAAAGCTGTAACTCTATGAAATGAATTCGCAGATCACAAAGAAGTTTCTCAGAAAGCTTCTTTCTAACTTTTAGCGGTGGATATTTACTTTGGCCCTTCAGTCTTCAAAGGGGTCCGAAATAACAGTTCTCAGATTCCACAGCAATAAGGCTGGCAAACAGCTCTAGGAAATCCAGCTGTAAATCAGTGAGTGGAAGTCATATATCACAAAGCAGTTTCTCAGAAAGTTTCTTTTCAGTTTTTAACTGAAGATATATCCTTTTTCACTATAGGTCACTATGAGCTTCCAAATATCACTTTGCATATTCCACAAGAACTGTGTTAGTGAAAGGCTTCTTGAGGGGAAACCTGTAACTCTGTGAGATGAATTAACAAAACACAAAGCAGTTTCTCATAAAGGTTCTTTTCAGTTTTTATCTTAGGATATTTACGTTTTCACCATCGACTTCTATGGGCCTACAAATATCACTTTGCAAATTCCACAAGAACAGTCTTAGTGAAAGGCTCCTAGAGGGGAAAGCGGAAACTCTGTGAGGTGAATTAACAGAATACAAAGCAGTTTCTCAGAAAGTTTCTTTCCAGTTTTTAACTGAAGGTATTTTCATTTCACCATAGCCCTCTACGGGCTTTCAAATATCACTTTGCAAATTCCACAAGAACAGTCTTAGCGAAAGGCTTCTAGAGGGGAAAGCGGAAACTCTGTGAGGTGAATTAACAGAATACAAAGCAGTTCCTCAGAAAGTTTCTTTCCAGTTTTTAACTGAAGGTATTTCCTTTTTCACCATAGCCCTCTACGGGCTTTCAAATATCACTTTGCAAATTCCACAAGAACAGTCTTAGCGAACGGCTTCTTGAGGGGAAAGCTGAAGCTCTGTCAGATGAATTAACAGAACACAAAAGAGTTTGTTCGAAAGCTTCTTTCCAGTTTTGATCCGAGGACATTTCCTTTTACACCATAGCCCTCTCATGGCTTCCAAATATCACTTTGCAAATTCCACAAGAACCGTCTGAGCGAAAGACTTCTGGAGGGGAAAGCTGTAACTCTGCGAGATGAATTAACAGAAAACAAAGCTGTTTCTCAGAAAGCTTCTTTCCAGTTTTTAATTGAAGATATTTCCTTTTTCACCATATCCCTCCATGGGCTTCCAAATATCACATTGCAAATTCCACAAGAACAGTCTTAGCGAAATGCTTCTTGAGGGGAAAGCTGTAACTCTGTGAGATGAATTAACAGAACACAAAGCTGTTTCTCAGAAAGTTTCTTGTCAGTTTTTAACTGAAGATATTTCCTTTTTCACCAAAGCCCTCTATGAGCTTCCAAATATCACTTTGCAAATTCCACAAGAACAGTCTTAGCGAAGGGCTTCTGGAGGAAAGTGCTGTTACTCTGTGAGATGAATTAAGAGAATGCAAAGCAGTTTCTCAGAAATCTTCTTTCCAGTTTTTAACGGAACATATTTTCTTTTTCACCATAGCCCTCTATGGGCTTCCAAATATCACTTTGCAATTTCCAGAAGAACAGTCTTTGCGGAGGGATTCTGGAGGGGAAGTTTTTAACTCTGTGAGATGAATTAAGAGAACACAAAGCAGTTTCTCAGAAATCTTCTTTCCAGTTTTTACCGTAAGATATATCCTTTTTCACCGTAGCCCTCTACGGGCTTCCAAATATCACTATGCAATTTCCAAAAGAACAGTCTTAGCGAAAGACTTCTGGAGGGGCAAGCTGTAACTCTGTGAGATGAATTAACAGAACACAAAGCAGTTTCTCAGAAAGCTTCTTTCCAGTTTTTAACGGAAGATATTTCCTTTTTCACCATAGCCCTCTATGGGTTTCCAAATATCACTTTGCAAATTTCACAAGAACAGTCTTAGTGAACGGCTTCTTGAGGAGAAAGCTGAAACACTGTGAGATGAACTAACAGAACACAAAGCAGTTTCTCAAAGAGCTTCTTTTCGGTTTTTAGCGGAAGATGTTTACTTTTTCACCATAGCCCTCTATCTGCTTCCAAATATCACTTTTCAAATTCCACAAGAACAGTCTTAACGAAGGGTTTCTGGAAGGGAAAGTTGTAACTCTGTGAGATAAATTAACAGAACAGAAAGCAGTTTCTCAGAAAGCTTCTCTCCAGTTTTTAACTGAAGATATTTCCTTTTTCACCATAGCCCTCTAGGGGTTCCAAATATCACTTTGCAAATTCCACAAGAATAGTCTTAAGGAAAAGATTCTGGAGGGGAAAGCTGTAACTCTGTGAGATGAATTAACAGAACACAAAACAGTTTCACAGAAACCTTCTTTCCAGTTTTTAACTGAAGAAATTTCCTTTTTCACCATAGCGCTCTATGGGCTTCCAAATATGACTTTGCAAATCGCACAAGAACAGTCTTAGCGAAAGGCTTGTAGAGGGGAAAGCTGTAAATCTGTGAGATGAATTAACAGAACACAAGGAAGTTTCTCAGAAAGCTTCCTTTAAGTTTTTATCTTAGGTAATTTCCTTTTTCACCACAGCCCTCTATGGGCTTCCCAACATCACTTTTCAAATCACACAAGAACTGTCTTAGGGAACGGCTTCTTGAGGGGAAAGCTGTAACCCTGTGAATTGAATTAACAGAACACACAGCAGTTTCTCCGAAGGCTTCTATTCAGTTTTTATCTTAGAATATTTCATTTTTCACCATAGCCCTGTAAGGGCTTCCAAATATAACTTTGCAAATTCCACATGAAAAGTCTTAGTGAAAAGCATCTTGAGGGGAAGCTGTAACTCTCTGAGATGAATTAACAGAACACAAAGCAGTTTCTCAGAAAGCTTCTTTCCACTTTTTAATGGAAGATATTTCCTTTTTCACCGTAGCCCTCTATGGGCTTCCAAATATGACTTTGAATATCTCACAAAAACATTCTTAGCGAAGGCTTCTTGTGGGGAAAGCTGTAACTCGGTCAGATGTATAATTAACAGAACACACGGCAGTTTCTCAGAAAGCTTCTTTTCAGTTTTTAACTGAAGATATTTCCTTTTTCATCATAGCCCTCTATGAGCTTCCAAATATCACTTTCCAAATTCCACAGTAACAGTCTTAGCGAAAGGCTTCTGGAAGGGAAAGCTGTAACTGTGTGAGATGAATTAACAGAACACAAAGCAGTTTCTGTGAAAGCTTCTTTGCAGTTTTTATCTTAGTCTATTTCCTTTTTCACCATAGCCCTCTATGGTCTTCCAAATATCACCTTGAAAATTCCACAAGAACAGTCTTAGCGAAAAACTTCTGGAGGAGAAAGCTCTAATTCGGTGAGATGTATTAACATAAACAACGCCAGTTTCTCATAAAGCTTCTTTCCCCTTTTTAATGGGAGATATTTCCTTTTTCACCATAGCCCTCTATGGGTTACCAAATATGAATTTGCAAATTGCACAAGAAGAGACTTAGTGAATGGCTTCTTGAGGGGAAAGCTCAAAATCTGTGAGATGAACTAACAGAACACAAAGAAGTTTCTCAGAAAGTTTCTTTTCTGTTTTTAACGGAAGATAGTCCCTTTTTCAACATAGACCTCTATGGGCTTCGAAATTTCTCCTTGCAAATTCCAGAAAAACAGTCTTACCCAAAGACGGCATCTTGAGGGGAAAGCTGTAAAACGGTGAGATGAATAAACAGAACACAAAAGAGTTACTCATAAAGCTTCTTTCCAGTTTTTAACTGAAGATATTTCCTTTTTCACCATAGCCCTCTATGGGCTTCCAAAATCACTTTGTAAATTCCACAAGAACAGTCTTAGCGAAAGGCTTCTGGAGAGCAAAGCTGTAATTCTGTGAGATAAATTAACAGAACACAAAGCAGTTTCTCAGAAAACTTCTTTCCAGTTTTCATCTTAGGATATTTCCTTTTTCACCATAGCCCTCTATGGGCTTCTAAATATCACTTTGCAAATTGCACAAGAGCAGTCTTAGCGAAAGGCTTCTTGAGGGGAAAGCTGTTACTCTTTGAGATGAATTAACAGAACACAAAGCAGTTTCCCAGAAAGTTCGTTTTCAGTTTTTAACTGAAGATATTTCCTTTTTCACCATAGCCCACTTTGGGCTACCAAATATCACTTTGCAAATTCCACAAGAACAGTCTTAGTGAATGGCATCTTGTGGGGAAAGCTGTGACTCTGTGAGATGAATTAACACAACACAAAGCAGTCTCTAAGAAAGCCTCTTTTCCGTTTTTATCTTAGGACATTTCCTTTTTCACCATAGACCTCAAAGGGCTACCAAATATCACTATTCAAATTCCTAAAGAACAGTCTTAGCGAAGGGCTTCTGGAGGGGAAATCTGTAACTCTGTGAGATGAACTAACAGAACACAAAGTAGTTTCTCAGAAATCTTCTTTCCGGTTTTTAACGGAAGATATTTCCTTTTTCTCCATAGCCCCCAAGGGCTTCCAAATATCACTTTGCAAATTCCACAAGAACAGTCTTAGCGAAAGGCTTCCTGAGGGGAAAGTTTTAACTCTGTGAGATGAATTAACAGAACACATAGCAGCTTCTCAGAAAGCTTCTCTCCAGTTTTTAACGGAAGATATTTCCTTTTTCACCGTAGCCCTCTATGGGCTTCTAAATATCACTTTGAAAATTCCACAAGAACAGCCTTAGCGAAAGGCTTTTTGAGGGGAAAGCTGTAACTCTGTGAGAAGAATTAGCAGAACAGAAAGCAGTTTCTCAGAAAGCTTCTTTCCAGTTTTTAACTGAAGATATTTCCTTTTTCACCATCGCCCTGTATGGGCTTCCAAATATCACTTTGCAAATTACATAAGAACAGTCTTAGCAAAAGGCTTCTGGAGGTAAAGCTGTAACCCTGTGAGATGAATTAACAGAACACAAAGCAGTTTCTGAGAAAGTTTCTTTTCAGTTTTTATCTTAGAATATTTCCTTTTTCACCACAGCCCTCTATGGGCTTCCAAATATCACTTTGCAAATCCCACAAGAACAGTCTTAGTGAAAGGCTTCTTGAGGGTAAAGCTGTAACTCGGTGAGATGTTTACCATAACACACGGCAGATTCTCAGAAAACTTTTTTCTAGTTTTTAACGGAAGATATTTCCTTTTTCACCAAAGCCCTCTTTGGGCTTCCAAATATCACTTTGAAAATTTCACAACAACAGCCTTAGCAAAAGGCTTCTTGAGGGGAAAGCTGTAACTCTGTGAGTTGAATTGACAGAACACAAAGCAGTTTCTCAGAAAACTTATTTTCAGTTTCTATCTTAGGATAATTCCTTTTTCAAAATAGCCTTCTATAGGCTTCCAAATATCACTTTGCAAATTCCACAAGAACAGTCTTTGCGAAAGGCTTCTGGAGGAGAAGCTCTAACTCTGTGAGATGAATTAACAGAACAAATAGCAATTTCTCAGAAATCTTCTTTCCAGTTTTTAACGGAAGAAATTTCCTTTTTCACCATAGCCCTCCATGGACTTCCAAATATCACTTTGCAAATCCCACAACAACAGTCCTAGCGAAAGTCTTCTTGAGGGGAAAGCTGTAACTCGGTGAGGTGCATTAAGAGAACACATGGCAGTTTCTCAGAAAGCTTATTTCCAGTTTTTAAGGGAATATATTTCCTTTTTCACCATAGCTCTCTAAGGGATTACAAATATCAGTTTGCAAATTTCACAAGAACAGTCTTAGTGAAGGGCTTCTTGAGGGGAAAGCTGTAACACTGTGAGATGAACTAACACAACACAAAGCAGTTTCTCTGACAGCTTCTTTTCGGTTTTTATCTTAGGGTATTTCCATTTTCAAAATAGCCCTCTATGGGCTTCCAAGTATCACATTGCAAATTCCACAAGAACAGTTTTATAGAAAGGCTTCATGAGGGTAGAGCTGTAACTCGGTGAGATGTATTAACAGAACACACGGCAGTTTCTTAGAAAGCTTCTTTCCAGTTTTTAACGGAAGTTATTAGCCTTTTCACCATAGCCCTCCATGGGCTTCCAAATATCACTTTGCAAATTCCACAAGAACAGTCTTAGCGAAAGGCTTCTGGAGGGGAAATCTGTAACACTGTGAGATGAATTAACAGAAGAAAAAGCAGTTTCTCACAAATCTTCTTTCCAGTTTTTAACGGAAGAAGTTTCGTTTTTCACCATAGTCCTGTATGGGCTTCCAAATATCACTTTGCAAATTCCACAAGAACAGTCTTAGCGAATGGTTTCTTGAGGGGGAAGCTGTAACTCTGTGAGATGAATGAACAGAACACAAAGCAGTCTCTCAGAAAGCTTCTTTCCATTATTTAACTGAAGATAATTCCTTTTTCACTATAGCCCTCTATGGGCTTCCAAATATCACTTTGGAAATCCCACAAGAACAGTCTTAGCGAAAGGCTTCTTGAGAGGAAAGCTGTAACTCGGTCATATGTACTAACAGAACACACCGCATTTTCTCAGAATGGTTCTTTCCAGTTTTTAACGGAAGATATTTCCTTTTTCACCATAGTCCTCTATGGGTTTCCAAATATCACTTTCCAAATTTCACAAAACTGTCTTAGTGAACGTCTTCTTGAGTGGAAAGCTGTAGCTCTGTGCGATGAACTAACAGAACACAAAGCAGTTTTTTAGACAGCTTCTTTTCGGTTAGTATCTTAGGATATTTCCGTTTTCACAATAGCCCTCTATGGGCTTCCACATATCACTTTGGAAATTCCTCAAAAACAGTCTTAGTGGAAGGCTTCTTGAGGGGAAAGCTGTAACTCTTTGAGATGAATTAACAGAACACAAAGCAGCTTCTCGGAAAGCTTCTTTTCATTTTTTAACTGAAGATATTTCCTTTTTCACCATAGTTCTCTCTGGGCTTCCAAATATCACTTTGCAAATTCCACAAGAACAGTGATAGCGAAAGGTGTCTGGAGGGGAAAGCTGTAACCCTGTGAGATGCATTAACAGAACACAAAGCAGTTTCTCAGAAATCTTCTTTCCAGTTTTTAACGGAAGATATTTCCTTTTTCACCTTAGCCCACTATGGGTTTCCAAATATCGCTTTGCCAATTCCCCAAGAACAGTCTTAGCGAAAGTCTTCTTGAGGTTAAAGCTGTAACTTTGTGAGACGAATTAACAGAACACAAAGCAGTTTCTCACAAAGCTTCTTTTCAATTTTTATCTTACGATGTTTCCTTTTTCAACATAGCCCTCTATGGGCTTCTAAATATCACTTTGCAAATTCCACAAGAACAGTCTTAGTGAACGACTTCTTGAGGGGAAAGCTGTAACTCTGTGAGATAAACTAACACAACACAAAGCAGTTTCTCAGACAGCTTCTTTTCGGTTTTTATCTTAGGATATTTCCATTTTCACCATAGCCTTCTATGGGGTTCCAAATATCACTTTGCAAATTCCACAAGAACAGTCTTAGTGAACGACTTCTTGAGGGGAAAGCTGTAACTCTGTGAGATAAACTAACACAACACAAAGCAGTTTCTCAGAAAGCTTCTTTCCAGTTTTTAACGGAGGATATTTCCTATTATTCCATAGCCCTCTGTGGGATTCCAAATATCACTTTGCAAATTTCACAAGAACTGTGTAAGCGAAAGATTCCCTGAGGGGAAAGTTGTAACTGTGTGAGATGAATTAACAGAACACAAAGCAGTTTTTCAAAAAGCTTCTTTTCAGTTTTTAACGGAAGATATTTCCTTTTTCAACATATCCCTCTATGGGCTTCCAAATATCGCTTTGCAAATTCCACAAGAACAGTCTTAGCGAAAGGCTTTTAGAGGGAAATGTTGTAACTATGTGAGATGAATTCACAGAACACAAAGCAGTTTCTCAGAAAGCTTCTTTTCAGTTTTTATCTTACGATATTTCCTTTTTCACCATAGCCCTCTATGGGCTTCCAAATCTCACTTTGCAAATTCCACAAGAACAGTCTTAGCGAAAGAATTATTGAGGGGAAAGCTGTAACTCTGTGAGGTGAATTAACAGAACAAAAGGGAGTTTCTCTGAAAGATTCTTTCCGCTTTTTAACTCAAGATATTTCCTTTTTTACCATAGCACTCTATGGGCTTCCAAATATCACTTTTCAAATCCCACAAGAACAGTCTTAGCGAAAGGATTCTTGAGGGGAAAGCTGTAACTAGGTGAGGTCTATTATCAGAACACATGGTAGTTTCTCAGAAAGCTTCTTTCCAGTTTTTTACTGAAGATATTTCCTTTTTCACCATAGTCCTCTATGGGCTTCCAAATATCACTTTGCAAATTCGACAACAACAGCCTTAGCGAAAGGCTTTTAGAGGGAAATGTTGTAACTCTGTCAGATGAATTAACAGAACACAAAGCAGTTTCTCAGAAAGCTTCTTTCCAGTTTTTAACGGAAAATAATTCCTTTTTCACCATAGCCCTCTATGGGATTCTAAATATCACTTTCAAATTGCAGAAGAACAGTCTTAGTGAACGGCCTCTTGAGGGGAAATCTGTAACTCTCTGAGATGAATTATCAGAACACAAAGCAGTTTCTCAAAAAGCTTCTTTTCGGATTTTATCTTACTATTTTTCCTTTTTCAACATAGCCCTCTGTGGTCTTCCAAATATCACTTTGCAAATTACACAAGAACAGTCTTTGTGAAAGACTTCTTGAAGGGAAAGCCATAACTCTCTGAGATGAATTAACAGAACACAAAGCATTTTCTCAGAAAGCTTCTTTTCAGTTTTTATCTTAGGATATTTCCTTTTTCAGCATAGCCCTCTATGAGCTTCCAAAAATATTTGCAAATTCCACAAGAACAGTCTTAGCGAAAGGATTCTGGACGGGAAAGCTGGAACTCTGTGAGATGAACTAACAGAACACAAAGCGGTTTCTCAGAAACCTTCTTTTCGTTTTTTATCTTAGGATATTTCCTTTTTCGCCAAAGCCCACTATGGGCTTCCAAATATCACTTTTTCAAATTCCAGAAGAACAGTCTTAGAGAAAGGCTTCTTGAGGGTAAAACTGTAACTCTGTAAGATGAATTAACAGAACACAAAACGTTTTCTCAGAAACCTACTTTTCAGTTTTTACCTTAGGATATTTCCTTTTTCACCATAGTCCTCTATGGGATTCCAAATATCACTTTGCAAATTCCACATGAACAGTCTTAGCGAAAGCCTTCTTTAGGGGAAAGCTGAAACTCTGTGAGATGAATTAAGAGAACACAAAGCAGTTTCCTAGAAAGATTCTTTCCAGTATTTAACGCAACATATTTCCATTTTCTCCGTAGCCCTGTATGGGCTTTCAACTATCACCTTGCAAATTCCACAGGAACAGTCTTAGTGAATGGCTTCTTGAGGGGAAAGCTGTAACACTGTGAGATGAATTAAGAGAACACAATGCACTTTCTCAGAAAGCTTCTTTTCGGGTTTTATCTTAGGATATATCCTTTTTTGCCATAACCCTCTATGGGCTTCCAATATCGCATTGCAAATTCCACAAGAACAGGCTCAGTGAACGGCTGCTTGAGGGTAAACTGTAATTCTGTGAGATGAATTAACAGAACATAAAGCAGTGTCTCAGAAAGCTTCCTTGCAGTTTTTAACGGAGAATATTTCCTTTCTCTCCGTAGCCCTATATGGGCTTCCAAATATCACTTTGCAAGTTCTACAAGAACAATCTTAGCGAAACGCTTCTGAGGGAAAAGCTGTAATTCTGTGAGATGAATTAACAGAACACAAAGCAGTATCTCAGCAACCTTCTTTCCAGTTTTTAACGGTGGATATTTCCTTTTTAACCATAGCCCTCTAAGGGCTTCCAAATATCACTTTGCAAATTCCACAAGAACAGTCTTAGCGAGAGGGTTCTTGAGGGGAAAGCTGTAACTTGGTGAGATGTATTAACAGAACACACGGCAGTTTCTCAGAATGCTTCTTTCCAGTTTTTAACGGAAGATATTTTCATTTTCACCATAGCCTTCTATGAGCTTCCAAATATCACTTTGCAAATTTCACAAGAACAGTCTTAGTGAACGACTTCTTGAGGTGAAAGCTGTAACTCTGTGAGATAAACTAACACAACACAAAGCAGTTTCTCAGACAGTTTCTTTTCGGTTTTTATCTTAGGATATTTCCATTTTCACAATAGCCCTCTATGGGCTTCCAAATATCATTTTGCCAATTTCACAAGAACAGTCTTAGTGAACGACTTCTTGAGGGGAAATCTGTAACTCTGTGAGATGAATCTACAGAACACAAAGCAGTTTCACAGAAAGTTTCATTTCAGTTTTTAATTTTAGGATGTTTTCTTTTTCAAAATAGCCTTCCATGGGACTCCAAATATCACTTTGCAAATTCCACAAGAAAAGTCTTAGTGAACGGCTTCTTGAGGGGAAAGTTGTAACACTGTGAGATGAATTAACAGAACACAAAGCAGATTCTCAGAAAGCTTATTTCCAGTTTTTACCCGAAGATTTTTCCTTTTTCACCATAGCCCACTATGGGCTTCCAAATATCACTTTGCAAATTCCACAAGTACAGATTTAGCGAAAGGTTTCTTGAGGGAAAAACTGTAACTCTTTGAGATGAATTAACAGAACACAAAACAGTATCTCAGAAAGCTTTTTTTCAGTTTTTATCTTACGATGTTTCCTTTTTCACCATAGCCGTCTATGGGTTTCCAAAAACATTTTGCAAATTCCACAAGAACAGTCTTAGCGAAAGGATTCTGGAGGGGAAACCTGTAATTCTGTGAGATGAATTAAAAGAACACAAAGCAATTTCTCAGAAATCTTCTTTCTAATTTTTAACGGAAGATATTTCCTTTTTCACCATAGCCCTCTAGGGGCTTCCAAATATCACTTTGCATTTTCCACAAGAACCGTCTTAGCGAAAGATTTCTTGAGGGGAAAGTTGTAACTCTGTGAGATGAAGTAAGAGAACACAAAGCAGTTTCCCAGAAACCTTCTTTTCGGTTTTTATCTTAGGATATTCATATTTTCACCATAGCCCTCTAGGGGTTCTAAATATCACTTTGTAAATTACACAAGAACAGTCTTAGCGAAAGGCTTCTTGAGGGGAAAGCTGTAACTCTGTAGGATGAATTAACAGAACACAAAACAGTTACTCAGAATCCTTCTTTTCAGTTTTTATCATGGGATATTTCCTGTTTCACCATAGCCCTCTATGGGATTCCAAATATCACTTTGCAAATTCCACATGAACAGTCGTAGCTAAAGGCTTCTTGAGGGGAAAGCTGTAACACAGTGAGATGAATTAACAGAACACAAAGCCGTTTCTCAGAAAGATTCTTTCAAGTTTTTAACGGAAGATATTTCCTTTTTCACCATAGTACTCTACGGGCTTCTAAATATCACTTTGCAAATTACACAAGAACAGTCTTAGCAAAAGACTTCTTGAGGGGAAAGCTGTAACTCTGTGAGATGAATTAACAGAGCACAAAGAAGTTTCTCAGACAGCTTCTTTCCAGTTTTTAATTAAAGATATTTCCGTTTTCACCATAGCCTTCTATGGGCTTCCAAATATCACTTTGCATATTCCACAAGAACAGTCTTAGCAAAAGGCTTCTTGATGGGAAATCTGTAACTCTGTGAGATGAATTAACAGAACACAAAGCAGTTTCTCAGAAAGCTTCTTTCCAGTTTTTAACGGAAGATATTTCCTTTTTCACCATAGACCTCTCTGGGCTTCCAAATATCACTTTCTTAATAACACAAGAACAGTCTTAGCAAAAGGCTTCTTGAGGGGAAAGCTGTAATTCTGTGAGATGAATTAACAGAATACAAAGCAGTTTCTCAGAAAGCTTCTTTTCAGTTTTTAATGGAAGATATTTTCTTTTTCAACAAAGCCTTCTATGGGCTTCAAAATATCACTTTTAAAATTCCACAAGAACAGTCTTATCAAAAGCCTTCTTGAGGTGAAAGCTGTAGTTCTGTGAAATGATTTAACAGAACACAAAGCAGTTTCTCAGAAAGCTTCTTTCCAGTTTTTAACTGAAGATAATTCCTTTTTCCCCATAGCCCTCTATGGGCTTCCAAATATCACTTTTGCAAATTCCACAGGAACAGTCTTAGCGAAAGGATTCTTGAGGGGAAAGCTGTAACTCTGTGAGATGAATTAGCAGAACACAAAGCAGTTTCTCAGAAAGCTTCTTTCCAGTTTTTAACTTAAGATATTTCCTTTTTCACCCTAGGCATCTATGGGCTTCCAACTATCACTTTGCAAATTCCACAAGAACAATCTTAGGGAAACGCTTCTTGAGGGAAAAGCTGTAACTCTGTGAGAGGAATTAACATAACACAAAGCAGTTTCTCAGAAAACTTCCTTTCGGTTTTTATATTAGGATATTTCCATTTTCACCATAACCCTCTCTGGGCATCCAAATATCACTTTGCAAATACCACAAGAGCAGTCTTAGTGAACTGGTTCTTGAGGGGAAAGCTGTAACTCTGTGAGATGAATTAACAGAACACAAAGCAGTTTCTCAGAAAGCTTCTTTCCAGTGTTTAACGGAAGATATTTCCTTTTTCACCATAGCCCGCTATGGGCTTCCAAATATCACTTTGTAATTACACAAGAACAGCCTTAGAGAAAGGTTTCTTGAGAGGAAAGCTGTAACTCGGTGAGATGTATGAACAGAATTCACGGCAGTTTCTCAGAAAGCTTCTTTCCAGTTTTTAACGGAAGATATTTCCTTTTTCAACATATCTCTGTATGGGTTTCCAAATATCAGTTTGAAAATTTCACAAGAATAGACCTAGTGAACGTTTTCTTGAGGGGAAAGCTGTAACTTTGTGAGATGAATTAAGAGAACACAAAGCAATTTCTCAGAAAGCTTCTATCCAATTTTTAACTGAAGATATTTCCTTTTTCACCATAGCCTTGTACGGGCTTCCAAATATCACTTCACATATTCCACAAGAACAGTCTTAGCGAAAGGCTTCTTGAGGGAAAAGCTGTAACTCTGTGAGATGTATTAACAGAACACAAAACAGTTACTCAGAAACCTTCTTTTCAGTTTCTGTCTTAGGATATTTCCTTTTTCACCATAGCCCTCTATGGGTTTATAAATATCACTTTGAATATTTCACAAGAATAGTCTTAGTGAACGACTTCTTGAGGGGAAAGCTGTAACTCCGTGATATGAACTAACAAAACAGAAAGAAGTTTCTCAGAAAGCTTCTTTTCGGTTTTTAACGGAAGATATTTCCTTTTTCAACATGGCCCTCTAAGGGCTTGCAAAAGGCTTCTGGAGAGGAAAGCTGTAACTCTGTGTGATAAATTAACAGAACACAAAGCAGTTTCTCAGAAATCTTCTTTCCAGTTTTTAACGGAAGAAATTTCCTTTATCACCTTAGAGCTATATGGGCTTCCAAACATGACTTTGCAGATTCCACAAGAACAGTCTTAACGAAACGTTTCTTGAGGGGAAAGCTGTAACTCTGTGAGATGAATTAACAGAACACAAAGCAGTTTCTCAGAAAGTTTCTTTCAAGTTTTTAACTGAAGATATTTCCTTTTCACCACAGCACTCTATGGGCTTCCAAATATCACTTTGCAAATCCCACAAGAACAGTCTCAGCGAAGGGCTATTTGAGAGGAAAGCAGTATCTCGGTGAGATGTATTACCATAACACACGGCAGTTTCTCAGAAAGCTTCTTTCCAGTTTTTAACGGAAGATATTTCTTTTTCACCATAACCCTCTATGGGCTTCCAAATATCACTTTGGAAGTAACAAAAAACAGTATTACCGAAAGGCTTCTAGAGGGGAAACCTGTAACTCTGTGAGATGAATTAACAGAACACAAAGTAGTTTCTCAGAAATATTCCTTCCAGTTTTTAACGGAAGATATTTCCTTTTTCACCATAGCCCTCTATGGGCTTCAAAATATCACATTGCAAATTCCACAAGACCAGGCTTAGCGAAAGGCTTCTTGAGGGGAAAGCTGTAACTCTGTGTGATGAATTAACAGAACACAAACAGTTTCTCAGAAAGCTTCTTTTCTGTTTTTATCTTAGGATATTTCCTTTTTCACATTGACGTCTATGGGTTTCCAAATATCACTTTGCAAATTTCACAAGAACAGGCTTAGTGAAAGGCTTCCTGAGGGGAAAGCTGTAACTCTGTGACATGAATTAACAGAACAAAAAGCAGTTTCTCAGAAAACTTCTTTCCAGTTTTTAACTGAAGATATTTCCTTTTTCGCCATAGCCCTCTATGGGTTCTCAAATATCACTTTGAAATTTCACAAGAAGGGTCTTAGTGAACGGCTCCTTGAGGGGAAAGCTGTAACTCTGTGAGATGAACTAACAGAACACAAAGCAGCTTCTCAGAAGTCTTCTTTTCGGTTTTTAACGGAAGATATTTCCTTTTTCACTATAGCTCTCTAAAGGCTTCCAAATTTCACTTTGTAAATTCCACAAGAACTGTCTTAGCGAAAGGCTTCTTGAGGGGAAAGCTGTAACACTGTGATATGCATTAAGAGGACGAAAAGAAGTTTCTCAGAAAGCGTCTTTCCAGTTTTTAACTGAAGATATTTCCTTTTTCGTATAGCCCTCTAAGAGCTTCGAAATATCACTTTGCTAATTACCCAAGAACAGTCTTAGCAAAGGGCTTCTTGAGTTAAAACCTGTAACGCTGTGAGATGAATTAACAGAACACAAAGCAGTTTCCCTGAAAGCTTCTTTCCATTTTTTAATTGAAGATATTTCCTTTATCTCCATAGCCCTGTAAAGGCTTCCAAATATCACTTTGCAAATTCCACAAGAACACTCTTAGCGAAATACTTCTTGAGAGAAAAGCTGTAACTCTGTGAGATGAATTAACAGAACACAAAACAGTTTCTCAGAAAGCTTCTTTTCAGTTTTTATCTTATTATATTTCCTTTTTCCCCATAGCCCTCTATGGGCTTCCAAATATCTCTTTGCAAATTCCACAACAACAGCCTTAGCGAAAGGATTATGGAGGGGAAAGCTGTGACTCTGTGATATGAATTAACAAAACACAAAGCAGTTTTTCAGAAATCTTTCTTCCAGTTTTTAACGGAAGATATTTCCTTTTTCATCATAGGCCTCTATGGGCTTCCAAATATCACTTTGCAAATTCCACAAGAAGAGCCTTACAGAAAGGCTTCTTGAGAGGAAAGCTGTAACTCGGTGAGATGTATTAACAGAACACACGGCAGTTTCTCAGAAAGTTTCTTTCCAGTTATTAAAGGAAGATATTTTCTTTTTCACCATAGCCTTCTATGGGTTTAAAAATATCACTTTGAAAATTTCACAAGAATAGTCCAAGTGAACGGCTTCTTGAGTGGAAAGCTGTAACTCTGTGAGATGAACTAACAGAACACAAAGCAGATTCTCAGAAAGCTTCTTTCCAGTTTTTAACTGAAGATATTTCCTTTTTTACCGTAGCCCTCTATGGGCTTCCAAATATCACTTTGCAAATTCCACGAGAACAGTCTTAGTGAAAGGCTTCTAGAGGGAAAACCTGTAACGCTGTAAGATGAATTAACAGAACACAAAGCAGTTTCTCATAAAGCTTCTTTCCAGTTTTTAACTGAAGATATTTCCTTTTTTTCCATAGCCCTCTAAGGGCTTCCAAATATCACTTTGCAAATTCCACAAGAACTGTCGTAACGAAAGGCTTCTTGAGTGGAAAGCTGTAACTCTGTGAGATGAATTAACAGAACACAAAGCAGTTTCTCAGAAAGTTTCTTTCAAGTTTTTAACTGAAGATATTTCCTTTTTCACCATAGCCCTCTACTGACTTCCAAATATCACTTAGCAAATTAAACAGTAACAGTATTAGAGAAAGGATTCTGGAGAGGAAAGCTGTAACTCTGTGAGATGAATTAACAGAACACAAAGCAGTTTCTCAGAAGTCTTCTTTCCAGTTTTTAACGGAAGATATTTCCTTTTTCACCTTAGCGCTCTATGGGCTTCCAAATATGACTTTGCAGATTCCACAAGAACTGTCTTTTCGAAAGTCTTACTAAGGAGAAAGCTGTAACTCTGTGAGATGAACTTACAGAACACAAAGTAGTTTCTCGGAAAGCTTATTTTCAGTTTTTATCCTAGAATATTTCCTTTTTCACCGTATCCCTCTATGGGCTTCCAAATATCACGTTTCAAATTCCACTAGAACAGTCTTAGCGAAACGTTTCTTGAGGGGAAAACTGTAACTCTGTGAGATGAATTAACACAGCACAACGCAATTTCTCAGATAGCTTCTTTCCAGTTTTTAACTGAAGATATTTCCTTTTTCGCCATAGCCCTCTAATGGCTTCCATATATCACTTTGCAAATTTCACAAGAACAGTCTTAGAGAACGGCTTCCTTAGGGGAAGGTTGTAACTCCTTGAGATGAACTAACAGAACACAAAGTGCTTTCTCAGATAGCTTCTTTTCGGTTTTTATCTTAGGATATCCATTTTCACCATAGCCCTCTATGGGCTACCAAATATCACTTTGCAAATTCCACAAGAACAGTCTTAGCGGAAGGCTTCTTGAGGAGAGACTATAACTCTTAGAGATGAATTAACAGAACACAAAGCAGTTTCTTAGAAATCTTCTTTCAAGTTTTTAACTGAACATATTTCCTTTTTCACCATAGCCTTCTACGGGCTTCCAAATAACACTTTGCAAATTCCAGAAGAACAGTCTTAGCCAAAGGCTTCTTGAGGGGAAAGCTGTAACCCTTTGAGATGAATTAACAGAACACAAAGTAGTTTCTCAGAAAGCTTCTTTTCAGTTTTTATCTTAGTATATTTCCTTTTTCACCATAGTCCTCTAAGGGCTTTTAAATATCACTTTGCAAATTCCAAAAGAACAGTCTTAGTGAACGTCTTCTTTAGGAGGAAGCTGTAACTCTGTGAGATGAGTTAACAGAACAAAAAGTAGTTTCTCAGAAAGCTTCTTTCCAGTTTTTAACGAAAGATTTAATTGTTCAACATAGCTCTCTATGGGCTTCCAAATATCACTTTGCAATTTGCACAAGAACAGTCTTAGCGAAAGGCATCTTGAGGTAAGATCTGTAACTCTGTGAGATGAATTAACAGAACACAAAACAGTTTCTCAGAAAGCTTCTTTTCTGTTTTTATCTTAGGATATTTCCTTTTTCACCATAGCCTTCTAAGGACCTCCAAATATCACTTAGTAAATTCCACAAGAAAAGTCTTATCGAAAGGGTTCTGTAGGGGACAGCTGTAACTCTGTTATATGAATTAACAGAACACAAAGCTGATTCTCAGAAATCTTCTTTCCAGTTTTTAACGGAAAATATTTTCTTTTTCACCCTAGCCCTCTAGAGTCTTCCAAATATCACTTTGCAAATTCCACAAGAACACTCTTAGCGAAAGGATTCTTTCAGGGAAAGATGTAACTCTGTGAGATGAATTAACAGAACACAAAGCAGTTTCTCAGAAAGCTTCTTTCCAGTTTTTAACGGAAGATATTTACGTTTTCCCCATATCTCTCTGGGATTCCAAATATCACGTTGCAAATTACACAAGAACAGTCTTAGGGAACGGCTTCTTGAGGGGAAAGCTGTCACACAGTGAGATGAATTAATAGAACACAAAGCAGTTTCTCAGAAAGCTTGTTTCCGGTTTTTATCTGAGGACATTTCCTTTTTCACCGTAGCCCTGTAAGGGCTTCCAAATATAACTTTGCAAATTCCACATGAAAAGTCTTAGTGAAAAGCATCTTGAGGGGAAGCTGTAACTCTCTGAGATGAATTAATAGAACACAAAGCAGTTTCTCAGAAAGATTCTTTCCACTTTTTAACGGAAGATATTTCCTTTTTCACCGTAGCCCTCTATGGGCTTCCAAATATGACTTTGAATATCTCACAAAAACATTCTTAGCGAAGGCTTCTTGTGGGGAAAGCTGTAACTCGGTCAGATGTATAATTAACAGAACACACGGCAGTTTCTCAGAAAGCTTCTTTTCAGTTTTTAACTGAAGATATTTCCTTTTTCATCATAGCCCTCTATGAGCTTCCAAATATCACTTTGCAAATTCCACAGTAACAGTCTTAGCGAAAGGCTTCTGGAAGGGAAAGCTGTCACTGTGTGAGATGAATTAACAGAACACAAAGCAGTTTCTGTGAAAGCTTCTTTGCAGTTTTTATCTTAGGCTGTTTTCTTTTTCACCATAGCCCTCTATGGTCTTCCAAATATCACCTTGCAAATTCCACAAGAACAGTCTTAGCGAAAAACTTCTGGAGGTTAAAGCTCTAATTCGGTGAGATGTATTAACAGAAAACACGCCAGTTTCTCATAAAGCTTCTTTCCCCTTTTTAATGGGAGATATTTCCTTTTTCACCATAGCCCTCTATGGGTTACCAAATATGAATTTGCAAATTGCACAAGAAGAGTCTTAGTGAATGGCTTCTTGAGGGGAAAGCTCAAAATCTATGAGATGAACTAACAGAACACAAAGCAGTTTCTCAGAAAGCTTCTTTTCTGTTTTTAACGGAAGATAGTCCCTTTTTCAACATAGACCTCTATGGGCTTCGAAATTTCTCCTTGCAAATTCCACAAGAACAGTCTTAGCCAAAGACTTCTGGAGGGGAAAGCTGTAACTCATGAGATGAATTAACAGAACACAAAGCAGTTTCTCAGAAAGCTTCTTTCCAGTTTTTAAGGGAAGATATTTCCTTTTTCACCATAGCCATCTATGGGCCTCCAAATATCACTTTGTAAATTCCACAAGAACAGTCTTAGTGAACGGCTTCTTGAGGGGAAAGCTGTAAATCTCTGAGATGAATAAACAGAACACAAAGGAGATACTCATAAAGCTTCTTTCCAGTTTTTAACTGAAGATATTTCCTTTTTCACCATAGCCCTCTATGGGCTTCCAAAATCACTTTGTAAATTCCACAAGAACAGTCTTAGCGAAAGGCTTCTGGAGAGCAAAGCTGTAATTCTGTGAGATAAATTAACAGAATACAAAGCAGTTTCTCAGAAATCTTCTATCCAGTTTTCATCTTAGGATATTTCCTTTTTCACCATAGCCCTCTATGGGCTTCCAAATATCACTATGCAAATCCCACACGAACTGTCTTAGCGAAAGGCTTCTTGAGAGGAACGCAGTAACTCTGTGAGATGAATTAAAAGAACACAAAGAAATTTCTCAGAAAGGTTCTTTCCAGTTTTTAACGGAAGATCTTTCCTTTTTCACCATAGCCCTCTAAGGGATTCCAAATATCACTATGCAAATCCCACAGGAACTGTCTTAACGAAAGGCTTCTTGTGGAGTGGCTTCTTGAGGGGAAAGCGGTAACACTGGGAGATTAACTAACAGAACACAAAGCAGTTTCTCAGAAAGTTTCTTCTCGGTTTTTATCTTAGGATATTTCCTTTTTCACCTTAGCCATCTATGGGCTTCTAATTATCACTTTGCAAATTCCACAAGAACAATCTTAGCAAAAGGTGTCTTCAGGGGAAAGCTCTAATTCTTTGAGATGAATTAACAGAACACACAGCAGTTTCTCAGAAAGCTTCTTTTCAGTTTATAACTGAAGATATTTCCTTTTTCACTGTTGCCCTCTAGGGGCTTCCAAATATCACTTTGCAAATACCACAAGAGCAGCCTTAGCGAAAGGCTTCTTGAGGGTAAAGCTGTAACTCTGTGAGTTGAATTAACAGAAAACAAAGCAGTTTCTCAGAAAGTTTCTTTTCAGTTTTTATCTTAGGATATTTACTTTTTCACTATAGCCTTCTAAGGGCTTCAAAATGTCACTTGGCAAATTCCACAAGAACAGTCTTAGTGAACGGCTCCTTGAGCGGAAAGCTGTAACTCTGTGAGATGAACTAACAGAAGAGAAAGCAGTTTCTCAGTAAGGTTCTTTTCGGTTTTTATCTTAGGATATTTCCATTTTCACCATAGCCCTCTATGGGATTCCAAATATCACTTTGCAAATTCCACAACAACAGCCTTAGCGAAAGGCTTTCTGAGAGGAAAGCTACAACTCTGTGAGATGAATTAACAGAACACAAAGCAGTTTCTCAGAAATCTTCTTTCCAGTTTTTAATGGAAGATATTTCCTTTTTCACCATAGCCATCTAGGGTTTCCAAATATCACTTTGCAAATTCCACAAAAACACTCTTAGCGAAAGTCATCTTGAAGGGAAAGATGTAACTCAGTGAGATGAATTAACAGAACACAGAGCAGTTTCTCAGAAAGCTTCTTTCCAGTTTTTAACTGAAGGTATATCATTTTTCACCATAGCCCTCTAAGGGCTTCCAAATATCTCTTTGCAAATTCCACAAGAACAGCCTTAAAGAAAGGCTTCTTGAGGGGAAAGCTGGAAAACTGTGAGATGAATTAACAGAACACAAAGCAGCTTCTCAAAAAGCTTGTTTTCAGTTTTTATCTTAGGATATTTCCTTTTTCACCATAGCCCTCTGTGGGCTTCTAAATATCACTTTGCAAATTCCACAGGAGCAGTCTTAGCGAAAGGCTTCTTGAGGGGAAAGCTGTTACTCTTTGAGATGAATTAACAGAACACAAAGAAGTTTCCCAGAAAGTTCGTTTTCAGTTTTTAACTGAAGATATTTCCTTTTTCACCATAGCCCACTTTGGGCTACCAAATATCACTTTGCAAATTCCACAAGAACAGTCTTAGTGAATGGCATCTTGTGGGGAAAGCTGTGACTCTGTGAGATGAATTAACACAACACAAAGCAGTCTCTCAGAAAGCCTCTTTTCCGTTTTTATCTTAGGACATTTCCTTTTTCACCATAGACCTCAAAGGGCTACCAAATATCACTTTTCAAATTCCTAAAGAACAGTCTTAGCGAAGGGCTTCTGGAGGGGAAATCTGTAACTCTGTGAGATGAACCAACAGAACACAAAGTAGTTTCTCAGAAATCTTCTTTCCGGTTTTTAACGGAAGATATTTCCTTTTTCACCATAGCCCCCAAGGGCTTCCAAATATCACTTTGCAAATTCCACAAGAACAGTCTTAGCGAAAGGCTTCCTGAGGGGAAAGTTTTAACTCTGTGAGATGAATTAACAGAACACATAGCAGCTTCTCAGAAAGCTTCTCTCCAGTTTTTAACGGAAGATATTTCCTTTTTCACCGTAGCCCTCTATGGGCTTCTAAATATCACTTTGAAAATTCCACAAGAACAGCCTTAGCGAAAGGCTTTTTGAGGGGAAAGCTGTAACTCTGTGAGAAGAAATAGCAGAACACAAAGCAGTTTCTCAGAAAGCTTCTTTCCAGTTTTTAACTGAAGATATTTCCTTTTTCACCATAGCCCTGTGTGGGCTTCCAAATATCACTTTGCAAATTACATAATAACAGTCTTAGCGAAAGGCTTCTGGAGGTAAAGCTGTAACCCGGTGAGATGAATTAACAGAACACAAAGCAGTTTCTGAGAAAGCTTCTTTTCAGTTTTTATCTTAGAATATTTCCTTTTTCACCATAGCCCTCTATGGGCTTCCAAATATCACTTTGCAAATCCCACAAGAACAGTCTTAGCGAAAGGCTTCTTGAGGGTAAAGCTGTAACTCGTTGTGATGTATTAACATAACACACGGCAGATTCTCAGAAAACATTTTTCTAGTTTTTAACGGAAGATATTTCCTTTTTCACCAAAGCCCTCTTTGGGCTTCCAAATATCACTTTGAAAATTTCACAACAACATCCTTAGCAAAAGGCTTCTTGAGGGGAAAGCTGTAACTCTGTGAGTTGAATTGACAGAACACAAAGCAGTTTCTCAGAAAGCTTATTTTCAGTTTCTATCTTAGGATAATTCCTTTTTCAAAATAGCCTTCTATGGGCTTCCAAATATCACTTTGCAAATTCCACAAGAACAGTCTTAGCGAAAGGCTTCTGGAGGAGAAGCTGTAACTCTGTGAGATGAATTAACAGAACAAATACCAATTTCTCAGAAATCTTCCTTCCAGTTTTTAACGGAAGAAATTGCCTTTTTCACCATAGTCCTCTATGGGCTTCCAAATATCACTTTGCAAATCCCACAAGAACAGTCTTAGCGAAAGGCTTCTTGAGAGGAAAGCTGTAACTCGGTCATATGTACTAACAGAACACACCGCATTTTCTCAGAATGGTTCTTTCCAGTTTTTAACGGAAGATATTTCCTTTTTCACCATAGTCCTCTATGGGTTTCCAAATATCACTTTCCAAATTTCACAAAACTGTCTTAGTGAACGTCTTCTTGAGTGGAAAGCTGTAGCTCTGTGCGATGAACTAACAGAACACAAAGCAGTTTTTTAGACAGCTTCTTTTCGGTTAGTATCTTAGGATATTTCCGTTTTCACAATAGCCCTCTATGGGCTTCCACATATCACTTTGGAAATTCCTCAAAAACAGTCTTAGTGGAAGGCTTCTTGAGGGGAAAGCTGTAACTCTTTGAGATGAAGTAACAGAACACAAAGCAGTTTCTCGGAAAGCTTCTTTTCATTTTTTAACTGAAGATATTTCCTTTTTCACCATAGTTCTCTCTGGGCTTCCAAATATCACTTTGCAAATTCCACAAGAACAGTGTTAGCGAAAGGTGTCTGGAGGGGAATGCTGTAACCTTGTGAGATGCATTAACAGAACACAAAGCAGTTTCTCAGAAATCTTCTTTCCAGTTTTTAACGGAAGATATTTCCTTTTTCACCTTAGCCCACTATGGGTTTCCAAATATCGCTTTGCAAATTCCCCAAGAACAGTCTCAGCGAAAGGCTTCTTGAGGGGAAAGCTGTAACTTTGTGAGACGAATTAGCAGAACACAAAGCAGTTTCTCACAAAGCTTCTTTTCAGTTTTTATCTTATGATGTTTCCTTTTTCAACATAGCCCTCTATGGGCTTCCAAATATCACTTTGCAAATTCCACAAGAACAGTCTTAGTGAACGATTTCTTGAGGAGAAAGCTGTAACTCTGTGAGATAAACTAACACAACACAAAGCAGTTTCTCAGACAGCTTCTTTTCGGTTTTTATCTTAGGATATTTCCATTTTCACCATAGCCTTCTATGGGGTTCCAAATATCACTTTGCAAATTCCACACGAACAGTCTTAGTGAACGACTTCTTGAGGGGAAATCTGTAACTCTGTGAGATAAACTAACACAACACAAAGCAGTTTCTCAGAAAGCTTCTTTCCAGTTTTTAACGGAGGATATTTCCTATTATTCCATAGCCCTCTCTGGGATTCCAAATATCACTTTGCAAATTTCACAAGAACAGTGTAAGCGAAAGATTTCCTGAGGGGAAAGTTGTAACTCTGTGAGATGAATTAACAGAACACAAAGCAGTTTTTCAAAAAGCTTCTTTTCAGTTTTTAACGGAAGATATTTCCTTTTTCAACATATCCCTCTATGGGCTTCCAAATATCGCTTTGCAAATTCCACAAGAACAGTCTTAGCGAAAGGCTTTTAGAGGGAAATGTTGTAACTATGTGAGATGAATTCACAGAACACAAAGCAGTTTCTCAGAAAGCTTCTTTTCAGTTTTTATCTTACGATATTTCCTTTTTCACCATAGCCCTCTATGGGCTTCCAAATCTCACTTTGCAAATTCCACAAGAACAGTCTTAGCGAAAGAATTATTGAGGGGAAAGCTGTAACTCTGTGAGGTGAATTAACGGAACAAAAGGGGGTTTCTCAGAAAGATTCTTTCCGCTTTTTAACTCAAGATATTTCCTTTTTTACCATAGCACTCTATAGGCTTCCAAATATCACTTTTCAAATCCCACAGGAACAGTCTTAGCGAAAGGATTCTTGAGGGGAAAGCTGTAATTAGGTGAGGTCTATTATCAGAACACATGGCAGTTTCTCAGAAAGCTTCTTTCCAGTTTTTAACTGAAGATATTTCCTTTTTCACCATAGTCCTCTATGGGCTTCCAAATATCACTTTGCAAATTCCACAAGAACAGTCTTAGTGAACGGCTTCTTGAGGGGAGAGTTGTAACTGTGTGAGATGAATTAACAGAACACAAAGCAGTTTCTCAGAAAGCTTCTTTTCAGTTTTTATCTTAGGATATTCAATTTTTCACCAAAGCCCTCTATGGGCTTCCAAATATCACTTTGCAAATTCCCCAAGAAAAGTGTTAGCGAAAAACTTCTTAAGGGGAAAGCTGTAACTCTGTGAGATGAATTCACAGATCACAAAGAAGTTTCTCAGAAAGCTTCTTTCTCACTTTTAGCAGCGGATATTTCCTTAATCGCTATAGTCTTCAAATGGATTCGAAGTAACAGTCCTCAGATTCCACAGAAATAAGGCTAGCACACAGCTCTACGAAATACAGCTGTAACTCAGTGAGTGGAAGTCACATATCACAAAGCAGTTTCTCAGAAAAGTTCTTTTCAGTTTTTAACGGAAGAGAGTTCCTTTTTCACCATAGCCCTCTAAGGGCATCCAAATATCACTTTGCAAATTCCACAAGAACAGTCTTAGCGAAAGGCTTTTTGAGGGTAAAGCTGTAACTCTGTGAGATGAATTAACAAAACACCAAGTAGTTTCTCAAAAGGCTTCTTTTCAGTTTTGATCTTAGCATATTTCCTATTTCAACACAGCTCTCTATGGGCTTCCAAATATCACTTTTTAAATTCTACAAGAACTCTCTTAGCGAAAGGCTTCTTGAGAGGAAACCTGTAACTCAGTGAGATGAATTAACAGAACACAAAGCAGTTTCTCAAAAGACTTCTTTTCAGTTTTTATTTTAGAATATTTCTCTTTTCACCACAGCTCTCTATGTTCTTCCAAATATCACTTTTTAAATTCCACAAGAACTCTCTTAGTGAAAGGCTTCGTGAGGGGAGAGCTGTAGCTCTGTGAGATGAATTAACAGAACACAAAGCAGTCTCTCAGAACGCTTCTTTCCAGTTTTAAACTGAATATATTTCCTTTTTCACCATAGCCCTCCATGGGCTTCCAAATATCACTTTGCAAATTCCACAAGAACAGTCTTAGCGAAAGGTTTCTCCAGGGGAAAGCTGTAACTTTTTGAGATGAATTAACAGAACACAAAACAGTTTCTCAGAGATCTTCTTTCCAGTTTCTACCTGAAGACATTACCTTTTTCACCATAGCCATCTATAGGCTTCCAAATATCACTTTGAAAAATCCAAAAGAACATACTTAGCGAAAGGCTTCTTTAGGGGAAAGATTTAACTCTGTGAGATGAATTAACAGAACACAAAGCCGTATCTCAGAAAGCTTCTTTCCCGTTTTTTACGGAAGAGATTTCCTTTTTCACCATAGCCCTCTATGGGCTTCCAAATATCACCTTGCAAAATCCACAAAAACAGTCTTAGCGAATGGCTTCTTGAGGGGAAAGCTGTAACTCTGTGAGATGAATTACAGAACACAAAGCAGTTTCTCAGAAAACTTCTTTCCCCTTTTTAAATGAAGATAATTCTTTTTTCACAGTAGCTCTCTATAGGCTTCAGAATATCACATTGCAAATTAAACAAGAACAGTCTTAGCGAAAGGCTTCTTGAGGGGAAAACTGTAACTCTGTGAGATGAATTAGGAGAACACAAAGTCGTTTCTCAGAAAGCTTCTTTCAAGTTTTTAGCTGAAGATATTTCCTTTTTAACCAAAGCCCTCTATGGGCTTCCAAATATCACTTTGCAAATTCCACAAGAGCAGTCTTAGTGAAAGACTTCTTGAGGGGAATGCTGTAACTCTGTGAGATGAATTAACAGAAAACAATGCAGATTCTCAAAAAGCTTGTTTTCAGTTTTTAACTGAAGATATTTCCTTTTTCACAATAGCCCTGCATGGGCTTCCAGATATCACATTGCAAATTCCAAAAGAACTGTCTTAGGGAAAGGTTTCTTGAGGGGAAAAGTGTAACTGTGTAAGACGAATTAACAGAACACAGAGCAGTTTCTCAGAAAGCCTCTTTCCAGTTTTTAACAGAAGATATTTCCTTTTTCACCATAGCCCTCTAAGGGCTTCCAAATATCACTGTGGAAATTCCACAAGAACAGTCTTAGCGAAAGGATTCTTGAGGGGAAATCTGTAACACTGTGAGATGAATTAACAGAACACAAAGCAGTTTCAAAGAAATTTTCTTTACGGTTTTTAACTGAAGATATTTCGTTTTTCACCATAGCCCTCTAAGGGCTTCCAAATATCACTTTGCAAATTGAACAAGAACAGTCTTAGCGAAAAGCTTCTTGAGGGGAAAGCTGTAACACTGTGACATGAATTAACAGAACACAAAGCAGTTTCTCAGAAAGCTTCTTTTCAGTCTTTATCTTAGGATATTTCCTTTTTCACCATAGTCCTCTATGGGCTTCCCAATATCACTTTGCAAATTCCACAAGAACAGTCTTAGCGAAAGGCTTTTTGAGGGGACAGCTGTGACTCTGTGAGGTAAATTAACAGAACACAAAGCAGTATCTCAGAAAGCTTCTTTCCAGTTTTTAACGGAAGATATTTCCTTTTTCACATTAGCCCTCAAAGGGCTTCCAAATATCACTTTGAAAATTCCACAAGAACTGTCTTATGAAAGGCTTTTTGAGGAGAAAGCTGTAACTCTCTGAGATGAATTAACAGAACACAAAACATTTTCTCAGAAAGATTTTTTCCAGTTTTTAACGGAAGATATTTCCTTTTTAACCGTAGCCCTCTGTGGGCTTCCAAATATCACTTTGCATATTCCACAAGAACAGTATTAGCGAAAGACTTCTTGAGGGGAAAGCTGTAACTCTGTGAGATGAATTAACAGAACACAAAGCAGTTTTTCAGAAAGCTTCTTTTCAGTTTTTAACGAAAGATATTTCCTTTTTCACAATAGCCTTCTTTGGGCTTCCAAATATCACTTTGCAAATTCCACAAGAACAGTCTTACCGAAAGGCTTCTTGAGTGGAAAGCTGTAACTCTGTGAGAGGAATTAATAGAACACAAAGAAGTTTATCAGAAAGCTTCTTTCCAGTTTTTAACGGAAGATGTTTCCTTTTTAACCGTAGCCTTCTATGGGCTTCCAAATATCACTTTGCAAATTCCACAAGAACAGCCTTAGCAAAAGGATTCTTGAGGGGAAAGCTGTAACTCTGTGAGGTGAATTAACAGAACACAAAGCAGTATCTCAGAGAGCTTCTTTCCACTTTTTAACGGAAGATATTTCCTTTTTGACATTAGCCCTCTATATGCTTCCAAATATCACTTTGCAAATTTCACAAGACAGGCTTATAAAAAGGCTTCTTGAGGGGAAACCTGTAACTCTGTGAAATGAAATAATAGAACACAAAGCAGTTTCTCAGAAAGCTTCTTTCCAGTTTTCATCTTAGGATATTTCCTTTTTCACCATAGACATCTATGGGCTTCCAAATATCACTTTGCAAATTCCACAAGCACAGTCTTAGCTAAAGGTTTCTTGAGGGAAAAGCTGTAACTCTGTGAGATGAATTAACAGAGTACAAAATAGTTTTTCAGAAAGCTTCTTTTCAGTTTTTGTCTTAGGATATTTCCTTTTTCACCGTAGCCCTCTACGGGATACTGAGTATCACTTTCCAATTTCCACAAAAACAGTCTTAGCGAAAGGCTTCTGAGGGGAAAGCTGTAGCTCTGTGAGATGAACTAACAGAATACAAAGCAGTTTCTCTGAAATCTTCTTTCCAGTTTTTAACGGAAGATATCTCCTTTTACACCATAGCCCTTTAAGGGCTTCCAAATATCACTTTGCAAATTCTACAAGAACACTCTTTGCGAAAGTCTTCTTGAGGGGAAAGCTGTAACTCTGTCAGATGAATTAACGGAAAACAACGCTGTTTCTCTGAAAGCTACTTTCCAGTTTTCAACTGAAGATATTCCCTTTTTCACTATAGCCCTCTATGGGCTTCTAAGTATCACTTTGCAAATTTCACAAGAACAGTCTTAGGGAAAGGATTCTTGAGGGGAAAGCTGTAACTGTGTGAGATGAATTAACAGAACACAAACCAATTTCTCAGAAATATTCTTTCCAATTTTCAACGGAAGATATTTCCTTTTTTACCATAGCACTCTATGGGCTTCCAAATATCACTTTGCAAATTCCACAAGAACATTCTTAGCGAAAGGCTTCTGTAGGGGAAAGCTCTAAGTCTGTGACATGAATTAACAGAGCACAAGTAGTTTGTAAGAAGGATTCTTTTCAGTTTTTGTCTTAGGATATTTCTTTTTTCACCATAGCCCTCTATGGGCTTCTAAGTATCCCTTTCCAATTTCCACAAAAACTGCCTTAAGGAAAGACTTCTTGAGAGGAAATGTGTAACTCTGTGAGTTGAATTAAGAGAACACAAAGGAGTTTCGCAGAATGCCTCTTTCCAGTTTTTAACGGAAGATATTTCCTTTTTCACCATAGCCCTCTATGGGCTTCCAATATCACTTTGCAAATTCCACAAAAACTGTCTTAGCGAAAGACTACTTGAGATGAAATCTGTAACTCTGTATGATGAAATAACACAACACAAAGCAGTTTCTCAGAAAGCCTCTTTCCAGTTTTTAACGGAAGATATTTCCTTTTTCACCATAGCCCTCTATGGTCTTCCAGATATCGCTTTGCAAATTCCACAAGAACAGTCTTAGCGAAAGACTTCTTGAGCGGAAATCTGTAACTCTGTGAGATGAATTAACAGAGCACAAAGCAGTATTTCAGAAACCTTCTTTTCTGTTTTTATCTTAGGATATTTCTTTTCCACCATAGTGCTCTAGGGCTTCCAAATATCACTTTGCAAATCCCACAAGAACAGTCCTAGCGAAAGGGTCTTGGAGGGGAAAGCTGTAAATCTGTGAGATGAATTAACAGAACACAAAGCAGTTTCTCAGAAGGCTTCTATCCACTTTTTAACGGAAGATATGTCCTTTTTCACCATAGCCCTCTACGGGCTTCCAAATATCACTTTACAAATTCCACAAGAACAGTCTTAGCCAAAGACTTCATGACGGGAAAGCTGTAATTCTGTGAGATGAATTAGCAGAACACAAAGCAATCTCTCAGAAAGCTTCTATCCACTTTTTAACGGAACATATTTCCTTTTTCACCGTACCCCTCTATTGGCTACTAAATATCAGTTTCCAAATTCCACATGAACAGTCTTAGCGAAAGACTTCTTGAGGCGAAAGCTGAAACTCTGTGGGATGAATTAACAGAACACAAAGCAGTTTCTCAGAATGCTTCTTTCCAGTTTTTAACGGAAGATATTGCCTTTTTCACCATCGCCCTCTAGGGGTTCTACATATCACATTCCAAATTCCACATGAACAGTCTTAGCCAAAGGCTTCTTGAGGGGAAAGCTGTAACTCTGTGAGATCAATTAAGGGAACACAAAACTGTTTCTCAGAATGCTTCTTTCCACTTTTTAACTGAACATATTTCCTTTTACACCATAGCCCTCTAAGGACTTCCAAATATCACTTTGCTAATTCCTCAAGAATAGTCTTAACCAAAGGCTTCTTGAGTGGAAAGCTGTAACTCTGTGAGATGAATTAATGGAACACAACGCTGTTTCTCTGAGAGCTAGTTTCCAGTTTTTAGCTGAAGATATTTCCTTTTTCACCATTGCCCTCTACGGGCTTCCAAATATCACTTTGGAAATTCAACAGGAACAGTCGTAGGGAAAGGCTTCTTGAGGGGAAAGCTTTAACTGTGTGAGATGAAAGAACAGAACACAAAGCAGTTTCTCAGAAAGCTTCTTTCCAGTTTTTAACGGAAGGTATTTCCTTTTTCAATATAGCCATCTACGGGCTTCGAAATATCACTTTGCACATTCCACAAGAATAGTCTTAGCGAAAGGCTTCTAGAGGGGAAAGCTCTAACTCTGTGAGATGAATTAACAGAACACAAATCAGTTTCTCAGAAAGCTTCTTTCTAGTTTTTAACAGAAG
The DNA here is from genome assembly GCF_047675955.1 of Chlorocebus sabaeus. Taxonomy (NCBI): domain Eukaryota; kingdom Metazoa; phylum Chordata; class Mammalia; order Primates; family Cercopithecidae; genus Chlorocebus; species Chlorocebus sabaeus. The sequence continues at coordinate 81,176 of NW_027328025.1, forward strand.
ATATTTCCTTTTTCACCATAGCCCTCTATGGGTTTCCAAATAACACTTTGCAAATTCCAGAAGAACAGTCTTAGGGAAAGGCTTCTTGAGTGGAAAGCTGTAACTCTGTGAGATGAATTAACAGAACTCAAAGCAATTTCTCGGAAAGCTTCTTTCCAGTTTTTACCTGAAGATATTTCCTTTTGCACCATAGCCCTCTAGGGGTTCCACATATCACTTTGCAAATTCCACTAGAACATTCTAAGCGAAAGGCTTCTTGAGGGGAAAGCTGTAACTCTGTGAGATGAATTAACAGAACACAAAGCAGTTTCTCTGAAAGCTTCTTTCCAGTTTTTAACTGAAGATATTTCCTTTTTCTGCATAGCCTCATATGGGCTTCCAAATATCACTTTGCAAATTCCACAAGAACAGTCTAAGCGAAATGCTTCTTGAGGGGAAAGCTGTAACTCTGTGAAATGAATTAACAAAACAGAACACAGTTTCTCAAAATGCTTCTTTCAAGTTTTTAACTGAAGATATTTCCTTTTTCACCATAGCCATCTATGGGCTTCCAAATATCACTTTGAAAATTCCACAAGCACAGTCTTAGCGAAAGGCTTCTTGAGGGGAAATCTGAAAGTCCGTGAGATGAAATAACAGAACACAACGCACTTTCTCAGAAACCTTCTTTCAAGTTTTTAACTGAAGATATTTCCTTTTTCACCACAGCCCTCTATGGGCTTCCAAACATCACTTTGCAAATTCCACAGGAACAGTCTTAGCTGAAGGCTTCTTGAGGGGAAAGCTGTAACTCTGTGAGATGAATTAACAAAACACAAAGCAGTTTCTCAGAAAGCTTCTTTCCAGTTTTTAAGGGAAGATATTTCCTTTTTCACCATAGCCCTCTAGGAGTTCCAAATATCACTTTGCAATTTCCGCAAGAACAGTCTTATCGAAAGGCTTCTTGAGAAGCAATCTGTAACTCTAGACACGAATTAACAGAACACAAAGCACTTTCTCAGAAAGCTTCCTTAAAGTTTTTAACGGAAGATATTTCCTTTTTCACCATAACACTCTATGGGCTTCCAAATATCACTTTGCAAATTCCACAAGTACCGACTTATCGAAAGGCTTCTTGAGGGGAAAGCTGTAACTCTGTGAGATGCATTAACAGAACACAAAGCAGTTTCTCAGAAAGCTTCTTTGCAGTTCTTATCTTAGGATATTTCCTTTTTCACCATAGCCCTATATGGCTTCCAATTATCACTTTGTAAATTACACAAGAACAGTCTAAGCGAATGGCTTCTTGAGGGGAAAGCTGTAACTCTTTGAGATGAATTAGCAGAACACAAAGAAGTTTCTCAGAAGGCTTCTTTCCAGTTTTAAACTGAATATATTTCCTTTTTTACCATAGACCTCTAAGGGCTTCCAAAAATAACTTTTCAAATACCACAAGAACAGTCTTACTGAAAGGGTTCTTGAGGGGATAGCTGTAACTCTGTGAGATGAATTAACAGAACACGAAGCAGTTTCTCAAAACTTCTTTTCAGTATTGATCTTGGGATATTTCCTTTTACACCCTAGACCTGTAAGGGCTTAAAAATAGCACTTTGCAAATTCCACAAGAACATTCTTAGCAAAAGTATTCTTGAGGGGAAATCTGTAACTCTGTGAGATGAATTAACAGAACACAAAGCAGTTTATCAGAAAGCTTCTTTCCAGTTTCTAATGGAAGATATTTCCTTTTTCACTATAGCCCTCTATGGGCTTCCAATATCACTTTGAAAATTCCACAAAGTCAGTCTTAGCGAAAGGCTTCTTGAAGTGAAAGATGTAAGTCTGTGAGTTGAATTAACAGAACACAAAGCAGTTTCTCACAAAGCTTCTTTGCAGTTTTTAACGGAAGATATTTCCTTTTTCACCATAGCCATCTATGGGCTTCCAAATATCACTTTGCAAATTCCACAAGAACAGTCTTAGCGAAAGGCTTCTTGAGGGGAAAGCTGTAACTCTGTGAGATGAATTAACAGAACACAAAGCAGTTTCTCAGAAAGCTTCTTTGCAGTTTTTAACGGAAGATATTTCTTTTCACAATTGCCCGCTACGGGCTTTCAAATATCACTTTGTAAATTCTACAAGAACAGTCTTAGCGAAAGGCTTCTTGAGTGGAAAGCTGCATCACTGAGATGAATTAACAGAACACATAGCAGTTTCTCAGAAACCTTCTTTCCAGTTTTTAACTGAAGATATTTCCTTTCTCACCATAGCCCAATTTGGGCTTCCAAATATCACTTTGCACATTCCACAAGAACAGTCTTACCGAAAGGCTTCTTGAGGGAAAGCTGTAACTCTGTGAGATGAATTAACAGAACACAAAGCAGTTTCTCAGAAAGCTTCTTTGCAGTTTTTAACGGAAGATATTTCTTTTCACCATTGCCCTCTATGGGCTTTCAAATATCACTTTGTAAATTCCACAAGAACAGTCTTAGCGAAAGGCTTCTTGAGTGGAAAGCTGCAGCTCTGAGATGAATTAACAGAACACATAGCAGTTTCTCAGAAACCTTCTTTCCAGTTTTTAACTGAAGATATTTCCTTTCTCACCATAGCCCACTTTGGGCTTCCAAATATCACTTTGCACATTCCACAAGAACAGTCTACGCGAAAGGCTTCTTGAGGGAAAGTTGTAACTCTGTGAGATGAATTAACAGAACACAAAGCAGTTTCTCAGAAAGATTCTTTCCAGTTTTTAACGGAAGATAGTCCCTTTTTCACCATAGACCTCTATGAACTTCCAAATATCACTTTGCAAATTCCACAAAAACAGTCTTAGCGAATGACTTCTTGAGGGGAAAGCTGTAACTCTGTGAGATGAGTTAGCAGAACCCAAAGGAATTTCTCAGAAAGCTTCTTTACAGTTTTTAAATGAAGATATTTCCTTTTTCACAATAGCCCTCTAAGGGCTTCCAAATATCACTTTGAAAATTCCACAAGAACAGCCCTTACGAAAGGTTTATTTAGGGGAAAGCTGTAACTCGGTGAGATGAATTAACAGAACACAAAGCAGTTTCTCAGAAATCTTCTTTTCAGTTTTTATCTTAGGATATTTCCTTTTTCTCCGTAGACCTCTATGGGCCTCCAAATATCACTTTGCAAATTCCACAAGAACATTCTTAGCGAAAGGCTTCTTTAGGGGAACACTGTAACTCTTTGAGATGAATTAACAGAACACAAAGCAGTTTCTCAGAAAGCTTCTTTTCATTTTTTATATTAGGATATTTCCTTTTTCACCATAGCCCTCTATGGGCTTCCAAATATCACTTTTCCAAATTTCAAAAGAACAGTCTTAGTGAACGGTTTCTTGAGAAGGAAGCTGTAACTGTGTGAGATGTATTAACAGAACACAAAGCAGTTTCTCAGAAAGCTTCTTTCCACTTTTTAAGGGAAGATATTTCATTTTCACCATAGCCCTCTATGCGCTTCCAAGTATCACTTTGCGAATTCCACAAGAACAGTCTAAGCGAAATGCTTCTTGAGAGGAAAGCTGTAACTCTGTGAGATGAATTATCGCAACACAAAGCATTTTCTCAGAAAGCTTCTTTCCAGTTTTTAACAGAAGATATTTCCTTTTTCACCATAGCTCTCTATGGGCTTCCAAATATCACTTTGCAAATTCCACACGAACAGTCTTAGCGAAAGGATTCTTGAGGAGAAAGCTGTAACTCTGTGAGATGAATTAACAGAACACAAAGCAGTTTCTCAGAAACCTTCTTTACAGTTTTTAACGGAAGATATTTCCTTTTTCACCTTAGCACTCTATGGGCTTCCAAATATCACTTTGCAATTTTCACAAGACAATCTTACTGAACGGGTTCTTGAGGGGAAAGCTGTAACTCTGTGAGACGAATTAACGGAACACAAAGCAGTTTCTGAGAAAGCTTCTTTTCAGTTGTTATCTTAGGATATTTCCTTTTTCTCCGTAGCCCTCTATGGGCTTACAAATATGACTTTGCAAATTCCACAAGAACAGTCTTAGTGAAAGGCTTCTTGAGTGGAAAGCTGTAACTCTGTGGGAAGAATTAACAGAACACAAAGCAGTTTCGCAGAAAACTTCTTTACAGTTTTTAACAGAAGATATTTCCTTTTTAGCCGTAGCCCTCTATGGACTTCGAAATATCACTTTGCAAATTCCACAAGAACAGCATTCGCGAAAGTATTCTTGAGGGGAAAGCTGTAACCCTGTGAAATGAATTAACAGAACACAAAGCAGTGTCTCAGAAAGCTTCTTACCAGTTTTTAATGAAAGATATTTCCTTTTCACCTTAACCCTCTAAGGGCTTCCAAATATCACTTTGCAAATTCCACAAGAACAGTCTTAGAGAAAGGCTTCTTGAAGGGCAAGCTGTAACTCTGTGAGATGAACTAAGAGAACACAAAGCAGTTTCTATGAATGCTTCTTTCCAATTTTTTACGGAAGATATTTACTTTTTCACCATAACCCTCTATGGGCTTCCAAATATCACTTTGCAAATTCCACAAGAACAGTCTTAGCGAAAGGCTTCTTGAGTGGAAAGCAGTAACTGTGAGATGAGTTGACCGAACACAAAGCAGTTTCTCAGAAAAATTCTTTCCAGTTTTAAAGGGAAGATTTTCCTTTTTCACCATAATCCTCTATGGGCTTCCAAATATCACTTTACAAATTCCACAAGAACAGTCTTAGTAAAAGGCTTCTTGAGAAGAACGCAGTAACTCTGTGAGATGAATGAACAGAACACAAAGCAATTTCTCAGAAAGCTTCCTTCCAGTTTTTAACGGAAGATATTTCCTTTTTCACCATAGCCCTCTATGGTCTTCCAAATATCACTTTGAAAATTCCACAAGAACAGTCTTAGTGAAAAGCTTCTTGAGGGGAAAGCTGTAACTCTGTGAGGTGAATTAACAGAACACAAAGCAGTTTCTCAGAAAGCTTCTTTCCAATTTTTATCAGAAGATATTTTCTTTTTCACCATAGCCCTCTATGGGCTTCCAATATCACTTTGAAAAATCCACAAGAAGAATCTTAGAGAATGGCTTCTTGCTGGGAAAGCAGTAACTCTGAGAGATGACTTAACAGAACACAGAGCAGTTTCTCAGAAAGCTTCTTTCCAGTTTTTAACGGAAGATATTTCCTTTTTCATCATAGCCCTCTATGGGCTTCCAAATATCACTTTGCAAATTCCACAAGAAGAGAATTCGCGAAAGGCTTCTTGAGGGGAAAGCTGTAACTCTTGTGAGATGAATTAACAGAACACAAAGTAGTTTCTAGAATGCTTCTTTTCAGTTTTTATCTTAGGATATTTCCTTTTTCAACTTAGCCCTCTAAGGGCCTGAAAATATCACTATGAAAATACCAGAAGAACAGACTTAGCGAAAGGCTTCTTAAGGTGAAAGCAGTGACTCTGTGAGATGAATTAACAGAACACAAAGCAGTTTCTCAGAAACCTTTTTTCCAGTTTTTTAGGGAAGATATTTCCTTTTTCACCATAGACCTCTATGGGCTTCCAAATATCACTTTGCGAATTCCACATGAAGAGTCTTAGGGAAAGGTTTCTTGAAGAGAAAACTGTATCTCTGTGAGATGAATTAACAGAACACAAAGTAGTTTCTCTTATAGCTTCCTTCCAGTACTTAATGGAAGATATTTCCTTTTCCACCGTAGACCTCTATGGGCTTCCGAATATCACTTTGCAAATTTCACAAGAACAGTCTTAGCGAAAGGCTTCTTGAGGGGAAAGCAGTAACTTTGAGATGAATTAAGGGAACACAAAGCAATTTATCAGAAAGCTTCTTTCCAGTTTTTAACGGAAGCTATATATTTTTTCACCATCGCCCTCCATGTCCTTCCAAATATCACTTTGCAAATTCCACAAGAACAATCTCAGCGAAAGGCTTCTTGAGGCGAAAACTGTAACTCTGTGAGATGAATTGACAGAACACAAAGCAGTTTCTCAGAAAACTTCTTTCCATTTCTTAACGGAAGACATTTCCTTTTTCACCATAGCCCATTATGCACTTCCAAATATCACTTTGCAAATTCCACAAGAACAGTATTCGCGAAAGGATTCTTGAAGGGAAAGCTGTAACTCTGTGAGATGAATTAACAGATCACAAAGCAGTTTCTCAGAAACCTACTTTCCAGTTTTTAACGGAAGATATTTCCTTTTTCACCGTAGACCTCTATGGACTTAGAAATATAACTTTGCAAATTCCACAAGAACAATCTTCGCGAAAGGCTTCTTGAGGGGAAAGCTGTAACTCTGTGAGATGAATTAATGGAACACAAGGCAGTTTCTCAGAAAGCTTCTTTCCAATTTTTAACGGAACATATTTCCTTTTTCACTATAGCCCTCTACTGGCTTCTAAATATCACCTTGAATATTACACCAGAAACGTCTTAACGAAAGGCTTCTTAAGGGGAAAACTGTAACTCTGTGAGATGAACTAAAAGAACACAATGCAGTTTCTCAGAAAGTTTCTTTCCAGTTTTTAATGAAAGATGTTTCCTTTCGCTCCATAGCCCTCTATGGACTTCCAAATATCACTTTGCAAATTCCACCAGAACAGGCTTCGTGAAAGGCTTCTTGAGGGGAAATCTGTAACTCTGTGAGGTGAATTAACAGAACACAAAGCAGTTTCTCAGAAAGCTTCTTTCCATGTTTAACGGAAGATATTTCCTTTTTCACCGTAGCCCACTATGGGCTTCCAAAAATCACTTTGCAAATTCCACAAGAACAGACATACCGAAAGGCTTCTTGAAAGGAATGCTGTAACTCTGTTAGATGAGTTAACAGAACACAAAACCGTTTCTCAGAAAGCTTCTTTCCAGTTTTTACCAGAAGATATATCCTTTTATACCATAAACCGCTATTGGCTTCCACATAAAACTTTGCAAATTCCACAAGAACAGTCTTAGCGAAAGGCTCCTTGAGGGGAACGCAGTAACTCTGTGAGATGAATTAACAGAACACAAATCAGTTTCTCAGAAAGCTTCTTTCCAGTTTTTAAAGGAAGATATTTCCTTTTTCACAATAGCCCTCTATGGGCTTCCAAATATCACTTTGCAAATTCCTCAAGAACAGTCCTAGCGAAAGGGTTCTTGATGGGAAAGCAGTAACTCTGTGAGATGAATTAACAGAACACCAAGCCGTTTCTCAGAAAGCTTCTTTCCGGGTTTTATCTGAAGATATTTCCTTTTTCACCATAGCCCTCTACGAGCTTCCAAATATCAGTTTGCAAATTCCACAAGAACAGTCTTGGGGGCGGAGCAAGATGGCCGAATAGGAACAGCTCCAGTCTCCAACTCCCTGCGCGAGCGACACAGAAGACCGGCGATTTCTGCATTTTCAAGTGAGGTACTGGTTTCATCTCACTGGGGAGTGCCAGACGATCGGTGCTGGTCAGCGGCTGCAGCCCGACCAGCGAGAGCTGACGCAGGGCGAGGCATTGCCTCACCTGGAAAGCGCAAGGGGGAAGGGAATCCCTTTTCCTAGCCAGGGGAACTGAGACACACAACACCTGGAAAATCGGGTAACTCCCACCCCAATACTGCGCTTTAAGCAGACAGGCACACCAGGAGATCATATCCCACACCTGGCCGGGAGTGTCCCACACCCACGGAGCCTCCCTCATTGCTAGCACAGCAGTCTGTGATCTACCGGCAAGGCAGCAGCGAGGCTGGGGGATGGGCGCCCGCCATTGCTGAGGCTTAAATAGGTAAACAAAGCTGCTGGGAAGCTCGAACTGGGTGGAGCTCACAGCAGCTCAAGGAAACCTGCCTGTCTCTCTAGACTCCACCTCTGGGGACAGGGCACAGTAAATAATAACAAACGCAACAGCTCTGCAGACGCAAACGACTCTGTCTGACAGCTTTGAAGAGAGCAGTGGATCTCCCAACACGGAGGTTGAGATCTGAGAAGGGACAGACTCCCTGCTCAAGTGGGTCCCTGACCCCTGAGTAGCCTAACTGGGAGACATCCCCCACTAGGGGCAGTCTGACACCCCACACCTCACAGGGTGGAGTACACCCCTGAGAGGAAGATTCCAAAGCAAGAATCAGACAGGTGCACTCGCTGTTCAGAAATATTCTATCTTCTGCAGCCTCTGCTGCTGATACCCAGGCAAACAGGGTCTGGAGTGGACCTCAAGCAATCTCCTACAGCTACAACCTACAGCTGAGGATCCTGACTGTTAGAAGGAAAGCTATCAAACAGGAAGTACACCTACACCAAAACCCCATAAGTACATCACCATCATCAAAGACCAGAGGCAGATAAAACCACAAAGATGGGGAAAAAGCAGGGCAGAAAAGCTGGAAATTCAAAAAATAAGAGCGCATCTCCCCCGGCAAAGGAGCGCAGCTCATCGCCAGCAACGGATCAAAGCTGGACGGAGAATGACTTCGACGAGATGAGAGAAGAAGGCTTCAGTCCATCAAATTTCTCAGAGCTAAAGGAGGAATTACGTACCCAGCGCAAAGAAACTAAAAATCTTGAAAAAAAAGTGGAAGAATTGATGGCTAGAGTAATTAATGCAGAGAAGCTCACAAACGAAATGAAAGAGACGAAAACCATGGCACGAGAAATACGTGACAAATGCACAAGCTTCAGTAACCTCTTGATCAACTGGAAGAAAGAATGTCAGCGATGGAGGATCAAATGAATGAAATGAAGCGAGAAGAGAAACCAAAAGAAAAAAGAAGAAAAAGAAATGAACAAAGCCTGCAAGAAGTATGGGATTATGTAAAAAGACCAAATCTACGTCTGATTGGGGTGCCTGAAAGTGAGGGGGAAAATGGAACCAAGTTGGAAAACACTCTTCAGGATATCATCCAGGAGAACTTCCCCAACCTAGTAGGGCAGGCCAACATTCAAATCCAGGAAATACAGAGAACGCCACAAAGATACTCCTCGAGAAGAGCAACTCCAAGAAACATAATTGCCAGATTCACCAAAGTTGAAAGGAAGGAAAAAATCTTAAGGGCAGCCAGAGAGAAAGGTCGGGTTACCCACAAAGGGAAGCCCATCAGACTAACAGCGGATCTCTTGGCAGAAACTCTTCAAGCCAGAAGAGAGTGGGGGCCAATATTCAACATTCTTAAAGAAAAGAATTTTAAACCCAGAATTTTATATCCAGCCAAACTAAGTTTCATAAGTGAAGGAGAAATAAAATCCTTTACAGATAAGCAAATGCTTAGAGATTTTGTCACCACTAAGCCTGCCTTACAAGAGACCCTGAAGGAAGCACTAAACATGGAAAGGAACAACCGGTACCAGCCATTGCAAAAACATGCCAAAATGTAAAGACCATTAAGGCTAGGAAGAAACTGCATCAACTAACGAGCAAAATAACCAGTTAATATCATAATGGCAGGATCAGGTTCACACATAACAATCTTAACCTTAAATGTAAATGGACTAAATGCTCCAATTAAAAGACACAGACTGGCAAACTGGATAAAGAGTCAAGACCCATCAGTCTGCTGTATTCAGGAGACCCATCTCACATGCAGAGACATACATAGGCTCAAAATAAAGGGATGGAGGAAGATTTACCAAGCAAATGGAGAACACAAAAAAGCGGGGGTTGCAATACTAGTCTCTGATAAAACAGACTTTAAACCATCAAAGATCAAAAGAGACAAAGAAGGCCATTACATAATGGTAAAGGGATCAATTCAACAGGAAGAGCTAACTATCCTAAATATATATGCACCCAATACAGGAGCACCCAGATTCATAAAGCAAGTCCTTAGAGACTTACAAAGAGACTTAGACTCCGATACAATAATAATGGGAGACTTCAACACTCCACTGTCAACATTAGACAGATCAACGAGACAGAAAGTTAACAAGGATATCCAGGAATTGAACTCATCTCTGCAGCAAGCAGACCTAAAAGACATCTATAGAACTCTCCACCCCAAATCAACAGAATATACATTCTTCTCAGCACCACATCGTACTTACTCCAAAATTGACCACGTAATTGGAAGTAAAGCACTCCTCAGCAAATGTACAAGAACAGAAATTATAACAAACTGTCTCTCAGACCACAGTGCAATCAAATTAGAACTCAGGACTAAGAAACTCAATCCAAACCACTCAACTACATGGAAACTGAACAACCTGCTCCTGAATGACTACTGGGTACATAACGAAATGAAGGCAGAAATAAAGATGTTCTTTGAAACCAATGAGAACAAAGATACAACATACCAGAATCTCTGGGACACATTTAAAGCAGTGTGTAGAGGGAAATTTATAGCACTAAATGCCCACAAGAGAAAGCAGGAAAGATCTAAAATTGACACTCTAACATCGCAATTAAAAGAACTAGAGAAGCAAGAGCAAACACATTCGAAAGCTAGCAGAAGGCAAGAAATAACTAAGATCAGAGCAGAACTGAAGGAGATAGAGACACAAAAAACCCTCCAAAAAATCAATGAATCCAGGAGTTGGTTTTTTGAAAAGATCAACAAAATTGACAGACCACTAGCAAGACTAATAAAGAAGAAAAGAGAGAAGAATCAAATCGACGCAATTAAAAATGATAAAGGGGATACCACCACCGACCCCACAGAAATACAAACTACCATCAGAGAATACTATAAACACCTCTACGCAAATAAACTGGAAAATCTAGAAGAAATGGATAATTTCCTGGACACTTACACTCTTCCAAGACTAAACCAGGAAGAAGTTGAATCCCTGAATACACCAATAGTAGGCTCTGAAATTGAGGCAATAATTAATAGCCTACCAACCAAAAAAAGTCCAGGACCAGATGGATTCACAGCTGAATTCTACCAGAGGTACAAGGAGGAGCTGGTACCATTCCTTCTGAAACTATTCCAATCAATAGAAAAAGAGGGAATCCTCCCTAACTCATTTTATGAGGCCAACATCATCCTGATACCAAAGCCTGGCAGAGACACAACAAAAAAAGAGAATTTTAGACCAATATCCCTGATGAACATCGATGCAAAAATCCTCAATAAAATACTGGCAAACTGGATTCAGCAGCACATCCATTCGCAAATCAATAAACATAATCCAGCATATAAACAGAACCAAAGACAAGAACCACATGATTATCTCAATAGATGCAGAAAAGGCTTTTGACAAAATTCAACAGCCCTTCATGCTAAAAACGCTCAATAAATTCGGTATTGATGGAACGTACCTCAAAATCATAAGAGCTATTTATGACAAACCCACAGCCATTATCATACTGAATGGGCAAAAACTGGAAAAATTCCCTTTGAAAACTGGCACAAGACAGGGATGCCCTCTCTCACCACTCCTATTCAACATAGTGTTGGAAGTTCTGGCTAGGGCAATCAGGCAAGAGAAAGAAATCAAGGGGATTCAGTTAGGAAAAGAAGAAGTCAAATTGTCCCTGTTTGCAGACGAAATGATTGTATATTTAGAAAACCCCATTGTCTCAGCCCAAAATCTCCTTAAGCTGATCAGCAACTTCAGCAAAGTCTCAGGATACAAAATTAATGTGCAAAAATCACAAGCATTCTTAAACACCAGTGACAGTCAAACAGAGAGCCAAATCAGGAATGAACTTCCATTCACAATTGCTTCAAAGAGAATAAAATACCTAGGAATCCAACTTACAAGGGATGTAAAGGACCTCTTCAAGGAGAACTACAAACCACTGCTCAGTGAAACCAAAGAGGACACAAACAAATGGAAGAACATACCATGCTCATGGATAGGAAGAATCAATATCGTGAAAATGGCCATACTGCCCTAGGTAATTTATAGATACAATGCAATTCCCATCAAGCTACCAATGAGCTTCTTCACAGAATTGGAAAAAACTGCTTTAAAGTTCATATGGAACCAAAAAAGAGCCCGCATCTCCAAGACAATCCTATAACAAAAGAACAAAGCTGGAGGCATCACGCTACCTGACTTCAAACTATACTACAAGGCTACAGTAACCAAAACAGCATGGTACTGGTACCAAAACAGAGATATAGACCAATGGAACAGAACAGAGTCTCAGAAATAATACCACACATCTACAGCCATCTGATCTTTGACAAACCTGAGAGAAACAAGAAATGGGGAAAGGATTCCCTATTTAATAAATGGTGCTGGGAAAACTGGCTAGCCATAAGTAGAAAGCTGAAACTGGATCCTTTCCTTACTCCTTATACGAAAATTAATTCAAGATGGATTAGAGACTTAAATGTTAGACCTAATACCATAAAAATCCTAGAGGAAAACCTAGGTAGTACCATTCAGGACATAGGCATGGGCAAAGACTTCATGTCTAAAACACCAAAAGCAACGCCAGCAAAAGCCAAAATTGACAAATGGGATCTCATCAAACTAAAGAGCTTCTGCACAGCAAAAGAAACTACCATCAGAGTGAGCAGGCAACCTACAGAATGGGAGAAAATTTTTGCAATCTACTCATCTGACAAAGGGCTAATATCCAGAACCTACAAAGACCTCAAACAAATTTACAAGAAAAAAACAAACAACCCCATCAAAAAGTGGGCAAAGGATATGAACAGACATTTCTCAAAAGAAGACATTCATACAGCCAACAGACACATGAAAAAATGCTCATCATCACTGGCCATCAGAGAAATGCAAATCTAAACCACACTGAGATACCATCTCACACCAGTTAGAATGGCGATCATTCAAAAGTCAGGAAACAACAGGTGCTGGAGAGGATGTGGAGAAATAGGAACACTTTTACACTGTTGGTGGGATTGTAAACTAGTTCAACCATTATGGAAAACAGTATGGCGATTCCTCAAGGATCTAGAACTAGATGTACCATATGACCCAGCCATCCCATTACTGGGTATATACCCAAAGGATTATAAATTATGCTGCTATAAGGACACATGCACACGTATGTTTATTGCAGCACTATTCACAGTAGCAAAGACTTGGAATCAACCCAAATGTCCATCAGTGACAGATTGGATTAAGAAAATGTGGCACATATACACCATGGAATACTATGCAGCCATAAAAAAGGATGAGTTTGTGTCCTTTGTAGGGACATGGATGCAGCTGGAACCCATCATTCTTAGCAAACTATCACAAGAACAGAAAACCAAACACCGCATGTTCTCACTCGTAGGTGGGAACTGAACAATGAGATCAATTGTACTCGGGAAGGGGAACATCACACACCGGGGCCTATCATGGGGAGGGGGGAGGGGGGAGGGATTGCATTGGGAGTTATACCTGATGTAAATGACGAGTTGATGGGTGCAGCACACCAACGTGGCACAAGTATACATATGTAGCAAACCTGCACGTTGTGCACATGTACCCTACAACTTGAAGTTTAATAATAATAAATAAATTAAAAAAAAAAAAAGAACAGTCTTAGCGAAAGTCTTCTTGGCGGGAAAGCAGTAACTCTGTGAGATGAATTGACAAAACACAGAGCTGTTCCGCAGAAAGCATCTTTCCAGATTTTAACGAAAGATATTTCCTTTTTCACTATAGCCCTCTATGGGCTTCAAAATATCATTTTGAAAATTCCACAAGAACAGTCTTAGTGAATGGTTTCTTGAAGGGAAACCTGTAACTCTGTGAGATGAATTAACAGAGCACAAGGCACTTTCTCAGACAGCTTCTTTCCAGTTTTTAACTGAAGATATTAGCTTTTTCACCATAGCCCTCTATGGGCTTCCAAATATCACTTTGCAAGTTCCGCAAGTACAACCTTAGCGAAAGGCTTCTTTAAGAAAAGCTGTAACTCTGTGAGATGAATTCACAGAACACAAAGCAGTTTCTCAGAAAGTTTCTTTCCAGTTTTTAACGGAAGATATTTCCATTTTCACCATAGACCTCTATGGGCTTCCAAATATCACTTTTCAAATTCCACATGAACAGTCTTAGCGAAAGGCTTCTTGAGAGGACATCTGTAACTCTGTGAGATGAATTAACAGAACACAAAGCAGTTTCTCAGACAGTTTCTTTCGAGTTTTAACTGAAGATATTTCCTTTTTCACCATAGCCCTCAATGGCCTTCCAAATATCACTTTGCAAATTCCACAGAAACAGCCTTAGCGAAAGGCTTCTTGAAGGAAAAGCTGTAACTCTGCTATATGAATTAACAGAACGCAAAGCAGTTTCTCAGAAAGCTTCTTTCCCGTTTTTAACGGAAGATATTGCCTTTTTCACCATATCCCTCTATGGGTTTCCAAATATCACTTTGCCAATTCCACAAGAACAGTCTTATCGAAAGTCTTCTTGAGAGGAGTGCTGTAACTCTGTGAGACGAATTAAGAGAACACAAAGCAGTTTCTCAGAAAGCTTCTTTCCAGTTTTTAACTAAAGATATTTCCTTATTCAATAGCCTTCTATGGGCTTCCAAACATCACTTTGCCAATTCCACAAGAACTGACTTAGTGAAAGGCTTCTTGAAGGGAAAGCTGTAACTCCATGACATGAATTAAAAGAACACAAAGCAGTTTCTTAGAATGCTTCTTTTCAGTTTTTAACTTAGGATAATTCCATTTTCACCATAGCCCCCTGTGGGCTTCCAAATATCACTTCACAAATTCCACAAGAACACTCTTAGCGAAAGGCTTCTTGAGGGGAAAGCTGTAAATCTGTGCGGTGAATTAAGAGAACACAAAGCAGTTTCTCAGAAAGCTTCTTTCCATTTTTTAACGGAAGATATTTCCTTTTTCACCGTAGCCCTCTATGGTCTTCCAAATATCACTTTGAAAATTCCACAAAAACAGTCTTAGCGAAAGGCTTCTTAAGGGGAAAGCAGTAACTCTGAGAGATGAATTAACAGAACACAAAACAGTTTCTCAGAAATTTTTTTTCCAGTTTTTAACGGAAGATATTTACTTTTACACCATAGCCCTGTATGGGATTCCAAATATCACTTTGCCAATTCCACAAGAACAGTCTTAGACTTATCGAAAGGCTTCTTGAGGGGAAATCTGTAACTCTGTGAGATGAATTAACAGAACAGAAAGTAGTTTCTCAGAAAGCTTCTTTCCCGTTTTTAACCTATTTCCTTTTTCGCCATAGCCCTCAATGGGCTCCCAAATATCACTTATCCAATTCCACAAGAACAGTCTTAGCAAAACTCTTTTTGAGGGGAAAGCTGTAACTCTGTGAATTGAATTAAAACAACACAAAGCTGTTTCTCAGACAGCTTCTTTAAAGTTTTTAACTGAAGATATTTCCTTTTTTACCATAGCCCTCTATGGGCTTCCAAATATCACTTCGCAAGTTCCGCAAGAACAACCTTAGCGAAAGGCTTCCTTAAGGAAAGCTGTAACTCTGTGAGATGATTTCACAGAACACAAAGCAGTTTCTTAGAAAATTTCTTTCCAGTTTTTATCGGAGGCTATTTCCTTTTTCACCATAGCCCTCTATGGGCTTCCAAATATCGCTTTGCAAATTCAACAAGAACAGTCTTAGCGAAAGGTTTCTTGAAGGGAAATCTGTAACACTGTGAGAAGAATTAACAGAACACAAAGCAGTTTCTCAGACAGCTTCTTTCCAGTATTTAGCTGAAGATATTTCCTTTTTCATCATAGCCCTCAATGGGCTTCGAAATATCACTTTTCCAAATCCACAAGAACAGTCTTAGTGAAAGGCTTCTTGAAGGGAAAGCTGTAACTCTGTGAGATGAGTTAACAGAACAGAATGCAGTTTTTCAGAAAGCTTCTTTTCACTTTTTAAGTGAAGATATTTCCTTTTTCACCATTGTCCCATATGGGATTCCAAATATCACTTTTCCAATTCCAAAAGAACAGTCCTAGCAAAAGGCCTCTTGAAGGGAAAGCTGTAACTCTCTGACACGAATTAACAGAACAGAGTGCAGTTTCTCAGAAAACTTCTTTCCAGTTTTTAACTGAAGATATTTCCTTTTTCACCTTAGCCCTCTATGGGCTTCCAAATATCGCTTTGCAAATTCCACAAGAACAGCCTTAGCGAACGGATTCTTGAGGGGAAACCTGTAACTCTGTGAGATGAATTAACAGAAAATAGTGCAGTTTGTCAGAAAGCTTCTTTTCAGTTTTTAACTGGAGATATTTCCTTTTTCACCATTGCCCTCTATGGGATTACACATATCACTTTTCAAATTACAAAAGAACAGTCTTAGCGAAAGGCTTATTGGGGGAAACCTCTAACTCTGTGAGACAAATTAACAGAACAGAGTGCACTTTCTCAGAAAGCTTCTTTCCAGTTTTTAACTGAAGATATTTCCTTTTTCACCTTAGCCGTCTATGGGCTTCCAAATATTGCTTTGCAAATTCCACAAGAACAGCCTTAGCGAACGGCTTCTTGAGCGGAAAGATGTATCTCTGTGAGATGAATTTACAGAACATATTGCAGTTTCTCAGAAAGCTTCTTTCCAGTTTTAAACTGCAGATGTTTCCTTTTTCACCATTGCCCTCTACGGGCTACCAAATATCACTCTTCAAATTCCACAAGAACAGTCTTAGCCAAAGGCTTCTTGAGGGGAAAGCTGTAACACTGTGACATGAATTAACAGAACACAGACCAGTTTCCCCGAAAGCTTCTTTCCAGTTTTTAACTGAAGATATTTCCTTTTTCACCATTGCCGTCTATGGGTTTCCAAATATCACTTTTCAAATTCCACAAGAACAGTCTTAGAGAAAGGCTTCTTGAAGGGAAATCTGTAAATCTGTGAAATGAATTAACAGAACAGAGTGCAGTTTGTCAGAAAGCTTCTTTTCTGTTTTTAACTGAAGATATTTCCTTTTTCACCATGGCCCTCTATGGGATTGCAAATATCACTTTTCAAATTCCAAAAGAACAGTCTTAGCGTAAGGCTTCTTGAGGGGAAAGCTGTAACTCCATTAGATGCATTAGCAGAACAGAGTGCAGTTTGTCAGAAAGCTTCTTTTCACTTTTTAACTGAAGATATTTCCTTTTTCACCATTGCCCTGTAAGGGCTACCAAATATCACCCTTCAAATTCCACAAGAACAGTCTTAGGGAAAGGCTTCTTGAGGGGAAAGCTGTAACTCTGTGAGACGAATTAACAGAACAAAGTGCAGTTTCTCAGAAAGCTTCTTTCCAATATTTAAATGAAGATATTTCCTTTTTCACCATAGCCCTCCATGGGCTTCCAAATATCGCTTTGCAAATTCCACAAGAACAGTCTTAGCGAACGGCTTCTTGAGGGGTATGATGTAACCTTGTGAGATGAATTAACAGAACAGAGTGCAGTTTCTCAGAAAGCTTCTTTCCATTTTTAAACTGAAGATGTTTCCTTTTTCACCATTGCACTCTAAGGGCTTCCAAATATCACTCTTCATATTCCACAAGAACAGTCTTAGCGAAAGGATTCTTGAGGGGAAAGCTGTAACTTTGAGAGATGAATTAACAGAACAGAGTGCAGTTTGTCAGAAAGCTTCTTTTCAGTTTTTAACTGAAGATATTTCCTTTTTCACCATTGCCCTCTCAGGGTTTCCAAATATCACTTTTCCAATTCCAAAAGAACAGTCTTAGCGAAAGGCTTCTTGAAGGGAAAGCTGTAACACGGTGAGACGAATTAACAGAACAGAGTGCAATTTCTAAGAAATCTTCTTTCCATTTTTTAATTGAAGATATTTCCTTTTTCACCATAGCCCTCTATGGGCTTCCAAATATCGTTTTGCAAATTCCACAAGAACAGCCTTAGCGAAAGGCTTCTTGAAGGGAAAGATGAAACTTTGTGAGATGAATTAACAGAACAGAGTGCAGTTTCTCAGAAAGCTTCTTTCCAGTTTTAAACTGTAGATATTTCCTTTTTCATCATTGCCATCTATGGGCATCCAAATATCACTCTTCAAATTCCACAAGAACAGTATTAGCGAAAGGCTTCTTGATAGGAAAGCTGTAACTCTGTGAGATGAATTAACAGAACAGAGTGCAGTTTCTCAGAAAGCTTCTTTCCAGTTTTAAACTGTAGATATTTCCTTTTTCACCATTGCCCTCTATGGGCATCCAAATATCACTCTTCAAATTCCACAAGAACAGTATTAGCGAAAGGCTTCTTGATAGGAAAGCTGTAACTCTGTGAGATGAATTAACCGAACAGAGTGCAGTTTGTCAGAAAGCTTCTTTTCAGTTTCTAACTGAAGATATTTCCTTTTTCACCATTTCCCTCTATGGGATTCCAAATATCACTCCTCAAATTCCACAGGAACAGTCTTAGCGAAAGGCTTCATGAGCAGAAAGCTGTAACTCTGTGAGATGAATTAACAGAACACAAAGCAATTTCTCAGAAAGCTTCTTTCCAGTTTTTAAAGGAAGATATTTTCTTTTTAAACATAGCCCTCTATGGGCTTCCAAATATCGCTTTGCAAATTCCACAAGAACAGACTTAGCAAAAGGCTTCTACAGGGGAAAGCTGTAATTCTCTGAGATGAATTAACAGAATACAAAGCAGTTTCTCAGAAAGCTTCTTTCCAGTTTTTAACGGAAGATATTTCCTTTTTCACCATAGCCCTCTATGGGCTTCCAAATATCACTTTGAAAATACCACAAGAACAGTCTTAGCGAAAGGCTTCTGGAGGGGAAAGCTGTAACTCTGTGAGATGAATTAACAGTACAGAATACAGTTTCTCAGAAAACTTCTTTCCAGTTTTTAAAGAAAGATATTTCCTATTTCACCATAGCCCTCTATGAGCTACCAAATATCACTTTGCAAATTCCACAAGAACAGTCTTAGTGAAAGGCTTCTTGAGGGGAAAGCAGAAACTCTGTGAGATGAATTAACAGAACACAAAGCAGTTTCTCAGAAAGCTTCTTTCCTGTTTTTTACGGAAGATATTTTCTTTTTCACCATAGCCCTCTAAGGGTTTCCAAATATCAGTTTGCAAATTCCACAACAACAGTCTTAGCGAAAGGCTTCTTGAGGGGAAAGCTGTAACTCTGTGAGATGAATTAACAGAGCACAAAGCAATTTCTCAGAAAGCTTCTCTCGGTTTTTAAAGGAAGATATTTCCTTTTTCACCGTAGCCCTCTATGGGCTTCTAAATATCACTTTCCAAAATCAACAAGAACAGCGTTCGCGAAAGACTTCTTGAGGGGCAAGCTGTAATTCTGTGAGATGAATTAAGAGAACACAAATCAGTTTCTCAGAAAGCTTCTCTCCAGTTTTTAACGGAGGATATTTCCTTTTCACCATAGCCCTCTTTTTGCTTCCAAATATCACTTTGCAAATTCCACAAGAACAGTCTTAGCGAAAGGCTTCTTGAGGGGAAAGCTGTACTACGTGAGATGAATTAACAGAACACAAAGCAATTTCTCAGAAAGCTTCTTTCCAGTTTATAAAGGAAAGTATTTCCTTTTTCACCATAGCCCTCTAGGAGCTACCAAATATCACTTTGCAAATTCCACATGCACAGTCTTAGTGAAAGGCTTCTGGACGTGAAATCCGTAAGTCTGTGAGATGAATTAACAGAAGAGAAAGCAGTTTCTCAGAAAGCTTCTTTGCAGTTTATAACACAAGATATTTCCTTTTTCACCATATCTCTCTATGGATTTCCAAATATCACTTTGCAAATTCCACAAGAACAGTCTTAGCGAAAGGCTTCTTGAGGGGAAAGCAGAAACACTGTGAGATGAATTAAGAGAACACAAAGCAGTTTCTCAGAAAGCTTCTTTCCTGTTTTTTACGAAAGATATTTCCTTTTTCACCATAGCGCTCTAAGGGTTTCCAAATATCTCTTTGCAAATTCCACAAGAACAGTCTTAGCGAAAGGCTTCTTGAGGGGAAACCTGTAACTCTGTGAGATGAATTAACAGAACACAAAGCAATTTCTCAAAAGCTTCTCTCGGTTTTTAAAGGAAGATATTTCCTTTTTAATCATAGCCCTCTATGTGTTTCCAAATATCACTTTGCATATTCCACAAGAACAGTCTTAGCAAAAGGTTTCTTGAGAGGAAAGCTGTAATTCTGTGAGATGAATTAACAGAACACAAAGCAGATTCTCAGAAAGCTTCTCTCCAGTTTTTACCTAAAGATATTTCCTTATTCAATAGCCTTCTATGGGTTTCCAAATATCACTTTGCCAATTCAGCAAGAACAGACTTAGCGAAAGGCTTCTTGAGGTGAAATCCGTAAGTCTGTGAGATGAATTAACAGAACAGAAAGGAGTTTCTCAGAAAGCTTCTTTGCAGTTTTTCACGGAAGATATTTCCTTTTTCACCATAAACCTCTATGGGCTTCCAAATATCAATTTGCAAATTCCACAAGAACAATCTTAGTGAAAGGCTTCTTGAGGGGAACGCTGTAACTCTGTGAGATGAATTACGACAATACAAAGCAGATTCTCAAAAAGCTTCTTTCCAGTTTTTATCTTAGGATATTTCCTTTTTCACCATAGCCCTCTATGGGCTTCCAAATATCACTTTGCAAATTCCACAAGAACAATCTTAGCAAATGGCTTCTTGAGGGGAAAGCTGTAACTATTTGAGATGATATAACAGAACTCAAAGCAGTTTCTCAGAAACCTTCTTTGCAGTTTTTATCTTAGGATATTTCCTTTTTCACCATAGCCCTCTATGGGCTTCCAAATATCCCTTTGCCAATTCCACAAGAACAGCCTTAGCGAAAGGCTTCTTGAAGGGAAAGATGTAACTCTGTGAGATGGACTAACAGAACACAGAGCAGTTTCTCAGAAAGATTCTTTCCATTTTTGAACGGAAGATATTTCCTTTTTCACCATAGCCCTCTATGGGCTTCCAAATATCCCTTTGCCAATTCCACAAGAACAGCATTAGCGAAAGGCTTCTTGAAGGGAAAGATGTAACTCTCTGAGATGAATCAAGAGAACACTAAGCGGTTTCTCAGAAAGCTTCCTTAAAGTTTTTAATGAAAGATATTTCCTTTTCATCATAGCCCTCAAAGGGCTTCCAAATATCACGTTGCAAATTCCACAAGAACAGTCTTAGGGAAAGGTTTCTTCAGGGGAAAGCTGTAACTCTGTTGGATGAGTTAACAGAACACAAAGCAGTTTCTCAGAAAGCTTCTTTCCAGTTTTTAACGGAAGATATTCCCTTTTTCACCATAGCCCTCTATGGGCTTCTAAATATCACTTTGCAAATTCCACAAGAACAGTCTTAGCGAATCTCTTCTTGAGGGGAAAGCTGTAACTCTGTGAGATGATATAACAGAAACCAAAGCAGTTTCTCAGAAAGCTTCCTTGCAGTTTTTATCTTAGAATATTTCATTTTTCACCATTGCCCTCTTTGGTCATCCAAATATCACATTGCAAATTCCACAAGAATAGTCTTAGTGAACGGTGTCTTCAGGGGAGAGCTGTAACTCTGTGAGATGAATTAACAGAACACAAAGCAGTATCTCAGAAACCTTCCTTGCAGTGTTTAACGTAAGATATTTCCTTTTCATCATAGCCCTCTATGGGCTTCCAAATATCACTTTTCACATTCCACAGGAACAGTCTTAGCCAAAGACTTCTGGAGGGGAAAGCAGTAACTCTGTGAGATGAATTAACAGAACACAAAGCAGTATCTCAGAAAGCTTCTTTCCACTTTTTAACGGAAGGTATTTCATTTTCACTATAGCCCTCTAAGGGCTTTCAAATATCACTTTCCAAATTCCACAAGAACAGTCTTAGTGAAATGTTTCTTGAGGAGAGAGCTGTAACTCTATGAAATGAATAAACATACACTAAGCAGTTTCTCAGAAAGCTTCCTTCTAGTTTTTAACGGAAGATATATCCTTTTCACGATATCCCTCTCTGGGCTTCCAAATATCACTTTGCAAATTCCACAAGAAGAGTCACAGGGAAAGGCTTCTTGAGGGGAAAGCTGTAACTATGTTGGAAGAATTAACAGAACACAAGCAGTTTCTCAGAAAGCTTCTTTCCAGTTTTTAACGGAAGATATTTCCTTTTTCACCGTAGCCTTCTATGGGCTTCCAAATATCACTTTGCAAATTCCACAAGAACAATCTTAGCGAAAGGCTTCTTGAGGGGAACGCTGTAACTCTGTGAGATGAATTAACACAACACAAAGGAGTTTCTCAAAAAGTTCTTTCCAGTTTTTATCTTAGGATATTTCATTTTTCACCATAGCCCTCTATGGGCTTCCAAATATCACTTTGCAAATTCCACAAGAACAGTCTTAGCAAATGGCTTCTTGAGGGGAAAGCTGTAACTATTTGAGATGATATAACAGAACTCAAAGCAGTTTCTCAGAAACCTTCTTTCCAGTTTTTATCTTAGGATATTTTCTTTTTCACCATAGCCCTCTATGGGCATCCAAATATCACTTTGCAAAATCCTCAAGAACAGTCTTAGTGATCGGAGCCTTGAGGGGAAAGCTGTAACTCTCTGAGATGAATCAACAGAACACAAAGCAGTTTCTCAGAAAGCTTCCTTCCAATTTTTAACGAAAGATATTTCCTTTTCACCATAGCCCTCTATGGGCTTACAAATATCACTTTGCAGTTTTCACTAGAACAGTCTTAGAAAAAGGCTTACTGAGGGGAAAGCTGTAACTCTTTGAGATGAAATAACAGTACACAAAGCAGTTTCTCAGAAAGCTTCTTTTCACTTTTTAACGGAAGGTATTTCCTTCTTCACCATTGCACTCTATGGGCTTTCAAATATCACTTTCCAAATTGCACAAGAACAGTGTTAGCGAAAGGTTTATTGAGGTGAAAGCTGTAACTCTATGAAATGAATTAACAGAAGACAACGCAGTTTCTCAGAACGCTTCCTTTCAGTTTTTATCTTAGGATATTTCCTTTTTCACCATAGCCCTCTATGGGCTTCCAAATATCACTTTGCCAATTCCACAAGAACAGTCTTAGAGAAAGGCTTCTTGTGGGGAAAGCTGTAACTCTGTGAGATGAATTAACAGAACACAAAGCAGTTTCTCAGAAAGCTACTTTCCAGTTTTTATCTTAGGATATTTCCTTTTTCACCATATCCCTCTATGGGCTTCCAAATATCACTTTGCAAATAGCACAAGAACAGTCTTAGCGAAAGGCTTCTTGAGGGGAAAGCAGAAACACTGTGAGATGAACTAACAGAACACAAAGCAGTTTCTCAGAAAGCTACTTTCCAGTTTTTATCTTAGGATATTTGCTTTTTTACCCTAGCCCTCTATGGGCTTCCAAATATCACTTTGGAAATTCCACAAGAACAGTCTTAGCAAATGGCGTCTTGAGAGGAAAGCTGTAAGTCTGTGAGATGAATTACCAGAACACAAAGCAGTTTCTCAGAAAGCTTCTTTCCAGTTTTTAACGGAAGATATTTCCTTTATCACCATAGCCCGCTATGGAATTCCAAACATCTCTTTTCAAATTCCACAAGAATAGTCTTAGTTTCCACTTTTTAACGGAAGGTATTTCCTTTTTCACCATAGCCCTCTAAGGGCTTTCAAATATCACTTTCCAAATTCCACAAGAACAGTCTTAGTGAAATGTTTATTGAGGAGAGAGCTGTAACTCTATGAAATGAATAAACAGAACACAAAGCAGTTTCTCAGAAAGCTTCTTTCCAGTTTTTAACTAAAGATATTTCCTTATTCAATACCCTTCTATGTGCTTCCAAATATCACATTGCCAATTCCACAAGAACAGACTTAGCGAAAGGCTTCTTGAGGTGAAATCAGTAAGTCTGTGAGATGAATTAACAGAACAGAAAGCAGTTTCTCAGAAAGCTTCTTTGCAGTTTTTCACGGAAGATATTTCATTTTTCAACAGAGCCCTCTATGGGCTTCCAAATATCACTTTGCAAATTCCACAAGAACAGTCTTAGCAAATGGCTTCTTGAGGGGAAAGCTGTAACTATTTGAGATGATATAACAGAACTCAAAGCAGTTTCTCAGAAACCTTCTTTGCAGTTTTTATCTTAGGATATTTCCTTTTTCACCATAGCCCTCTATGGGCATCCAAATATCACTTTGCAAAATCCACAAGAACAGTCTTAGCGAAAGGCTTCTTGAGGGTCAATCTGTAACTCTGAGATGAATTAACAGTACAGAAAGCAGTTTCTCAGAAAGCTTCTTTCCAGTTTTTAACGGAAGATATTTCCTTTTTCACCGTAGCCCTCTATGGGCTTCTAAATATCACTTTCCAAAATCAACAAGAACAGTGTTAGCGAAAGACTTCTTGAGGGGAAAGCTGTAATTTTGTGAGATGAATTAACAGAACACAAAGCAGTTTCTCAGAAAGCTTCTCTCCAGTTTTTCACGGAGGATATTTCCTTTTCACCATAGCCCTCTTTGGGCTTCCAAATATCACGTTGCAAATTCCACAAGAACAGTCTTAGCGAAAGGCTTCTTGAGGGGAAAGCTGTAATATGTGAGATGAATTAACAGAACACAAAGCAATTTCTCAGAAAGCGTCTTTCCAGTTTATAAAGAAAGGTATTTCCTTTTTCACCATAGCCGTCCTTGAGCTACCAAATATCACTTTGCAAATTCCACATGAACAGTCTTAGTGAAAGGCTTCTTGACGTCAAATCCGTAAGTCTGTGAGATGAATTAACAGAACAGAAAGCAGTTTCTCAGAAAACTTCTTTGCAGTTTATAACACAGGATATTTGCTTTTTCACCATAGCCCTCTATGGGCTTCCAAATATCACTTTGCAAATTCCACAAGAACAGTCTTAGCGAAAGGCTTCTTGAGGGGAAAGCTGTAACTCTGTGAGATGAATTAACAGAACGCAAAGCAGTTTCTCAGAAAGCTTTTTTCCTGTATTTTACGGAAGATATTTCCTTTTTCACCATAGCCCGCTAAGGGTTTCCAAATATTTCTTTGCAAATTCCACAAGAACAGTCTTAGCAAGAGGTTTCTTGATGGGAAAGCTGTAATTCTGTGAGATGAATTGACAGAACACAAAGCAGATTCTCAGAAAGCTTCTTTCCAGTTTTTAACTAAAGATATTTCCTTATTCAATAGCCTTCTATGGGCTTCCAAATATCACTTTGCCAATTCCACAAGAACAGACTTAGCGAAAGGCTTCTTGAGGTGAAATCCGTAAGTC
Organism: Chlorocebus sabaeus; assembly: GCF_047675955.1. Classification (NCBI taxonomy): domain Eukaryota; kingdom Metazoa; phylum Chordata; class Mammalia; order Primates; family Cercopithecidae; genus Chlorocebus; species Chlorocebus sabaeus. Next base: position 106,187 of record NW_027328025.1, read on the forward strand.
TGTGAGATGAATTAACAGAACAGAAAGCAGTTTCTCAGAAAGCTTCTTAGCAGTTTTTCACGGAAGATATTTCGTTTTTCGCCATAGCCCTCTATGGGCTTCCAAATATCTCTTTGCAAATTCCACAAGAACAGTCTTAGCAAATGGCTTCTTGAGGGAAAAGCTGTAACTATTTGAGATGACATAACAGAATTCAAAGCAGTTTCTCAGAAACCTCTTTGCAGTTTTTATCTTAGGATATTTCCTTTTTCACCATAGCCCTCTATGGGCATCCAAATATCACGTTGCAAAATCCACAAGAACCGTCTTAGTGAACGGAGCCATGAGGGGATAGCTGTAACCCTCTGAGATGAATTAACAGAACACTAAGCGGTTTCTCAGAAAGATTCCTTCCAGTTTTTAACGAAAGATATTTCCTTTTCACCATAGCCTTCAAAGGGCTTCCAAATATCACGTTGCAAATTCCACAAGAACAGTCTTAGTTAAAGGTTTCTTCAGGGGAAAGCTGTAACTCTGTTGGATGAGTTAACAGAACACAAAGCAGTTTCTCAGAAAGCTTCTTTTCAATTTTTAACGGAAGATATTTCCTTTTTCACCATTGCTCTCTAAGGGCTTCCAAATATCTCTTTGCAAATTCCAGAAGAATCGTCTCAGCGAAAGGCTTTTTGAGGTGAAAGCTGTATCTCTGTGAGATGAATTAACAGAACAGAAAGCAGTTTCTCAGAAAGCTTCTTTCCAGTTTTTAACGGAAGATATTCGCTTTTTCACCATAGCCCTCTATGGGCTTCCAAATATCACTTTGCAAATTCCACAAGAACAGTCTTAGCGAATCTCTTCTCGAGGGGAAAGCTGTAACTCTGTGAGATGATATAACAGAAACCAAAGCAGTTTCTCAGAAAGCTTCTTTGCAGTTTTTATCTTAGAATATTTCCTTTTTCACCATAGCCCTCTTTGGTCATCCAAATATCACATTGCAAATTCCACAAGAATAGTCTTAGTGAACGGTGTCTTCAGGGGAAAGCTGTAACTCTGTGAGATGAATTAACAGAACACAAAGCAGTATCTCAGAAACCTTCCTTCCAGTGTTTAACGGAAGATATTTCCTTTTCATCATAGCCCTCTATGGGCTTCCAAATATCACTTTTCAAATTCCACAAGAACAGTCTTAGTTAAAGGCTTCTTGAGTGGAAAGCTGTAACTCTGGTGGATGAATTAACAGAACACAAAGCAGTTTCTTAGAATTCTTCTATTCTGTTTTTATCTTAGGATATTTCCTTTTTCACCATAGCCCTCTATGGGCTTCCAAATATCACATTGCAAATTCCATAAGAACAATATTAGCGAAAGGCTTCTTGAAGGGAAAGCTGTAATTCTGTCAGATGAATTAACAGAACACAAATCAGTTTCTCAGAAAGATTCTTTCCAGGTTTTATCTTAGGATATTTGCTTTTTCACCCAAGCCCTCTAGGGGCTTCCAAATATCACTTTGCAAATTCCACAAGAACAGTCTTAGCGAAAGGCTTCTTGAGGAGAAAGTTGTAACTCTGTGAGATGAATTAATAGAACACAAAGCAGTTTCTCAGAAAGCTTCTTTCAAGTAGTTAACTGAAGATATTTCCTTTTGGACCATAGCCCTCTACGGGCTTCGAAATATCACTTACCAAATTCCACAAGAGCAACGTTAGTGAAAGGCTTCTTGAGGAGAACGCTGTAATTCTGTGAGATGAATTAACAGAATACAAAGCAGTTTCTCAGAAAGCTTCTTTCCAGTTTTTATCTGAAGATGTTTCCTTTTTCACCGTAGCCCTCTATGGCTTCCAAATATCACTTTGCAAATTTCACAAGAACAGTCTTCATGAAAGGTTTCTTGACGGGAAAACTGTAACTCTGGAGATGAATTAACATAACACAAAGCAGTTTCTCAGAAAGCTTCTTTTCGGATTTTATCTTAGGATATTTCCATTTTCACCATAGCCCTCTATGGGCTTCTAAATATCACTTTGCAAATTCCACAAGAACAGTCTTAGAGAAGGCTTCTTGAGGAGAAAGGTGTAACTCTGTGAGATGAATTACCAGAACACAAAGCAGTTTCTCAGAAAGCTTCTTTTCGGTTTTTAACGGAAGACAGTTCCTTTTTCAGCATAGCCCTCTACTTGCTTGAAAATATCACTCTGCTAATTCTACCAGAACAGTCTTTGTGAAAGACTTCTTGATTGGAAAGCTGTAACACTGTGTGATCAATTAACGGAAAACAAACCAGTCTCTCAGAAGGTTTCTTTCCAGTTTTTAACGTAAGTTATTTCCTTTTTCACCATAGTCCTCTATGGACTTCCAAATATCACTTTGGAAATTCCACAAGAAAAGTCTTAACGAAAGGCTTCATGAGGGGAAACTGTAACTCTGTAAGATGGTTTAACAGAACACAAAGCAGTTTCTCAGAAAGCTTCTTTCCAGTTTGTAACCGAACGTATTTCGTTTTTCACCATAGCCCCCTATGGGCTTCCAAGTATCACTTTGAATATTCCACCAGAACAGTCTTAGCGAAAGGCTTCTTGAGTGGAAATCTGTAACTCTGTAAGATGATTTAACAGAACACAAAGCAGTTTCTCTGAAAGCTTCTTTCCGGTTTTTAACGAAAGAGATTTCCTTTTTCACCATAGCCCTCTGTGGACTTCCAAATATCACTTTGCCAATCCCACAAGAACAGTGGGAACAAGAAGCCTTTCTTAGCGAAAGGCTTCATGAGGGGAAAACTGTAACTCTGTAAGATGATTTAACAGAACACAAAGCAGTTTCTCAGAAAGCTTGTTTTCAGTTTTTATCTTAGGATATTTCCCTTTTCGCCATAACCCTCTATCGGCTTCCAATATCACTTTGCAAATTCCACAAGAACAGTCTCAGTGAACGGCTTCTTGACGGGAAAGCTGTAACAGTGTGAGACGAATTAACGAACAAAGCAGTTTCTCAGAAAGCTTCTTTTCAGTTTTTATTTTAGGACAATTTCTTTTTCACCATAGCCCTATATGGGCTTCCAAATATCACTTTGCAAATTCCACAAGAACAGTCTTAGTGAACGGCTTCTTGAGGGAAAAGCTATAATGCAGTGAGATGAATTAACAGAACACAAAGCAGTTTCTCAGAAAGCTGCTATCCAGTTTTTAACGGAAGATATTTCCTTTTTCTGCATAGACTTCTAACGGCTTCCAAATATCACCTTGCAAATTCAACAGGAACAGTGTTAGTGAACGGCTTCTTGTGGAGAAAGCTATAATACTGTGAGACGAATTACGAGAATACAATGCAGTTTCTCAGAAAGCTTCTTTTCGGTTTTTATCTTAGGAAATTACCTTTTTCACCATAATCCTCTATGGGCTTCCAATATCACTTTGCAAATTCCACAAGAACAGTCTCAGTGAACCGCTTCTTTAGGGGAAAGCAGTAACTCTGTGAGATGAATTAACAGAACACAAAGCAGTTTCTCAGATAGTTTCTTTTCAGTTTTTCACAGAAGATATTTCCTTTTTCAACATAGCCCTCTATGGGCCTCCAAATATCACTTTGCAAATTTCACAAGAACAGTCTTAGCGAAAGGCTTCTTGAGGGGAAAGATGTCGCTCTGTGACATGAAATAACAGAACACAAAGCAGTCCTTCAGAAAGCTTCTTTCCAGTTTTTAACGGAAGATATTTCCTTTTTCACCGTAGCCCTGTATGGGATTCCCAATATTTCTTTGCAAATTCCACAAGAACAGTCTTAGCCAAAGGCTTCTTGAGGGAAAAGCTGTAACTCTGTGAGATGAATTAACAGAACACAAAGCAGTTTCTCAGAAAGCTTCTTTTCAGTTTTTATCTTCGGATATTTCCTTTTTCACCATAGCCCTCTATGGGCTTCCAAATATCACTTTGCAAATTCCACAAGCACAGTCTTAGCGAAAGGCTTCTTCAGGGGAAAGCTGGAACTCTCTGAGATGAATTAACAGAACACAAATCAGTTTCTCAGAAAGCTTCTTTCCAGTTTTTTACCGGAGATATTTGCTTTTTCACCATAGCCCTCTATGGGCTTCCAAATATCCCTTTGCAAATTCCACAAGAACAGACTTAGCGAAAGGCTTCTTGAAGGGAAATCTGTAACTCTGTGAGATCATTAACAGAACACAAAGCAGTTTCTCAGATACCTTCTTTTCAGTTTTTATCTTAGCATATTTCCTTTTTCAACATAGCTCTCTGTGGGCTTCCAAATATCACTTTCCAATTTCCTCAAGAACAGTCTTAGCGAAAGGCTTCTTGAGAAAGGCTTCCTGAGGGGAAACTGTAACTCTGTGAGTTGAATTAACAGAACACAAAGAAGTTTCTCAGAAAGCTTATTTTCATTTTTTATCCTAGAATATTTCCTTTTTCACCATAGCCCTCTCGTGGCTTCCAAAAATCACTTTGCTAATTTCACAAAAACAGTCTTAGTGAACAGCTTATTGAGAGGAAAGCTTTAACTCTGTGAGTTGAACTAACAGAACAAAAACAGTTTCTCAGAAATATTCTTTCCAATTTTTAACGAAAGTTATTTCCTTTTTCACCTTAGCCCTCTATGGGATTCCAAACATCACTTTGCAAATTTCACAGGAACAGTCTTAGCGAAAGGCTTCTTGAGGAGAAAGCTGTAACTCTCTGAGATGAATTAACAGAACACAATGCAGTTTCTCAGAAATCTTCTTTTCGGTTTTTATATTAGGATATTTCCATTTTCACCATAGCCACCTATGGCCTTCCAAATATCACTTTGCTAATTCCACAAGAACAGTCTTAGCGATAGGCTTCTTGAGGGGAAAGCTATAACTCTGTGAGGTGAATTAACAGAACACAAAGCAGTTTCTCAGAAAGCTTCTTTTCCTTTTTTATCTTAGGATATTTCCTTTGTCAGCATAGACCTGTATGGGCTTACAAATGTCACTTTGCAAATTCTTCAGGAACAGTCTTAGCGAAAGGCTTCTTGAGGGGAAAGCTGTAGCTCTGAGAGATGAATTAACAGACCACAAAGCAGTTACTCAGAAAGCTGCTTTCCAGTTTTTAACGGTAGATATTTCCTTTTTCACCATAATCCTCTATGGGATTCCAAATATCACTTTGCAACTTCCACAAGAACAGTCTTAGCAAAAGGCTTCTTGAGGGGAAGTCTGTAGCTTTGTTAGATGAACTAACAGACCACAAAGCAGTTAATCAGAAAGTTTCTTTCCAGTTTTTAACGGAAGATATTTTCTTTTCACCATATCCCTCTATGGGCTTCCAAATATCACTTTGCAAATACCACAAGAACAGTCTTAGTGAATGGCTTCTTGAGGGGAAAGCTATAACTCTGTGAGATGAATTATGAGAACACAGCGCAGTTTCTCATAAAGCTTCCTTTCGGTTTTTATCTTAGGATATTTTCTTTTTCGCCAGAGCCCCCTATGGGCTTCCAAATATCACTTTGCAAATTCAACAAGAACAGTATTAGGGAAAGACTTCTTGAGGGGAAAGCTGTAACTCTCTGAGATCAATTAACAAAAAAAAAAAAGAAGTTTCTCAGAAATCTTCTTTCAAGTTTTTAACGGAAGATATTTCCTTTTTCACCATAGCCCTCTGTGGGTTTCCAAATATCACATTTCAAGTTCCACAAGAACAGTCTTAGCGAAAGGCTTTTTGAGGAGAAAGCTTTAATCTGTAAGATGAATTAAGAGACACAAAACTGTTTTTCAGAAATCTTCTTTCCACTTTTTAAGGGAAGATATTTCCTTTTTCACCAGGCCTCTAAGGGCTTCCAAATATCACTTTGCAAATATCACAAGAACCGTCTTACTAAATGGCTTCTTGAGAGGAAAGCTGTAACTCTCTGAGCTGAACTAACAGAACCCACAGCAGTTTCTCAGAAATCTTCTTTCCAGTTTTTTACGGAAGATATTTCCTTTTTCACCGTATCCCTCTATGGGCTTCAAAATATCACTTTGCAAATTCCACAAGAACAGCCTTAGCGAAAGGCTGCTTGAAGGGAAAGCTGTAACTCTGTGAGATGAATTAATAGAACACAAAGCAGTTTCTCAGAAAGCTTCTTTCCAGTTTATATCGGAAGATATTTCCTTTTTCACCGTATCCCTCTATGGGCTTCCAAATATCAATTTGCAAATTCCACAAGAACAGTCTTAGTGAAGGTCTTCTTGAGAAAGTCTTTTTACGGGAAAGCTGTAACTCTGTGAGATGAATTAACAGAATACAAAGCAGTTTCTCAGAAAGATTCTTTCCAGTTTTTAACTGAAGATGTTTCATTTTTCACCATAACCCCCTATGGGCTTCCAAATATCACTTTGCAAACTCCACAAGAACAGTCTTACCGAACGGCTTCTTGGTGTGAAAGCTATAACTCTGTGAGATGAATTAACAGAACACAAAGCAGTTTCTCAGAAAGCTTCTTTCCAGTTTCTAACTGAAGACAGTTAGTTTTTCACCATAGCCCTCTACTTGCTTGAAAATATCACTCTGCTAATTCTACCAGAACAGTCTCTGTGAAAGACTTCTTGAGGGGAAAGCTGTAACACTGTGTGATCAATTAACGGAAAACAAACCAGTCTCTCAGAGCGTTTCTTTACAGTTTTTAATGTAAGTTATTTCCTTTTTCACCATAGTCCTCTATGGACTTCCAAATATCACTTTGGAAATCCCACAAGAAAAGTCTTAACGAAAGGCTTCATGAGGGGAAACTGTAACTCTGTAAGATGATTTAACAGAACACAAAGCAGTTTCTCAGAAAGCTTCTTTCCAGTTTGTAACCGAACATATTTCGTTTTTCACCATAGCCCCCTATGGGCTTCCAAATATCACTTTGAATATTCCACCAGAACAGTCTTAGCGAAAGGCTTCTTAAGGGGAAAGCTGTAACTCTGTGAAATGAATTAACAGAACACAAAGCAGTTGCTCAGAAAGCTTCTTTCCACTTTTTAACGGAAGATAATTCCTTTTTCACCATATCCCTCTATGGGCTTCCAAATATCACCTTGCAAATTCCACAGGAACAGTCTTAGTGAACGGCTTCTTGAAAGGAGAGCTGTTAGATGAATGAAGAGAACACAATGCACTTTTTCAGAAAGCTTCCTTTCGGTTTTTATCTTAGCGTATTTTCTTTTTCGCCATAACCCTCAATGGTCTTCCAATATCACTTTGCAATTTCCACAAGAAGAGACTTAGCGAAAGGCTTCTTGAGGGCAAGGCTGTAACTCTGTGAGATGAATTAACAGAAGACAAAGCAGTTTCTCAGAAAGCTTCTTTCCAGTTTTTAACAGAAGATATTTGCTTTTTCACCATATACTTCTATGGCTTTCCAAATATTACTTTGAAATTCCACAAGAACAGTCTAAGCGAAAGGCTTTTTGAGGAGAAAGCTGTAACCCTGTGAGATGAATTAACAGAACACAAGGCAGTTTCTCAGAAAGCTTCTTTTCAGTTTTTATCTTAGGATATTTCCTTTTTTACCCTAGCCCTCTATGGACTTCCATATATCACTTTGCAAATTTCACCAGAACACTCTTAGGAAAAGGCTTCTTGAGGGGAAAGCTGTAACTCTGTGTGATGAATTAAGAAGACACAAAGCAGGTTCTCAGAAAGCTTCTTTCCAGTTTTTAACGGAAGCTATTTCCTTTTTCACCGTAGCCCTCTCTGGGCTTCCAAATATCACTTTGCAAATTCCACAAGAACAGTCTTAACGAAGGGCTTCTTGAGGGGAAAGCTGTAACTCTGTGAGATGAATTAACAGAGAACAAAGCAGTTTCTCAGAAAGCTTCTTTCCACTTTTTAACGGAAGATGTTTCCTTTTTCACCATAGCCCTCTATGGGCTTCCAAATATCACTTTGCAAATTCCACAAGAACAGTCTTAGCGAAAGGCTTTTTGAGGTCAAAGCTGTAACTCTGTGAGATGAATTAACAGAACGCAAAGAAGTTTCTCAGAAAGCTTCTTTCCACTTTTTAATCGAAGATATTTCCTTTTTCACCATAGCCCTCTATGGGCTTCCTAATATCACTTTGCAAATTCCACAGGAACAGTCTTAGGGAAAGGCTTCTTGAGGCTGAAGCTGTAACTCTGTGAGATGAATTAACAGAACACAAAGCAGTTTCTCAGAAAGCTTCTTTCCACTTTTTTTTTTAATATTACACGCTTAATTTCTTTTTTATTTATATAATTTTGTGTAACAATCACTCATGAAATATCAGAATTCTTATTACTTAGTACATAAAGAATATTCAAGAAATATTGTTGCAGTAGAAAGCTAGTCAAATATGAGCAGGACAGGAGAGGGCTCCCCTCTTCCACACACCAAATGTGTTGGGAGACCCTCAGGTGATGGTCAAGGAGTTGTTAACTGTTTCTCTAAAGTAGTAATTGGTCATACCTGGTGTCAAGGAAAGGCAGGCTTCTAATAGAAAACACCTGAAACTGATCAGCAACTTCCCAATGAGATCTCAGGAGTGAGGAGAAGTAAGGCAAGATCCCGGAAGTATGCCAATGTAGAAAACCCCAAGTCAAGAAGTCAAGCTGTGCACTTGGCTTCTCAAGTCTCCCACTTGGCCCTCTTCCAGGTTGTACTTCCCTTCTTTTCCTTTCTGTTTTAAAGCCTTTTAATAAACCTCCTCTCCTGCTCTGAAAATTACCTCTGTCTCACTTTCTGCCTTATGCCCCTTAGTGGAATTCCTTCTGAGGAAGCAAGAATGGAGGGTGCTGCAAACCTATACAGATTCGCTGCCAATGTCTCCAGAACTCGGATGCCTTCAACAGGTAATAACATTGCTTTAAATATTTTTCATAATTATATCATGCTAAAAAACTAAGTATAACAGTGTCAAATACAAATACAATTAAAGCTTTTTGAATTCTATTTTACTTTACAAGGTTTTTTAAATCAAGTATGATTTTTCCTGGTGCAATTAAATTATAATTCTTTTCATATTTATATTTAATCATTTTATATAGAATTATTTTATATTTCTAGTACTTATTATTCTAGTATATCTCTTTTAGGCTTACTTTATGTCTCACTTTTATGAAAATAAGTAAAATATATATTTGATACATTACAATAACTTAGCAAAATGCTCAGGTATAATGCTATTTAAAAATTAATATACCATATTTCTATAATAATGCTATAGTTTTCTCATAAAATAATAAATCTTTTTAATGTTTGAAATTATAGGATGATAAGTGGTCTTTAATTTATTCCCCTTATTTGAATTTTCAGTAGTGAATATGCTCTTTCAAAAATATTTTTATGATAAATTCCAAATGCATACAATAGTGGATTACCTCTAGGTACTCATCATTCATTTCACCAACATCAACACTTGTCCAATTCCTTTTATCTTCACTCACTTCTCCCCATTTCCCCCAACCGCATTCCTGCCACATCTGCTGACTCAAACCGTTCAAAGGATTGTTTGGTCAATCCTTTTGTAACAATTTAGTTTTGTGCTTTTCCTAAAAAATAAGTGGAAGATTATTTTTTATTTTTTATTTTTTATTTTTTAAAATTATTTATTTCAATTTTGTGGGTATATAGTAGATGTATGTATTTATGGGGTGCATGAGATGTTCTGATTCAGGCATGCAATGAATAATAATCACATCAGGTAAAATGGGGTATCCATTCTCTCAAGCATTTATCCTTTGTGTTACAAGCAATCCAATTAGACTCTTTCAGTTATTTCAAAATGCACAGTTAAATTATTACTACTATAGTCGCCTTGTTGAGCTATCAAATACTAGATCTTATTTATTCTTTCTGTTTTTTTGTACCCATTAACCATCTCCAGCTTTGCCTCAAACCCCCACTACCCTTCCCAGCCTCTGGTAACCATGCTTCTACTCTCTATCTCCATGAGTTCAATTGTTTTGATTTTTAGATCTCACAAATAAGTGAGAACATGAAATTAGAATTATTATTAAACAGATCTCAAAATGTGACTTAGTTGCGTATCTTCTCCTCCTCTCCCTGTATCAACCTGTTTCAGCCTGGAAGCCTCTAGTGGGAAGGAGGGATGTGGTTGGTTGCTTCTTTTTTTTTTTTTTTTTTTTTTAATATATTTTAAGTTCTAGGGTACATGTGCATAACGTGCAGGTTGTTACATATGTATACTTGTGCCCTGTTGCTGTGCTGCACCTATCAACTCGTCAGCACCCATCAACTCGTCATTTACATCAGGTATAACTCCCAATGCAATCCCTCCCCCCTCCCCCCTCCCCATGATAGGCCCCGGTGTGTGATGTTCCCCTTCCCGAGTCCAAGTGATCTCATTGTTCAGTTCCCACCTATGAGTGAGAACATGCGGTGTTTGGTTTTCTGTTCTTGTGATAGTTTGCTAAGAATGATGGGTTCCAGCTGCATCCATGTCCCTACAAAGGACACAAACTCATCCTTTTTTATGGCTGCATAGTATTCCATGGTGTATATGTGCCACCTTTTCTTAATCCAGTCTGTCACTGATGGACATTTGGGTTGATTCCAAGTCTTTGCTATTGTGAATAGTGCCGCAATAAACATACGTGTGCATGTGTCTTTATAGCAGCATGATTTATAATCCTTTGGGTATATACCCAGTAATGGGATGGCTGGGTCATATGGTACGTCTAGTTCTAGATCCTTGAGGAATCACCATACTGTTTTCCATAATGATTGAACTAGTTTACAATCCCACCAACAGTGTAAAAGTGTTCCTATTTCTCCACATCCTCTCCAGCACCTGTTGTTTCCTGACTTTTGAATGATCGCCATTCTAACTGGTGTGAGATGGTATCTCAGTGTGGTTTTCATTTGCATTTCTCTGATGGCCAGTGATGATGAGCATTTTTTCATGTGTCTGTTGGCTGTATGAATGTCTTCTTTTGAGAAATGTCTGTTCATATCCTTTGCCCACTTTTTGATGGGGTTGTTTGTTTTTTTCTTGTAAATTTGTTTGAGGTCTTTGTAGGTTCTGGATATTAGCCTTTCTCAGAAGAGTAGATTGCAAAAATTTTCTCCCACTCTGTAGGTTGCCTGCTCACTCTGATGGTAGTTTCTTTTGCTGTGCAGAAGCTCTTTAGTTTAATGAGATACCATTTGTCAATTTTGGCTTTTGCTGCCGTTGCTTTTGGTGTTATAGACATGAAGTCTTTGCACATGCCTATGTCCTGAATGGTACTACCTAGGTTTTCCTCTAGAGTTTTTATGGTATTAGGTCTAACGTTTAAGTCTCTAATCCATCTTGAATTAATTTTCGTATAAGGAGTAAGGAAAGGATCCAGTTTCAGCCTTCTGCTTATGGCTAGCCAATTTTCCTAGCACCATTTATTAAATAGGGAATCCTTTCCCCATTTCTTGTTTCTCTCAGGTTTGTCAAAGATCAGATGGCTGTAGATGTGTGGTATTATTTCTGAGGACTCTGTTCTGTTCCATTAGTCTATATCTCTGTTTTGGTACCAGTACCATGCTGTTTTGGTGACTGTAGCCTTGTAGTATAGTTTGAAGTCAGGTAGCGTGATGCCTCCAGCTTTGTTCTTTTGTTATAGGATTGTCTTGGAAATGCGGGCTCTTTTTTGGTTCCATATGAACTTTAAAGCAGTTTTTTCCAATTCTGTGAAGAAACTCCTTGGTAGCTTGATGGGAATGGCATTGAATCTATAAATTACCTAGGGCAGTATGGCCATTTTCACGATATTGATTCTTCCTATCCATGAGCATGGTATGTTCTTCCATTTGTTTGTGTCCTCTTTTATTTCATTGAGCAGTGGTTTGTAGTTCTCCTTGAAGAGGTCCTTTACATCCCTTGTAAGTTGGATTCCTAGGTGTTTTATTCTCTTTGAAGCAATTGTGAATGGAAGTTCATTCATGATTTGGCTCTCTGTTTGTCTGTTACTGGTGTATACGAATGCTTGGGATTTTTGCACATTAATTTTGTATCCTGAGACTTTGCTGAAGTTGCTTATCAGCCTAAGGAGATTTCGGGCTGAGACAATGGGATTTTCTAAATATACAATCATGTCATCTGCAAAGAGGGACAATTTGACTTCTTCTTTTCCTAACTGAATCCCCTTGATTTCTTTCTCTTGCCTGATTGCCCTAGCCAGGACTTCCAACACTATGTTGAATAGGAGTGGTGAGAGAGGGCATCCCTGTCTTGTGCCAGTTTTCAAAGGGAATTTTTCCAGTTTTTGCCGATTCAGTATGATATTGGCTGTGGGTTTGTCATAAATAGCTCTTATGATTTTGAGGTACGTTCCATCAATACCGAATTTATTGAGCGTTTTTAGCATGAAGGGCTGTTGAATTTTGTCAAAAGCCTTTTCTGCATCTATTGAGATAATCATGTGGTTCTTGTCTTTGGTTCTGTTTATATGCTGGATTATGTTTATTGATTTGCGAATGTTGAACCAGCCTTGCATCCCAGGGATGACGCCCACTTGATCATGGTGGATAAGCTTTTTGATGTGCTGCTGAATCCGGTTTGCCAGTATTTTATTGAGGATTTTTGCATCGATGTTCATCAGGGATATTGGTCTAAAATTCTCTTTTTTTGTTGTGTCTCTGCCAGGCTTTGGTATCAGGATGATGTTGGCCTCATAAAATGAGTTAGGGAGGATTCCCTCTTTTTCTATTGATTGGAATAGTTTCAGAAGGAATGGTACCAGCTACTCCTTGTACCTCTGGTAGAATTCAGCTGTGAATCCATCTGGTCCTGGACTTTTTTTGGTTGGTAGGCTATTAATTATTGCCTCAATTTCAGAGCCTACTATTGGTCTATTCAGGGATTCAACTTCTTCCTGGTTTAGTCTTGGAAGAGTGTAAGTGTCCAGGAAATTATCCATTTCTTCTAGATTTTCCAGTTTATTTGCGTAGAGGTGTTTATAGTATTCTCTGATGGTAGTTTGTATTTCTGTGGGGTCGGTGGTGATATCCCCTTCATCATTTTTAATAGCGTCAATTTGATTCTTCTCTCTTTTCTTCTTTATTAGTCTTGCTAGTGGTCTGTCAATTTTGTTGATCTTTTCAAAAAACCAACTCCTGGATTCATTGATTTTTTGGAGGGTTTTTTGTGTCTCTATCTCCTTCAGTTCTGCTCTGATCTTAGTTATTTCTTGCCTTCTGCTAGCTTTCGAATGTGTTTGCTCTTGCTTCTCTAGTTCTTTTAATTGCGATGTTAAAGTGTCAATTTTAGATCTTTCCTGCTTTCTCTTGTGGGCATTTAGTGCTATAAATTTCCCTCTACACACTGCTTTAAATATGTCCCAGAGATTCTGGTATGTTGTATCTTTGTTCTCATTGGTTTCAAAGAACATCTTTATTTCTGCCTTCATTTCCTTATGTACCCAGTAGTCATTCAGGAGCAGGTTGTTCAGTTTCCATGTAGTTGAGTGGTTTGGATTGAGTTTCTTAGTCCTGAGTTCTAATTTGATTGCACTGTGGTCTGAGAGACAGTTTGTTATAATTTCTGTTCTTGTACATTTGCTGAGGAGTGCTTTACTTCCAATTACGTGGTCAATTTTGGAGTAAGTACGATGTGGTGCTGAGAAGAATGTATATTCTGTTGATTTGGGGTGGAGAGTTCTATAGATGTCTATTAGGTCTGCTTGCTGCAGAGATAAGTTCAATTCCTGGATATCCTTTTTAACTTTCTGTCTCGTTGATCTGTCTAATGTTGACAGTGGAGTGTTGAAGTCTCCCATTATTATTGTATGGGAGTCTAAGTCTCTTTGTAAGTCTCTAAGGACTTGCTTTATGAATCTGGGTGCTCCTGTATTGGGTGCATATATATTTAGGACAGTTAGCTCTTCCTGTTGAATTGATCCCTTTACCATTATGTAATGGCCTTCTTTGTCTCTTTTGATCTTTGATGGTTTAAAGTCTGTTTTATCAGAGACTAGTATTGCAACCCCCGCTTTTTTGTGTTCTCCATTTGCTTGGTAAATCTTCCTCCATCCCTTTATTTTGAGCCTATGTATGTCTCTGCGTGTGAGATGGGTCTCCTGAATACAGCAGACTGATGGGTCTTGACTCTTTATCCAGTTTGCCAGTCTGTGTCTTTTAATTGGAGCATTTAGTCCATTTACATTTAAGGTTAAGATTGTTATGTGTGAACTTGATCCTGCCATTATGATATTAACTGGTTATTTTGCTCGTTAGTTGATGCAGTTTCTTCCTAGCCTTGATGGTCTTTACATTTTGGCATGTTTTTGCAATGGCTGGTACCGGTTGTTCCTTTCCATGTTTAGTGCTTCCTTCAGGGTCTCTTGTAAGGCAGGCCTAGTGGTGACAAAATCTCTAAGCATTTGCTTATCTGTAAAGGATTTTATTTCTCCTTCACTTATGAAACTTAGTTTGGCTGGATATAAAATTCTGGGTTTAAAATTCTTTTCTTTAAGAATGTTGAATATTGGCCCCCACTCTCTTCTGGCTTGAAGAGTTTCTGCCGAGAGATCTGCTGTTAGTCTGATGGGCTTCCCTTTGTGAGTAACCCGACCTTTCTCTCTGGCTGCCCTTAAGATTTTTTCCTTCCTTTCAACTTTGGTGAATCTGGCAATTATGTGTCTTGGAGTTCCTCTTCTCGAGGAGTATCTTTGTGGCGTTCTCTGTATTTCCTGGATTTGAATGTTGGCCTGCCCTACTAGGTTGGGGAAGTTCTCCTGGATGATATCCTGAAGAGTGTTTTCCAACTTGGTTCCATTTTCCCCCTCACTTTCAGGCACCCCAATCAGACGTAGATTTGGTCTTTTTACATAATCCCATACTTCTTGCAGGCTTTGTTCATTTCTTTTTCTTCTTTTTTCTTTTGGTTTCCCTTCTCGCTTCATTTCATTCATTTGATCCTCCATCGCTGACATTCTTTCTTCCAGTTGATCGAGACGGTTACTGAAGCTTGTGCATTTGTCACGTATTTCTCGTGCCATGGTTTTCGTCTCTTTCATTTCGTTTGTGAGCTTCTCTGCATTAATTACTCTAGCCATCAATTCTTCCACTTTTTTTTCAAGATTTTTAGTTTCTTTGCACTGGGTACGTAATTCCTCCTTTAGCTCTGAGAAATTTGATGGACTGAAGCCTTCTTCACTCATCTCGTCGAAGTCATTCTCCGTCCAGCTTTGATCCGTTGCTGGCGATGAGCTGCGCTCCTTTGCCGGGGGAGATGCGCTCTTATTTTTTGAATTTCCAGCTTTTCTGCCCTGCTTTTTCCCCATCTTTGTGGTTTTATCTGCCTCTGGTCTTTGATGATGGTGATGTACTGATGGGGTTTTGGTGTAGGTGTCCTTCCTGTTTGATAGCTTTCCTTCTAACAGTCAGGATCCTCAGCTGTAGGTTGTAGCTGTAGGAGATTGCTTGAGGTCCACTCCAGACCCTGTTTGCCTGGGTATCAGCAGCAGAGGCTGCAGAAGATAGAATATTTCTGAACAGCGAGTGTACCTGTCTGATTCTTGCTTTGGAATCTTCCTCTCAGGGGTGTACTCCACCCTGTGAGGTGTGGTGTGTCAGACTGCCCCTAGTGGGGGATGTCTCCCAGTTAGGCTACTCAGGGGTCAGGGACCCACTTGAGCAGGGAGTCTGTCCCTTCTCAGATCTCAACCTCCGTGTTGGGAGATCCACTGCTCTCTTCAAAGCTGTCAGACAGAGTCGTTTGCGTCTGCAGAGCTGCTGCGTTTGTTATTATTTACTGTGCCCTGTCCCCAGAGGTGGAGTCTACAGAGACAGGCAGGTTTCCTTGAGCTGCTGTGAGCTCCACCCAGTTCGAGCTTCCCAGCAGCTTTGTTTACCTACTTAAGCCTCAGCAATGGCGGGCGCCTCTCCCCCAGCCTCGCTGCTGCCTTGCCGGTAGATCACAGACTGCTGTGCTAGCAATGAGGGAGGCTCCGTGGGTGTGGGACAGTCCCGGCCAGGTGTGGGATATGATCTCCTGGTGTGCCTGTCTGCTTAAAGCGCAGTATTGGGGTGGGAGTTACCCGATTTTCCAGGTGTTGTGTGTCTCAGTTCCCCTGGCTAGGAAAAGGGATTCCCTTCCCCCTTGCGCTTTCCAGGTGAGGCAATGCCTCGCCCTGCTTCAGCTCTCGCTGGTCGGGCTGCAGCAGCTGACCAGCACCGATCGTCTGGCACTCCCCAGTGAGATGAACCCAGTACCTCAGTTGAAAATGCAGAATTCGCCGGTCTTCTGTGTCGCTAGCGCCGGGAGTTGGAGACTGGAGCTGTTCCTATTCGGCCATCTTGCTCCGCCCCCCCCTGCTTTTTTTTGTTCTCCATTTGCTTGGTAAATCTTCCTCCATCCCTTTATTTTGAGCCTATGTATGTCTCTGCATGTGAGATGGGTCTCCTGAATACAGCAGACTGATGGGTCTTGACTCTTTATCCAGTTTGCCAGTCTGTGTCTTTTAATTGGAGCATTTAGTCCATTTACATTTAAGGTTAATATTGTTACGTGTGAACTTGATCCTACCATTATGATATTAACTGGTTATTTTGCTCGTTAGTTGATGCAGTTTCTTCCTAGCCTTGATGGTCTTTACATTTTGGCATGTTTTTGCAATGGCTGGTACCGGTTGTTCCTTTCCATGTTTAGTGCTTCCTTCAGGGTCTCTTGTAAGGCAGGCCTAGTGGTGACAAAATCTCTAAGCATTTGCTTATCTGTAAAGGATTTTATTTCTCCTTCACTTATGAAACTTAGTTTGGCTGGATATAAAATTCTGGGTTGAAAATTCTTTTCTTTAAGAATGTTGAATATTGGCCCCCACTCTCTTCTGGCTTGTAGAGTTTCTGCCAAGAGATCTGCTGTTAGTCTGATGGACTTCCCTTTGTGGGTAACCCGGCCTTTCTCTCTGGCTGCCCTTAAGATTTTTTTCTTCATTTCAACTTTGGTGAATCTGGCAATTATGTGTCTTGGAGTTGCTCTTCTCGAGGAGTATCTTTGTGGTGTTCTCTGTATTTCCTGGAATTGAATGTTGGCCTGCCCTACTAGGTTGGGGAAGTTCTCCTGGATGATATACTGAAGAGTGTTTTCCAACTTGGTTCCATTTTCCCCCTCACTTTCAGGCACCCCAAACAGACGTAGATTTGGTCTTTTTACATAATCCCATACTTCTTGCAGGCTTTGTTCATTTCTATTTCTTCTTTTTTCTTTTGATTCCTCTTCTCACTTCATTTCACTCATTTGATCCTTAATCGCTGATACTCTTTTCCTGTTGATCGAGTCGGTTACTGAAGCTTGTGCATTTGTCACGTATTTCTCGTGTCATGGTTCTCATCTGTTTCATTTCGTTTATGACCTTCTCTGCATTAATTATTCTAGCCATCAATTCTTCCACTTTTTTTTCAAGACTTTTAGTTTCTTTGCACTGGGTACGTAATTCCTCCTTTAGCTCTGAGAAGTTTGATGGACTGAAGCCTTCTTCTATCATCTCGTCAAAGTCATTCTCCGTCCAGCTTTGATCCGTTGCTGGCGATGAGCTGCGCTCCTTTGCCGGAGGAGATGCGCTCTTATTTTTTGAATTCCAGCTTTTCTGCCCTGCTTTTTCCGCATCTTTGTGGCTTTATCTGCCTCTGGTTTTTAACGGAAGATATTTCGTTTTTCACCATAGCCTTCTATGCGCTTCCAAATATCACTTTGAAAATTTCACAAGAACAGTCTTAGTGAACGGCTTCATGACGGGAAAGCTGTATCTCTGTGAGATGAATTAACAGAACACAAAGCAGTTTCTCAGAAATCTTTTTTCCAGTTTTTAACGAAAGATATTTCCTTTTTCACGACAGCCCCCATGGGCTTCGAAATATAACTTTTCAAATTCCACAAGAACAGTCTTAGAGAAGGCTTCTTGAGGAGAAAGGTGTAACTCTGTGAGATGAATTACCAGAACACAAAGCAGTTTCTCAGAAAGCTTCTTTTCGGTTTTCATCTTAGGATATTTCCATTTCCAACATAGCCCTCTATGGGCTTCCAAATATCACTTTGAAAATTCCACAAGAACAGTCTTAGCGAAAGGCATCTTGAGGGGAAAGCTGTAAATCTGTGAGATGAATTAACAGAACACAAAGCAGTTTCTAAAAAACATTCTTTCCAGTTTTTAACAGAAGATATTTCCTTTTTCATCATAGCCCTCTATGGGCTTCCAAATATCACCTTGAAATTTCCACAGGAACAATCTTAGTGAACGGCTTCTTGAGGGGAAAGCTATAACTCTGTGAGATGAATTAAGAGACGATAAAGCAGTTTCTCAGAAAGCTTCTTTTCAGTTTTTATTTTAGAATATTTCCTCTTTGCCATAACATTCTAGGGGCTTCTAAAATCACTTTGCAAATTCCACAAGAACTGTCTTAGCGAAAGGCTTCTTGAGGAGAAAACTGTAACTCTGTGAGATGAATTAACAGGACACAAAGCACTTTCTCAGAAAGCTTCTATCCAGTTCATAACGGAAAATATTTCCTTATTCACCATAGCCCTCTATGGCCTTCTAGATACCACTTTCGAAATGACACAAGAACAGTCCTAGTGAAAGACTACTTGAGGGGAAAGCTGTAACACTGTGAGATGAATTAACAGAACACAAAGCAGTTTCTCCCAAAGCTTATTTTCAGGTTTTATTTCAGGCTATTTCCTTTTTCACCATAGACCTCTATGGGCTTCTAAATATCACCTTCCAAATTCCACAAGAACAGCCTTAGAGAAAGGCTTCTTAAGGGGAAAGCTGTAACTCTGTGAGATGAATTAACAGAACACAAAGCAATTTCTCAGAAAGCTTCTATCCAGTTTTTAACTGAAGATATTTCCTTTTTCCCCATAGCCCTCTATGAACTTCCAAATATCACTTTGCAAATTCCACAAGAACAGTCTTAGTGATCGACTTCTTGAGGGGAAAGGTATAACTCCGTGAGATGAGTTAAGAGAACACAACGCAGTTTCTCAGAAAGTTTCTTTTCGGTTTTTATCGTAGGATATTTCCTTTTTCAACATAGCCCTCTATGTTCTTCCAAATATCACTTTGCAAATTCCACAAGAACATTCTTAATGAATGGCTTCTCGAGGGGAAAGCTGTAACTCTGTGAGATGAAATAACAGAACACAAAGAAGTTTCTCAGAAAGCTTCTTTTTGATTTTTAATGGACGATATTGCCTTTTTCTCCAAAGCCCTCTACGGGTTTCCAAATGTCACTTTGCAAATTCCAGAAGAACAGTCTTAGGGATAGGCTTCTTGAGGGGAAAGCTGTAACTCTGTGAGATGAATTAACAGAACACAAAGCAGTTTCTCAGGAAACTTCTTTCCAGTTTTTAACTGAAGATATTTCTTTTTCTCCATAGCCCTCTAAGGTTTCTAAATATCACTTTCCAAATTCCACAACAACAGTCTGAGCGAAAGTATTCTTGAGGGGAAAGCTGTAACTCTGTGAGATAAATTAATAGTACACAAAGCAGTTTCTCAGAAAGCTTCTTTCCAGTATTTAACTGAAGATATTTCATTTTTTACCATAGCTCTCTATGAGCTTCCAAATATCACTTTGCAAATTCCACAAGAACAGTCTTAGCGAAAGGCTTCTTGAGGCGAAAACTGTAACTCTGTGAGATGAATTAACAGGACACAAAGCACTTTCTCAGAAAGCTTCTTTCCAGTTTATAACGGAAGACATTTCCTTATTCACCATAGCCCTCTATGGCCTTCTAAATTCCACTTTCCAAATGACACAAGAACAGTCCTAGCGAAAGACTTCTTGAGGGGAAAGCTGTAACTCTGTGACATGAATCAACAGAACACAAAGCAGTTTCTCAGAAAGCTTCTTTCCAGTTTTCAACTGAAGATATTTCCTTTTTAACCATAGCCCTATATGGGCTTCTAAGTATCTCTTTGCAAATTCCACAAGAACAGACATAGTAAAGTTCTCCTTGAGGGGAAAGCTGTAACTCTGTGAGAAGAATTAACAGAACACAAAGCAGTTTCTCAGAAAGCTTCTTTCCAGTTTTCAACGGAAGATATTTCCTTTTTCACCAAAGCCCTCTATGGGCTTCCAAATATCATTTGCAAATTCCACAAGAACAGTCTTAGCGAAAGGCTTCTTGAGGAAAAAGCTGTACGTATGTGAAATGAATTTACAGAACACAAAGCAGTTTCTCAGAAAGCTGTTTTCCGTTTTTTAACGGAAGACAATTCCTTTTTCACCATAGCCCTCTCTGGGTTTCCAAATATCACTTTGCAAATCCCACAAGAACAGTCTTAGTGAAAAGCTTCTTGAGGGGAAAGCTGTAACACTGTGAGATGAATTAACGGAACAGAAAGCAGTTTCTCAGAAAGCTTCTTTCCAGTTTTTAACGGAGGATATTTCCTTTTTCACCATAGCCCTCTATGGGCTTCTAAATATCACGTTCTAAATTCCACAAGAACAGTCTTAGCGAAAGGCTTCTTGAGGGGAAAGCTATAGCTCTGTGAGATGAGTTAACAGAACACAAAACAGTTTCTCAGAAAGCTTATTTTCAGTTTTTATATTAGGCTATTTCCTTTTTCAACGTCGACCACTGTAGGCTTCTAAATATCACTTTCCAAATTCCACAAGAACAGTCTTAGGGTAAGGCTTCTTGACGGGAAAGCAGTAACTCTGTGAGACGAATTAACAGAACACAAGGCAGTTTCTCAGAAATCTTGGTTCCAGTTTTTAACGGCAGTTATTTCCTTTTTCACCGTAGCCCTGTATGGGCTTCCAAATATCACTTTGCAAATTTCACAAGAACAGTCTTAGCGAAAGGCTTCTTGGGGGAATGCTGAAACTCTGTGAGATGAATTAACAGAACACAATGCAGTTTCGCAGAAAGCTTCTTTCCACTTTTTGATGGAAGATATTTCCTTTTTCACCATAGCCCTCTATGGGCTTCCAAATATCACTTTGCAAATTCCACAAGAACAGTCTTAGCGAAAGGCTTCTTGAAAGGAAAGCTGTAACTCTGTGAGCTGAATTAACAGAACACAAAGCAGTTCCACAGAAAGCTTCTTTAGTGTTTTTAACTGAAGATATTTCGTTTTTCAGCATAGCCCTCTATTGGCTTCAAAATATCACTTTGCAATTCCACAAGAATTGTCTTAGCTAAAGACTTCTTGAGGGGAAAGCTGTAACTCTGTGAGATGAATTAACAGAACACAAAGCAGTTTCTCAGAAAGCTTCTTTTCAGCTTTTATCTTAGGATATTTCCTTTTTCACCATAGCCCCATAAGGGCTTACAAATATCACTATGAGTATTACACAAGAAGAGTCTTAGCAAAAGTCTTTTTGAGGGTAAAGCTGTAACTCTTTGAGATGAATTAACAGAACACAAAGCAGTTTCTTAGAAAGCTTCTTTCCATTTTTTAACTGAAGACATTTCCCTTTTCACCACAGCCGTCTATGGGCTTCGAAATATCACTTTGCAAATTCCAAAAGAACAGTCCTAGCGAAAGGCTTCTTGAGTGGAATGCTGTAACTCTGTGAGATGAATTAACAGATCTCAGAGAAGTTTCTCAGAAAGCTTCTTTCTCACTTTTAGCGGCAAATATTTCCTTTGGCCCTATAGTCTTCAAAGGGATCCAAAATAACAGTTCTCCGATTCCATAGAAACAAGGCTATCAAACAGCTCTAGGAAATACAGCTGTAACTAAGTGAGTGGAAGTCACATAATACTAAACCGTTTCTCAGAAAGCCTCTTTCAGTTTTAACTGAAGCTATATCCTTTTTCACCGTAGCCTTCTATGGGCTTCAAAATATCACTTTGAAAATACAGCAAGAACAGTCTTAGCGAAAGGCTTCTAGAGGGGAAAGCTGTAACTCTGTTAGGTGAATTAACAGAACACAAAGCAGTTTCTCAGGAATGTTCTTTACAGTTTTTATCTGAAGATATTTCCTTTTCTCCATAGCGCTCTATGGGCTTCCAAATATCACATTTCAAATTCCACAAGAACAGTCTTAACGAAAGACTTCTTGAGGGGAAAGCTGTAAGTCTGTGAGATGAATTAAAAGAACACAAAGTAATTTCTCAGAAAGCTTCTTTCCAGTTTTTATCTGAGGATATTTCGTTTTCACCATAGCCGTCTATTGGCTTCCAAATATCATTTTTCAAATTGCACAAGAATAATCTTAGGGAAAGGCTTCTTGAGGGGAAAGCTGTAACTCTGTGAAATGAATTCGCAGATCACAAAGAAGTTTCTCAGAAAGCTTATTTCTAACTTTTAGCGGTGGATATTTACTTTGGCCCTTCAGTCTTCAAAGGGATCCGAAATAACAGTTCTCAGATTCCACA
The DNA here is from genome assembly GCF_047675955.1 of Chlorocebus sabaeus. Taxonomy (NCBI): domain Eukaryota; kingdom Metazoa; phylum Chordata; class Mammalia; order Primates; family Cercopithecidae; genus Chlorocebus; species Chlorocebus sabaeus. The sequence continues at coordinate 128,456 of NW_027328025.1, forward strand.
GCAATAAGGCTGCCAAACAGCTCTACGAAATACAGCTGTAACTCAGTGAGTGGAAGTCATATATCACAAAGCAGTTTCTCAAAAATTTCTTTTCAGTTTTTAACTGAAGAAATATCCTTTTTCACTATAGGTCACTATGAGCTTCCAAATATCACTTTACATATTCCACAAGAACTGTCTTAGTGAAAGGCTTCTTGAGGGGAAACCTGTAACTCTGTGAGATGAATTAACAAAACACAAAGCAGTTTCTCAGAAAGGTTCTTTTCAGTTTTTAACTTAGGTTATTTACGTTTTCACCATCGACTTCTATGGGCTTACAAATATCAGTTTGCAAATTCCACAAGAACAGTCTTAGCGAAAGGCTCCTAGAGGGGAAAGTGGAAACTCTGTGAGGTGAATTAACAGAATACAAAGCAGTTTCTCAGAAAGTTTCTTTCCAGTTTTTAACTGAAGGTATTTCCTTTTTCACCATAGCCCTCCACGGGCTTTCAAATATCACTTTGCAAATTCCACAAGAACAGTCTTAGCGAACGGCTTCTTGAGGGGAAAGCTGAAACTCTGTCAGATGAATTAACAGAACAAAAAACAGTTTGTTCGAAAGCTTCTTTCCAGTTTTGATCCGAGGACATTTCCTTTTACACCATAGCCCTCTCATGGCTTCCAAATATCACTTTGCAAATTCCACAAGAACCGTCTTAGCCAAAGACTTCTGGAGGGGAAAGCTGTAACTCTGCGAGATGAATTAACAGAAAACAAAGCAGTTTCTCAGAAAGCTTCTTTCCAGTTTTTAATTGAAGATATTTCCTTTTTCACCATATCCCTCCATGGGCTTCCAAATATCACATTGCAAATTCCACAAGAAGAGTCTTAGCGAAATGCTTCTTGAGGGGAAGGCTGTAACTCTGTGAGATGAAATAACAGAACACAAAGGTGTTTCTCAGAAAGTTTCTTGCCAGTTTTTAACTGAAGATATTTCCTTTTTCACCGAAGCCCTCTATGGGCTTCCAAATATCACTTTGCAAATTCCACAAGGACAGTCTTAGCGAAGGGCTTCTGGAGGAAAGTGCTGTAACTCTGTGAGATGAATTAAGAGAGCGCACAGCAGTTTTTCAGAAATCTTCTTTCCAGTTTTTACCGTAAGATACATCCTTTTTCACCGTAGCCCTCTACGGGCTTCCACATATCACTTTGGAAATTCCTCAAAAACAGTCTTAGTGGAAGGCTTCTTGAGGGGAAAGCTGTAACTCTTTGAGATGAATTCACAGAACACAAAGCAGTTTCTCGGAAAGCTTCTTTTCATTTTTAAACTGAAGGTATTTCCTTTTTCACCATAGTTCTCTCTGGGCTTCCAAATATCACTTTGCAAATTTCACAAGAACAGTGTTAGCGAAATGTGTCTGGTGGGGAAAGCTGTAACTCTTTGAGATGAATTAACAGAACACAAAGCAGTTTCTCGGAAAGCTTCTTTTCATTTTTTAACTGAAGGTATTTCCTTTTTCACCATAGTTCTCTCTGGGTTTCCAAATATCACTTTGCAAATTCCACAAGAACAGTGTTAGCGAAAGGTGTCTGAAGGGGAAAGCTGTAACCCTGTGAGATGCATTAACAGAACACACAGCAGTTTCTCAGAAATCTTCTTTCCAGTTTTTAACGGAAGATATTTCCTTTTTCACCTTAGCCCTCTATGGGTTTCCAAATATCGCTTTGCAAATTCCCCAAGAACAGTCTTAGCGAAAGGCTTCTTGAGGGGAAAGCTGTAACATTGTGAGACGAATTAACAGAACACAAAGCAGTTTCTCACAAAGCTTCTTTTCAGTTTTTATCTTACGATGTTTCCTTTTTCAACATAGCCCTCTATGGGCTTCCAAATATCACTTTGCAAATTCCACAAGAACAGTCTTAGTGAACGATTTCTTGAGGGGAAAGCTGTAACTCTGTGAGATAAACTAACACAACACAAAGCAGTTTCTCAGACAGCTTCTTTTCGGTTTTTATCTTAGGATATTTCCATTTTCACCATAGCCTTCCATGGGCTTTCAAATATCACTTTGCAAATTCCACAAGAACAGTCTTAGTGAACGACTTCTTGAGGGGGTTTCCAGTTTTTAACGGAGGATATTTCCTATTATCCCATAGCCCTCTGTGGGATTCCAAATATCACTTTGCAAATTTCACAAGAACAGTGTAAGCGAAAGATTTCCTGAGGGGAAAGTTGCAACTCTGTGAGATGAATTAACAGAACACAAAGCAGTTTTTCAAAAAGCTTCTTTTCAGTTTTTAACGGAAGATATTTCCTTTTTCACCATAGCCCTCTATGGGCTTCCAAATATGGCTTTGCAAATTCCACAAGAACAGTCTTAGCAAACGGATTCTTGAGGGGAAACCTGTAACTCTGTGAGATGAATTAACAGAAAAGAGTGCAGTTTGTCAGAGAGCTTGTTTTCAGTTTTTAACTGGAGATATTTCCTTTTTCACCATTGCCCTCTATGGGATTACAAATATCACTTTTCAAATTCCAAAAGAACAGTCTTAGCGAAAGGCTTATTGGGGGAAAGCTCTAACTCTGTGAGACGAATTAACAGAACAGAGTGCAGTTTCTCAGAAAGCGTCTTTCCAGTTTTTAACTGAAGATATTTCCTTTTTCACCTTAGCCCTCTATGGGCTTCCAAATATCGCTTTGCAAATTCCACAAGAACAGTCTTAAAGAACGGCTTCTTGAGGGGAAAGATGTATCTCTGTGAGATGAATTTACAGAACATAGTGCAGTTTCTCAGAAAGCTTCTTTCCAGTTTTAAACTGAGGATGTTTCCTTTTTCACCATTGCCCTCTACGGGCTACCAAATATCACTCTTCAAATTCCACAAGAACAGTCTTATCCAAAGGCTTCTTGAGGGGAAAGCTGTAACACTGTGACATGAATTAACAGAACAAAGACCAGTTTCCCCGAAAGCTTCTTTCCAGTTTTTAACTGAAGATATTTCCTTTTTCACCATTGCCGTCTATGGGCTTCCAAATATCACTTTTCAAATTCCACAAGAACAGTCTTAGCGAAAGGCTTCTTGAAGGGAAAGCTGTAACTCTGTGAAATGAATTAACAGAACAGAGTGCAGTTTGTCAGAAAGCTTCTTTTCTGTTTTTAACTGAAGATGTTTCCTTTTTCACCATTGCCCTCTACGGGATTGCAAATATCACTTTTCAAATTCCAAAAGAACAGTCTTAGCGTAAGGCTACTTGAGGGGAAAGCTGTAACTCCCTAGATGCATTAGCAGAACAGAGTGCAGTTTGTCAGAAAGCTTCTTTTCACTTTTTAACTGAAGATATTTCCTTTTTCACCATTGCCCTGTAAGGGCTACCAAATATCACCCTTCAAATTCCACAAGAACAGTCTCAGCGAAAGGCTTCTTGAGGGGAAAGCTGTAACTCTGTGAGATGAATTAACAGAACACAAAGTAGTTTCTCGGAATGCTTCTTTTCAGTTTTTATCTTAGGATATTTCCTTTTTCAACTTAGCCCTCTAAGGGCTTGAAAATATCACTATGAAAATTCCACAAGAACAGACTTAGCGAAAGGCTTCTTAAGGTGAAAGCAGTGACTCTGTGAGATGAATTAACAGAACACAAAGCAGTTTCTCAGAAAGCTTTTTTCCAGTTTTTAACGGAAGATATTTCCTTTTTCACCATAGACCACTATGGGCTTCCAAATATCACTTTGCCAATTCCACAAGAAGAGCCTTAGCGAAAGGTTTCTTGAAGGGAAAGCTGTATCTCTGTGAGATGAATTAACAGAACACAAAGCAGTTTCTCATAAAGCTTCCTTCCAGTTTTTAACGGAAGATATTTCCTTTTCCACCGTAGACCTCTATGGGCTTCCGAATATCACTTTTCAAATTTCACAAGAACAGTCTTAGCGAAAGGCTTCTTGAGGGGAATGCTGTAACTCTGTGAGATGAATTAACAGAAAACAAAGGAGTGTCTCAGACAGCTTCTTTCCAGTTTTTAACGGCAGTTATTTAATTTTTCACCATAGTCTCTATGGGCTTCCAAATAATACTGCGCAAATTCCACAAAAATAGATTTAGCGAAACGCTTCTTGAAGGGAAGCTGTAACTCTGTGAGATGAATTAACAGAACTCAAAGCAGTTTCTCACAAAGCTTCTATCCAGTTTTTAACGGAAGATATTTCCTTTTTCATCATAGCCCTCTATGGGCTTCCAAATATCACTCTGCAAATTCCACAAGAAGAGACTTCGCGAAAGGCTTCTTGAGGTGAAAGCGGTAACTCTGTGAGATGAATTAACAGAACACAAAGCAGTTTCTCAGAATGCTTCTTTTCAGTTTTTATCTTAGGATATTTCCTTTTTCAACTTAGCCCTCTAAGGGCTTGAAAATATCACTATGAAAATTGCACAAGAACAGACTTAGCGAAAGGCTTCTTAAGGTGAAAGTAGTGACTCTGTGAGATGAATTAACAGAACACAAAGCAGTTTCTCAGAAAGCTTCTTTCCAGTTTTTAAAGGAAGAGATTTCCTTTTTCACCATAGACCTCTATGGGCTTCCAAATGTCACTTTTCAAATTCCACAAGAACAGTCTTAGCGAAAGGCTTCTTGAGGGGACATCTGTAACTCTGTGAGATGAAATTAACAGAACACAAAGCAGTTTCTCATACAGCTTCTTTCGAGTTTTTAACTGAAGATATTTCCTTTTTCACCATAGCCCTCAATGGCCTTCCAAATATCACTTTGCAAATTCCACAGAAACAGCCTTAGCGAAAGGCTTCTTGAAGGAAAAGCTGTAACTCTGTGAGATGAATGAACAGAACACAAAGCAGTTTCCCTGAAAGCTTCCTTGAAATTTTTAAAGCAAGGTATTTCCTTTTTCACCATAGCCCTCTTTGGGCTTCCAAATATCACTTTGCAGATGCAACAAAACAGTCTTAGCGAAAGGCTTCTTAAGGGGAAAGCTGTAACTCTGTGAGATGAATTAACAGAACACAAAGCAGTTTCTCAGAAAGCTTCTTTTCTGTTTTTATCCTAGGATATTTCCTTTTTCCCCATAGCCATCTACGGGCTTCCAAATATCACTTTGCAAATTTCACAAGAAGAGTCTTAGTGAACCGCTTCTTGAGTTGAATGCTGTAAATCTGTGAGATGAATTAACAGAACAAAAAGTAGTTTCTCAGAAAGCTTCTTTCCAGTTTTTAACAGAAGATATTTCCTTTTTCACCATAGCCATCTATGGGCTGCCAAATATCACTCTGCAAATTCCACAAAAGCAGTCTTAGCGAAAGGCTTCTTGAGGGGAAAGCTGTAATTGTGTGAGATGAATTAAGAGAATACAAAGCAGTCTCTCAGAAAGCTTCTTTCCAGTTTTTAACTGAAGATATTTACTTTTTCACCATGGCCCTTTATGGGCTTCCAAATATCACTTTGCAAATTCCACAAGAACAGACTAAGCGAAAGCGTTCTTGAAGGGAAAGCTGTAACTCTGTGAGATGAATTAACAGAATACAAAGCAGTTTCTCAGAAAGTTTCTTTCCAGTTTTTAACTGAAGATGTTTTATTTTTCTCCGTAACCCCCAATGGGCTTCCAAATATCATTTTGCAAACTCCACAAGAACAGTTTTAGTGAAAGACTTCTTGAGGGGAAAGCTGTAACCCTGTGAGAAGAATTAACGGAATACGAAGCAGTTTCTCAGAAAGCTTCTTTTCAGTTTTCATCTTAGGATATTTCCTTTTTCATCATAGTCCTCTATGGGATTGCAAATATCACTTTGCATATTCCACAACAACAGTGTTAGCAAAAGGGTTCTTGAGGTGAAACCGGTAAATGTGTGAGATGAATTAAGGGAACACAAAGCAGTTTCTCAGAAAATTTGTTTTCAGTTTTTATCTTAGGATATTTACTTTTTTCATAGCTCTCTAAGGGCTTCCAAATATTACTTTGCAGATTCATAAGAACATCCTTAGTGAAACGCTTCTTGAGGGGAAAGCTGTAACTGTGTGAGATGAATTAACGGAACACAAAGCAGTTTCTCAGAAAGCTTCTTGCCACTTTTTAACTGAAGATATTTCCTTTTTCTCCATAACCCTCTATAGGCTTCCAAACATCACTTTGCAAATTACACATGAACAGCCTTAGCGAAAGGCTTCTTGAGAAGAAAGCTGTAACTCTGTGAGATCAAATAACAAAACTCAAAGCAGTTTCTCAGAAAGCTTCTTTACAGTTTTTAACTGAAGATATTTCCTTTTTCACCATAGCCCTCTATGGGCTTCCAAATATCACTTTGCAAGTAAAACAAGAACAGCCTTCGCGAAAGGCTTCTTGAGAGGGAAGCTGTAACTCTGTGAGATGAACTAACAGAACGCAAAGCAGTTTCTCAGAAAGCTTGTTTTCTGTTTTTATCTTTGGATATTTCCATTATCACCATAGCCCTCTATTGGTTTCCAAATATCAGTTTGCAAATCACACAAGAACAGTGTTAGGGAACGGCTTCTTGAAGGGAAAGCTGTAAAACTGTGGGATGAATTAACAGAACCCAAAGCAGTTTCTCAGAAAGCTTCTTTCCAGTTTTTTACGGAATAAATATCAATTTTCACCATAGCCCTCTACGGGCTTCCAAATATCACTTTCCAAATTTCACAAGAACAGTCTTAGTGAACGGCTTCTTGGGGGGAAAGCTGTAACACTGTGAGTTGAACTAACAAAACACAAAGCAGTTTATCATAAAGCTTCTTTTCGGTTTTTATCTTAGGATATTTCCATTTTCACCACAGCCATCTATGGGATTCCAAATATCACGTTGCAAATTCCACAAGAACAGTTTTAGCAAAAGGATTCTTGAGAAGAAAGCTGTAACACTGTGAGATGAATTAACAGCACACAACACAGTTTCCAGAAAGCTTCTTGCCAGTTTTTAACTGAAGATATTTCCTTTCTCACCATAGCCCTCTAAGGTCTTCAAAATATGCCTTTGCAAATTCCACAAGAACTGTGTTATTGAAAGGCTTCTTGAGGGGAAAGCTGTAACTCTCTGAGATGAATTAACAGAACACAAAGCAGTTTCTCAGAAAGCTTCTTTCCAGTTTTTAAAGGAAGATATTCCCTTTTTTACCATAGCCCTCCATGGGCTTGCAAATATCATTTTCCAAATTCCACAAGAACAGTCTTAACGAAAGGATTCTTGAGGAGAATGCTATAACTCTGTGAGATGAGTTAACAGAACACATAGCAGTATCTCAGACAGCTTCTTTCCAGTTTTTAAATGAAGATATTTCCTTTTTCTCCGTAACCCTCTATGGGCTTCCAAATATTACTTTGCAAACTCCACAAGAACAGCCTAGCGAAAGGCTTCTTGAGGGAAAGCTGTAACTCTGTGAGAAGAATTAACAGAACACAAAGCAGATTCTCAGAAAGCTTCTTTCCAGTTTTTAACTTAAGGTATTTCCTTTTATACCATAACCCTCTATGGGACTCCAAATATCACTTTGCCAATTCCACAAGAACAGTCTTAGTGAAAGGTTTCTTGCGGGGAAAGGTGTAACTCAGTGAGATGAAATAACAGAACACAAAGCAGTTTCTCAGACAGCTTCCTTCCAGTATTTAACTGAAGATATTTCCTTTTTCACCATAGCCCTCTAAGGGCTTCCAAATATCACTTTGCAAATTCCACAAGAACAGCCTTAGCGGTAGGCTTCTTGAGGGGAAAGCTGTAACTCTGTGAGATGAATTCACAGAACACAAAGCAGTTTCTAAGAGAGCTTCTTTCCAGTTTTGAACGGAAGATATTTCCTTTTTCACCATAGCCCTGTAAGGGCTTCCAAATATCACCTTGTAAATTCCTCAAGAATAGTCTTAGCGAAAGTGTTCTTGAGGGGAACAGAGTGACTCTGTGAGATGAATTAACAAAGCACAAAGCAGTTTCTCAGAAAGCTTCATTCTAGTTTTTAATGGAACATATTTCCTATTTCACCATAGCTCTCTAGGGGCTTCCAAATATCCCTTTGCAAATTCCGCAAGAACAGTCTTTGCGAAAGGCTTCTTGAGAGGAAAGCAGTAACTCTGTGAGATGAATTAACAGAACACAAAGCAGTTTCTTAAAAAGATTCTTTCCAGTTTATTACAGAAGATATTTCCTTTTTCACCATAGCCCTCTATGGGCTTCCAAATATCCCTTTGCAAATTCCAAAAGAACAGTCTTAGCGAAAGGCTTCTTGAGGGTAATGGTGTAACTCTGTGAGATGAATTAACAGAACACAAAGCAGTTTCTCAGACAGCCTCTTTCCAGTTTTTAACAGAAGATATTTCCTTTTTTACCGTAGCCCTCTACGGCCTTCCAAATATCATTTTGCAAATTCCACAAGAACAGCGTTAGAGAAAGACTTCTTGAAGGGAAAGGTGTAACTCTGTGAGATGAATTAACAGAACAGAAAGCCGTTTCTCAGAAAGCTTCTTTCCAGTATTTAACGGAAGATATTGCCTTTTTCACCGTAGACCTCTATAGCCTTCCAAATATCACTTTGCAAATTCCACAAGAACAGTCTTAGCGAAAGACTTCTTGAAGGGAAAGCAGTAACTCTGTTACATGAATTAACAGAACACAAACCAGTTTCTCAGAAAACTTCTTTCCAGTTTTTAACGGAAGATATTTCCTTTTTCCCCATAGGCCTCTAAGGGCTTCCAAATACCACTTTTCAAATTCCACCAAAACAGACTTAGCGAAATGCTTCTTGAAAGGAAAGCTGTAACTCTGTGAGATGAATTAAGAGAACACAAAGCAGTTTCTCAGAAATCTTCTTTCCAGTTTTTTTTTTTTTTTTTTTTTTTTTTTGAGACGGAGTCTCGCTCTGTCGCCCAGGCTGGAGTGCAGTGGCGCAATCTCGGCTCACTGCAAGCTCCGCCTCCCGGGTTCACGCCATTCTCCTGCCTCAGCCTCCCGAGGAGCTGGGACTACAGGCGCCCGCCACTGCGCCCGGCTAATTTTTTCTATTTTTAGTAGAGACGGGGTTTCACCATAGTCTCGATCTCCTAACCTTGTGATCCGCCCGCCTCGGCCTCCCAAAGTGCTGGGATTACAGGCGTGAGCCACCGCGCCCGGCTCTTCTTTCCAGTTTTTAACGGAAGATATATCCTTTTTCACCCTAGTCCTCTATGGGTTTCAAAATATCACTTTGCAAATTCCACAAGAACAGTCTTAGCGAAAGGCTTCTTGAGGGGAAAGCTATAACACTGTGAGATGAATTAACAGAACACAAAGCAGTTTCTCAGAAAGATTCTTTCCAGTTTTTAACTGAAGATATTTCCTTTTTCACCATAGCCCTCTGTGGGCTTCCAAATAACACTTTGCAAATTCCACAAGAACCATATAAGCGAAAGGCTTCTTGAGAGGAAAGCAGTAACTCTGTGAGATGAATTAACAGAACACAAAGCAGTTTCTCAGACAGCTTCTTTCCGGTTTTTAACGGAAGTTATTGCCTTTTTCACCTTAGCTCTCTATGGGCTTCCAAATATCACTTTGCAAATTCCACAAGAACATCCTTAGTGAAATACTTCTTTAAGGGAAAGCTGAAGCTCTGTGAGATGAATTATCAGAACACAAAGCAGTTTCTCAGAATGCCTCTTTTCAGTTTTTATCTTAGGATAGTTCCTTTTTCACCGTAACCATCGAAGGGCTTCCAAATATCACCTTGCCAATTCCACAAGAACAGCCTTAGAGAAAGGCTTCTTGAAGGGAATGCTGTAACTCTGTGAGATGAAATAACAGAACACAAAGCAGATTGTCAGAAAGCTTCTTTCCATTTTTTAACTGAAGATATTTACTTTTCACCATAGTCACTCTACGGACTTCCAAATATCACTTTGCCCATTCCACAAGAACAGCCTTAGCAAAAGTCTTCTTGAAGGGAAAGCTGTAACTCTGTGACATGAATTAACAGAACACAAAGCAGTTTCTCAGAATGCTTCTTTTCATTTTTTAACTTAGGATATTTCCTTTTTCACCATAGCCTTCTATGGGCTTCCAAATATCAGTTTGCCAACTCCACAAGAACAGCCTTAGCGAAAGCTTCTTGAAGGTAAAGATGCAACTCTGTGAGATGAATAAACAGAACACAAAGCAGTTTCTCAGAAAGCTTCTTTCCAGTTTTTAACGGAAGATATTTTCTTTTTCACCATAGACCTCTATGGGCTTCCATATATCTCTTTGAAAATGCCACAGGAACCGTCTTAGCGAAAGGCTTCTTGAGGGGATAGTTGAAACTCTGTGAGATGAATTAACAGAACACAAAGCAGTTTCTCAGAAAGTTTCTTTACAGTTTTCAACGGAAGAGTTTCCTTTTTCACCGTAGCCCTCTATGGGCTTGCAAATAACACTTTGCAAATTCGAAAAGAACAGTCTTAGCGAAAGGCTTCTTGAAGGGAAAGCTGTAACTCTGTGAGATGAATTAACAGAACACAAAGCAGTTTTCAGAAAGCTTCTTTCCAGTTTTTATCAGAAGATACTTCCTTTTTCACCATAGCACTCCATGGACTTCCAAGTATCACTTTGCAAATTCCACAAAAACAGCCTTAGCGAAAGGCTTCTTGAAGGGTACGTTGTAACTCTGTGAGATGAGTTAACAGAACACAAAGCAGTTTCTCAGAAAGATTCTTTTCAGCTTTTAACTGAAGATATTTTCTTTTTCACCATAGGTCTCCAAGGGCTTCCAAATATCACTTAACAAATTCCAGAAAAACAGCCTTTGCGAAAGGCTTCTTGAGAGTATAGCTGTAACTCTCTGAGATGAATTAACAGAACACAAAGCAGGTTCTCAGAAAGCTTCTTTCCAGTTTTTAACGGAAGATATTTCCTTATTCACCATAGCCCACTTAGGGTTTCCAAATATCACTTTGCCAATTCCACATGAACAGTCTTAGCGAAAGGACTCTTGAGGGGAAGGCTGTATCTCTGTGAGATGAATTAACAGAACACAAAGCAGTTTCTCAGAAAGGTTCTTTACAGTTTTTAATGGAAGATATTTCCTTTTTCACCATAGCCCTATACGGGCTTCCAAATATCACTTTCCAAATTCCACAAGAACAGCCTCAGTGAAAGGCTTCTTGAAGGGAAAGCTGTAACTCTGTGAGATGAATTAACACAACACAAAGCAGTTTCACTGAAAGGTTCTTTCCAATTTTTAACTGAGGATATTTCCTTTTTCACCGTAGCCCTCTAAGGGCTTCCAAATATGATTGGCAAATTCCACAAGAACAGTCTTAGCGAAAGGCTTCTTGAGGGTAAAGCTGTTACTCTGTGAGATGAATTAAGAGAACAAAAAGCAGTTTCTCGGAAAGCTTCTTTCCAGTTTTTATCGGAAGATATTTCCTTTTTCACCCTAGCCCTCTATGGGCTTACGAATATCACTTTGCAAATTCCACAAGAACAGCCTCAGCGAAAATCTTCTTGAGGGGAAAGCTGTAACTCGGTGAGATGAATTAACAGAATACAAAGCAGTTTCCCTGAAAGATTCTTTCCAGTTTTTAACGGAAGATATTTCCTTTTCCACCGTAGCACTCTATGGGCTTCCGAATATCACTTTCAAAATTCCACAAGAATATTCTTAGCGAAAAGCTTCTTGAGGGGAAATCTGTAACTTTGTGAGATGAATTAACAGAACACAAAGCAGTTTCTCAGAAAGTTTCTTTCCAGTATTTAACTGAAGATAATTACTTTTCCACCATAGCCCTATATCGGCTTCCAAATATCACCTTGCAAATAACACAAGAACAGTGTTAGAGAAAGGTTTCTTGACAGGAAAGTTGTAAGTCTCTGAGATTTATTAACAGAACACAAAGCCGTTTCTCAGAAAGCTTCCTTCCAGTTTTTAACGGAAAATATTTCCTTTTTCACCATAGCCCTCTATGGGCTCCCAAATATCACTTTGCAAATTCCACAAGAACAGCCTTAGCGAAAGGTTTCTTGAGGGGAGAGCTGTAACTCTGTGAGATGAATTAAAAGAACACAAAGCAGTTGATCAGAAACTTCTATACAGTTTTTAACGGAAGCTATTTCCTTTTTCACCATAGACCTCTTTGGGCTTCTAAATATCACTTTGTAAATTCCACAAGAGCATTCTTTGCGAAAAGCTTCTTGAGGGGAACGCAGTAACTCCGTCAGATGAATTAAGAGAACACAAAGCAGTTTCTCAGAGAGATTCATTCCAGTTCTTAACTGGAGATATTTCCTTTTTCACCATAGCCCTGTATGGGCTTCCAAATATCACTTTGCCAATTCCACAAGAACAGTCTTAGCGAAAGGCTTCTTGAGGGGAAAGCTGTAATTCTGTGAGATGAATTAAGAGAACACAAAGCAGTTTCTCAGAAAACTTCCTTCCAGTTTTTAACTGAAGATATTTCCTTTTTCACCCCAGCCCTCTATGGGCTTCCAAATATCACTTTGCAAATTCCACAAAAACAGTCTTAGCGAAAGGCTTGCTGAGGGTAAATGTGTAACTCTGTGAGATGAATTAACAGAACAGAAAGCAGTTTCTCAGACAGCTTCCTTCCAGTTTTTAACTGAAGATATTTCCTTTTTCACCATAGCATTCTCTGGGCTTTGAAAGATCACTTTGCAAATTCCAGAAGAACAGATTTAGCGAAAGGCTTCTTTTTTTTTTTTTTTTTTTTTTTTGAGACGGAGTCTTGCTCTGTCACCCAGGCTGGAGTGCAGTGGCCAGATCTCGGCTCACTCCAAGCTCCGCCTCCCGGGTTCACGCCATTCTCCTGCCTCAGCCTCCCGAGTAGCTGGGACAACAGGCACCCGCCAACTCGCCCGGCTACTTTTTTGTATTTCTTAGTAGAGACGGGGTTTCACCGTGATAGCCAGGATGGTCTCGATCTCCTGACCTCGTGATCCACCCGTCTCTGCCTCCCAAAGTGCTGGGATTACAGGCTTGAGCCACCGCGCCAGCCGCGAAAGGCTTCTTGAAGGGAAAAATGTAACTGTGTGAGATGAATTAACAGAACCTAAAGCAGTTTCTCAGAAAGCTTCCTTCCAGTTTTTAACTAAAGATATGTCCTTTTTCACCGTAGCCCTCTATGGGCTTCGAAATATCACTTTGAAAATTCCACAAGAAAAAACTTAGGGAAAGGCTTCTTGAGAGGAAAAATGTAACTCTGAGACATGAATTAACAAAAACTGAAGCAGTTTCTCAAACGGCTGCTTTCCAGTTTTTAACTAAAGATATTTCCTTTTTCAACTTAGACCTCTATGGGCTTCCAAATATCACTTTGCAAATTCCACAAGAACAGTCTTTGCGAAAAGCGTCTTCAAGGGAAAGCTGTAACTCTGTGAGATGAATTAACAGAACACAAAGCAATTTCTCAGAAAGCTTCTTTCCAGTTTTTTTAGGAAGATATCTCCTTTTTCACCATAGCCCTCTATGGGCTTCCAAATATCACTTTGCAAATTCCACAAGAACTGTCTTCGCGAAAGGCTTCTTGAGGAGAAAGGTGTAACTCTGTTACATGAATTAACAGAACACAAAGCAGTTTCTCAGGAGCTTCTTTCCAGTTTTTAAGTGAAGATACTTCCTTTTTCCCCGTAGGCCTCTATGGACTTCCAAATATCACTTTTCAAATTCCACCAGAACAGACTTAGCGAAAGGATTCTTGAAAGGAAAGCTGTTAGTCTGTCAGATGAATTAACAGAACACAAAGCAGTTTCTCAGAAAGCTTCTTTCCAGTTTTCAATGGAAGATATTTCCTTTTCCACCATAGCCCTGTATGGGTTTCAAAATATCACTTTGCAAATTCCACAAGAAGAGTCTCAACGAAAGGCTTCTTGAGGGGAAAGGTGTAACTCTATTAGATGAATTAACAGAACACAAAGCAGTTTCTCAGAAAGCTTCTATCCAGTTTTTAACTGAAGATATTTCCTGTTTCACTGTAGCCCTATATGGGCTTCCAAATATCACTTTGCAAATTCCACAAGAAGAGTCTTACCGAAACATTCCTTCAGGGAAAAGCTGTAACTCTGTGAGAAGAATTAACAGAACACACAGCAGTTTCTCAGAAAGCTTCCTTCCAGTTTTTAACGGAAGATATTTCCTTTTTCACCATAGCCCGCTATGGGCTTCCAAATATCACTTTGCAAATTCCACATGAACAGTCTTACGGAAAAGCTTCTTGAGGGGAAAACTGTTAATTCAGTGAGATGAATTAACAGAACACAAAGCCTTTCTCAGAGAGCTTCTTTCCAGTTTTTAACTGAAGATATTTCCTTTCTCACCATAGCCCCCTAAGGGCTTCCCAATATCACTTTCCAAACTCCACAAGAACAGCCGTAGCGAAAGGCTTGTTGAGGTAAAGCTGTAACTCTGTGAGATGAATTAACAGAAGAGAAAGCAGTTTCTCAGAAAGATTCTTTCCAGTTTTTATCAGAAGATATTGCCTTTTTCACCATAGCCCTCTAAAGGCTTCCAAATATCACTTTGCCAATTCCACAGTAACAGTCTTAGAGAAAGATTTCTTGAAGTGAAAGCTGTAACTCTGTGAGATGAATTAACAGAACAAAAAGTAGTTTCTCAGAAATCTTTTTTCCAGTTTTTTTCGGAAGATATTTCCTTTTTCACCATAGCCCTCTAAGGGCTTCCAAATATCACTTTGCAAATTCCACAAGAACAGCCTTAGCGAACGGCTTCTTGAAGGGAAAGCTGTAACTCTGTTAGATGAATCAACAGAACACAAAGCAGTTTCTCAGAATGCTTCCTTCCAGTTTTTCAAGGAAGATATTTCCTTTTTCACCATAGCCATCTAAGGGCTTCCAAATATCACTTTGCAAATTGCACAAGAACAGCCTTAGCGAAAGGCTGCTTGAAGGGAAAGCTGTAACTCAGTGAGATGAATTAATAGAACACAAAGCAGTTTCTCAGAAAGCTTCTTTCCAGTTTATATCGGAAGATATTTCCTTTTTCACCGTATCCCTCTATGGGCTTCCAAATATCACTTTGCAAATTCCACAAGAACAGTCTTAGTGAAGGGCTTCTTGAGAAAGGCTTTTTAGGGGAAAGCTGTAACTCTGTGAGATGAATTAACAGAATACAAAGCAGTTTCGCAGAAAGTTTCTTTCCAGTTTTTAACTGAAGATGTTTCATTTTTCACCGTAACCCCCTATGGGCTTCCAAATATCACTTTGCAAACTCCACAAGAACAGTCTTAGTGAAAGACTTCTTGAGGGGAAAGCTGTAACACTGTGAGAAGAATTAACGGAATACAAAGCAGTTTCTCAGAAAGCTTCTTTTCAGTTTTCATCTTAGGATATTTCCGTTTTCAACTTAGCCATCTATGGGATTCCAAATATCACTTTGCATATTCCACAACAACAGGGTTAGCGAAAGGGTTCTTGACGGGAAAGCGTTAACTCTGTGAGATGAATTAAAAGAACACAATCCAGTTTCTCAGAAAATTTGGTTTCAGTTTTTATCTTAGGATTTTTACTTTTTTCCATAGCACTCTAAGGGCTTCCAAATATTACTTTGCAGATTCACAAGAACAGCCTTAGCTAAACGCTTTTGAGGGGAAAGCTGTAACTGTGTGAGATGAATTAACGAAACACAAAGCAGTTTCTCAGAAAGCTTCTTGCCAGTTTTTAACTGAAGATATTTCCTTTATCACCATAACCCTGTATAGGCTTCCAAATATCACTTTGCAAATTACACATGAACAGCCTTAGCGAAAGGCTTCTTGAGAGGAAAGCTGTAACTCTGTGACATCAAATAACAGAACACAAAGCAGTTTTTCAGAAAGCTTCTTTACAGTTTTTAACTGAAGATATTTCCTTTTTTACCATAGCCCTCTATGGGCTTCCAAATATCACTTTGAAATAAAACAAGAAAAGCCTTTGCGAAAGGCTTCTTGAGTGGGAAGCTGTAACTCTGTGAGATGAACTAACAGAACGCAAAGCAGTTTCTCAGAAAGCTTTCTTTCTGTTTTTATCTTAGGATATTTCCATTTTCACCAAAGCCCTCTATTGGTTTCCAAATATCAGTTTGCAAATCCCACAAGAACAGTCTTAGGGAAAGGCTTCTTGAGGGGAAAGCTGTAATACTGTGAGATGAATTAACAGAACACAAAGCAGTTTCTCAGAAAGATTCTTTCCAGTTTTTTACGGAAGATATTTCAATTTTCACCATAGCCCTCTATGGGCTTCCAAATATCACTTTCCAAATTTCACAAGAACAGTCTTAGTGAACGGCTTCTTCGGGGGAAGCTGTAACACTGTGAGATGAACTACCAAAACACAAAGCAGTTTATCATAAAGTTTCTCTTCGGTTTTTATCTTAGTATAATTCGTTTTTCACCATAGCCCTCTATGGGCTTCCAAATATCACTTTGCAAATTTCACAAGAACTGTCTGAGTGAACGGCTTCTTGAGGGGAAAGCTGTAACTCTATGAGATGAACTAACACAACACAAAGCAGTTTCTCAGAAAGCTTCTTTTCGGTTTTTATCTTAGGATATTTCCATTTTCACCACAGTCATCTATGGGCTTCCCAATATCACTTTGCAAATTCCACAAGAACAGTTTTAGCAAAAGGCTTCCTGAAGAGAAAGCTGTAACTCTGTGAGATGAATTAAGGGAGCACCACACAGTTTCCAGAAAGCTTCTTGTCAGTTTTTAACTGAAGATATTTTTTTCACCATAGCCCTCTAAGGGCTTCAAAATATGACTTTGCAAATTCCACAAGAACTGCGTTATTGAAAGGCTTCTTGAGGGGAAAGCTGTAACTCTCTGAGATGAATTAACAGAACACAAAGCAGTTTCTCAGAAAGCTTCTTTTCAGTTTTTATCTTAGGATATTTCCTTTTTCACCATAGCCCTGTATGGGTTTCCAAATATCACATTGTAAATTCTGCACAACAGTCTTAGTGAAAGGCTTCTTGAGGAAAAGCTGTAACTCTCTGAGATGAATTTAAAAAAACACAAAGCAGTTTCTTAGAAAGATTCTTTCCAGTTTTTAACGGAAGATATATCCTTTTTCACCATAGCCCTCTATGGGCTTCCAAATATCACTTTCAAATTTCACAAGAACTGTCTTAGAGAAAAGTCTCTTAAGGGAAAAGCTGTAACTCTGTGAGATGAATTAACAGAACACAAAGTAGTCTCTCAGAAATCTTCTTTCCAGTTTTTAACGGAAGATATTTCCTTTTTCACCTTAGCCCTCTGTGGGCTTCCAAATATCACTTTGCAAATTCCCGAGGAAAAGTCTTAGGGAAAGGATTCTTGAGGAGAAAGCTCTAACTCTGTGAGATGAATTAACAGAACACAAAACAGTTTCTCAAAAAGCTTCTTTCCAGTTTTTAAAAGAAGATATTTCCTTTTTCACCATAGCCCTCTATGGGCTTCCAAATATCACGTTGCAAATTCCACAAGAACAACCTTAGCGAAAGGCTTCTTGAGGGGAAAACTGTAACTCTGTGAGATGAATTAACAGAACACAAAGCAGTTTCTCAGGCCGCTTCTTTTCAGTTTTTATCTTAGGTTATTTCCTTTTTCACCATAGCCCTCTATGGGCTTCCACATATCAGTTTGCAAATTTCACAAGAACTGTCTTAGTGAACGGCTTCTTGAGGGTAAAGCTGTAACTCTGTGAGATAAACTAACAGAACACAAAACACTTTCCCTGAAAGTTCTTTTCGGTTTTCATCTTAGGATATTTCCATTTTCACCTTAGCCCTCGATGGGCTTCCAAATATCACTTTACAAATTCCACAAGAACAGTCTTAGCGAAAGGTTTCTTGTGGGGAAAGCTGTAACTCTGTTAGATGAATTAACAGAAGACAAAGCTGTTTCTCAGAAAATTTCCTTTCGGTTTTTATCTTAGGATATTTCCATTTGCACCATAGGTCTCTATGGGCTTCCAAATATCACTTTGCCAATTCCAAAAGAAGAGGCTTTGTGAAAGCCTTCTTGAACGGAAAGCTGTAAATCTCTGAGATTAATTAACAGAACAGAAAGCAGTTCCTCAGAAAGCTTCTTTTCAGTTTTTATCTTAGGATATTTCCTTTTTCACCATAGCCCCCTAAGGGCTTCCAAATAACTCTTTGCAAATTCCACGAGAACAGTCTTAGCGAAAGGCTTCTTAAGGGGAAAGCTGTAACTCTGTGAGATGAATTAACAGAACACAAAGCAGTTGCTCAGAAAGCTTCTTTCCAGTTTTTAAGGGAAGATAATTCCTTTTTCACCCTCTATGGGCTTCCAAATATCACCTTGCAAATTCAACAGGAACAGTCTTAGTGAACGGCTTCTTGAAAGGAGAGCTATAACTCTGTTAGATGAATTAAGAGAACACAATGCACTTTTTCAGAAAGCTTCCTTTCGGTTTTTATCTTAGCATATTTTCTTTTTCGCCATAACCCTCTATGGTCTTCCAATATCACTTTGCAAATTCCACAAGAACAGTCTCAGTGAACGGTTTCCTCAGGGGAAAGCTGTACCTCTGTGAGATGAATTAACAGAACACAAAGTGGTTTCTCAGAAACCTTCTTTTCAGTTTTTAACGGAAGATATTTCCTTTTTCACCATAGCCCTCTATGGGCTCCCAAATGTCTCTTTGCAAACTCCACAAGAACAGTCTTAGAGAAAGGCTTCTTGAGGGGAAAGCTGTAGGTGTGTGAGATGAATTAACAGTACACAAAGCAATTTCTCAGAAAGCTACTTTTCAGTTTTTATCTTAGGATGTTTCCTTTTTCACCATGGGGCTCTATGGGCTTCCAAATATCTCTTTGCAAATTCCAGAAGAAGAGTCTTAGCGAAAGGCTTCTTGAGGGCAAGGCTGTAACTCTGTGAGATGAATTAACAGAAGACAAAGCAGTTTCTCAGAAAGCTTCTTTCCAGTTTTTAACAGAAGATATTTGCTTTTTCACCATATCCTCCTATGGCTTTCCAAATATTACTTTGAAATTCCACAAGAACAGTCTAAGCGAAAGGCTTTTTGAGGAGAAAGCTGTAACCCTGTGAGATGAATTAACAGAACACAAGGCAGTTTCTCAGAAAGCTTCTTTTCAGTTTTTATCTTAGGATATTTCCTTTTTTACCCTAGCCCTCTATGGACTTCCATATATCACTTTGCAAATTTCACCAGAACACTCTTAGGAAAAGGCTTCTTGAGGGGAAAGCTGTAACTCTGTGAGATGAATTAAGAAGACACAAAGCAGGTTCTCAGAAAGCTTCTTTCCAGTTTTTAACGGAAGCTATTTCCTTTTTCACCGTAGCCCTCTATGAGCTTCCAAATATCACTTTGCAAATTCCGCAGGAACAGTCTTACCGAAAGGCTTCTTGAGGGTAAAGCTGTAACTCTGTGAGATGAATTAACAGAACACAAATCAGTTTCTCTCAAAGCTTCTTTCCAGTTTTTCTCTTAGGATATTTCCTTTTTCACCATAGCCCGCTATGGGCTTCCAAATATCACTTTGCAAATTCCACAAGAACAGTCTTAACGAAAGGCTTCTTGAGGGGAAAGCTGTAACTCTGTGAGATGAATTAACAGAGCACAAAGCAGTTTCTCAGAAAGCTTCTTTCCACTTTTTAACGGAAGATATTTCCTTTTTCACCATAGCCCTCTATGGGCTTCCAAATATCACTTTGCAAATTCCACAAGAACAGTCTTAGCGAAAGGCTTTTTGAGGGCAAAGCTGTAACTCTGTGAGATGAATTAACAGAACACAAAGAAGTTTCTCAGAAAGCTTCTTTCCACTTTTTAATCGAAGATATTTCCTTTTTCACCATAGCCCTCTACGGGCTTCCAAATATCACTTTGAAAATTCCACAAGAACAGTCTTAGCGAAAGGCTTCTTGAAGAGAAAGTTGTAACTCTGTGAGATGAATTAATAGAACACAAAGCAGTTTCTCAGAAAGCTTCTTTCAAGTAGTTAACTGAAGATATTTCCTTTTTGACCATAGCCCTCTACGGGCTTCGAAATATCACTTACCAAATTCCACAAGAGCAACCTTAGTGAAAGGCTTCTTGAGGAGAATGCTGTAATTCTGTGAGATGAATTAACAGAACACAAAGCAGTTTCTCAGAAAGCTTCTTTCCAGTTTTTATCTGAAGATGTTTCCTTTTTCACCGTAGCCCTCTATGGCTTCCAAATATCACTTTGCAAATTTCACAAGAACAGTCGTCATGAAAGGTTTCTTGAGGGGAAAACTGTAACTCTGGAGGTGAATTAACAGATCACAAAGCAGTTTCTCAGAAAGCTTCTTTTCGGATTTTATCTTAGGATATTTCCATTTTCACCATAGCCCTCTATGGGCTTCTAAATATCACTTTGCAAATTCCACAAGAACAGTCCTAGCGAAATGCTTCTTGAGGAGAAAGCTTTAACTCTGTGAGTTGAATTAACAGAACACAAAGCTGTTTCTGAGAAAGCTTCTTTTCAGTTTTTATCCTAGGATATTTCCTTTTTCACCATAGCCCTCTATGGGTTTCCATATATCACTTTGAAAATTCCACGGGAGCAGTCTTAGTGAACGGCTTCTTGAAGGGAAAGCTGAAACTCTGTGAGATGAATTATCAGAGCATCAAGCAGTTTCTCAGAAAGATTCTTTCCAGTTTTTAACTTAAGATATTTCCTTTTTCAAAATAGACCTATAAGTGTTTCGAAATATCACCTTGCAAATTCCACAGGAACAGACTTAATGAATGACTTCTTGAGGGGAAAGCTATAACTCTGTGAGATGAATTAAGAGAACACAATACAGTTTCTCAGAAAGGTTCTTTTCGATTTTTATCTTAGGATATTTCCCTTTTCGCCACAACCCTCTATCGGCTTGCAATATCACTTTGCAAATTCAACAAGAACAGTCTCAGTGAATGGCTTCTTGACGGGAAAGCTGTAACAGTGTGAGATGAATTAACAGTTCACAAATCAGTTTCTCAGAAAGCTTCTTTTCAGTTTTTATCTTAGGACATATCCTTTTTCACCATAGCCCTCTATGGGCTTCCAAATACCACTTTGCAAATTTCACAAGAACAGACTTAGCGAAAGGCTTCTTCAGGGGAAAGCTGTAACTCTGTGAGATGAATTAACAGAACACAAAGCAGCTTCTAAGAAAGATTCTTTCCAGTTTTTTACAGAAGATATTTCAGTTTTCACCATAGCCCTCTAAGGGCTTTCAAATATCACTTTGCAAATTCCAAAACAACAGTCTTAGCGAAAGGCTTCTTGAGGGTACAGCTGTGACTCGGTGAGATGAATTAACAGAACACAAAGTAGTTTCTCAGAAAGCTTCCTTTCAGTTTTAAACAGAAGGTATTTCCTTTCTCACCATAGCCCTCTATAGGCTTCCAAATATCACTCTGCAAATTCCACAAGAAGAGCCTTAGCGGAAGGCTTCCTGAGGGGAAAGCTGTAACTCTGTGAGATCAATTAACAGAACGCAAAGCAGTTTCTCAGAAAGCTTCTTTTCAATTTTTATCTTAGCATATTTCCTTTTTCACCATTGCCCTCTACGTGCTTCCAAATATCACTTAGCAAATTCCACAAGAACAGACTTAGCGAAAGGCTTCTTGAGGAGAACGCTGTAACTCTGTGAGATGAATTAACAGAACACAAAGCAGTTTCTCAGAAAGCTTCTTTCCACTTTGTAACTGACGTTGTTTCGTTTTTCACCATAGCCCCCTATGGGCTCCCAAATATCACTTTGCAATTTCCACAAGAACAGTCTCAGCGAAAAGACTCTTGAGGGGAAAGCTGTAACTCTGTGAGATGAATTAACAGAACACAAAGCAGTTTCTCAGAAAGCTTCTTTTCAGTTTTTATCTTAGGATATTTCCTTTTTTCATAGCCCTCTAAGGGCTTCTAAATATCACTTTGCAAATTTCACAAGAGCAGTCTTAGCGAAAGGCTTCTCCATTGGAAAGCTGTAACTCTGAGAGATGAATTAACAGAACGCAAAGGAGTTTCTCAGAAAGCTTCCTTACAGTTTTTAACTGAAGATATTTCCTTCTTTACCATAGCCCTCTATAGGCTTCCAAATATCACTTTGAAAATTCCACAAGAACAGCATTAGCAAAAGGCTTCTTTAGGGGAAAGCTGTAACTCCGTGAGATCAATTAACAGAACACAAGGCAGTTTCTCAGAAAGATTCTTTTCAGTTTCTATCTTAGAATATTTCCTTTTTCACCATAACCCTCTACGGGTTTCCAAATATCACTTTGCAAATTCCACAAGAACAGTCTTACCGAACGGCTTCTTGGTGTGAAAGCTATAACTCTGTGAGATGAATTAACAGAACACAAAGCAGTTTCTCAGAAAGCTTCTTTCCAGTTTCTAACTGAAGACAGTTAGTTTTTCACCATAGCCCTCTACTTGCTTGAAAATATCACTCTGCTAATTCTACCAGAACAGTCTCTGTGAAAGACTTCTTGAGGGGAAAGCTGTAACACTGTGTGATCAATTAACGGAAAACAAACCAGTCTCTCAGAGCGTTTCTTTACAGTTTTTAATGTAAGTTATTTCCTTTTTCACCATAGTCCTCTATGGACTTCCAAATATCACTTTGGAAATCCCACAAGAAAAGTCTTAACGAAAGGCTTCATGAGGGGAAACTGTAACTCTGTAAGATGATTTAACAGAACACAAAGCAGTTTCTCAGAAAGCTTCTTTCCAGTTTGTAACCGAACATATTTCGTTTTTCACCATAGCCCCCTATGGGCTTCCAAATATCACTTTGAATATTCCACCAGAACAGTCTTAGCGAAAGGCTTCTTAAGGGGAAAGCTGTAACTCTGTGAAATGAATTAACAGAACACAAAGCAGTTGCTCAGAAAGCTTCTTTCCACTTTTTAACGGAAGATAATTCCTTTTTCACCATATCCCTCTATGGGCTTCCAAATATCACCTTGCAAATTCCACAGGAACAGTCTTAGTGAACGGCTTCTTGAAAGGAGAGCTGTTAGATGAATGAAGAGAACACAATGCACTTTTTCAGAAAGCTTCCTTTCGGTTTTTATCTTAGCGTATTTTCTTTTTCGCCATAACCCTCAATGGTCTTCCAATATCACTTTGCAATTTCCACAAGAAGAGACTTAGCGAAAGGCTTCTTGAGGGCAAGGCTGTAACTCTGTGAGATGAATTAACAGAAGACAAAGCAGTTTCTCAGAAAGCTTCTTTCCAGTTTTTAACAGAAGATATTTGCTTTTTCACCATATACTTCTATGGCTTTCCAAATATTACTTTGAAATTCCACAAGAACAGTCTAAGCGAAAGGCTTTTTGAGGAGAAAGCTGTAACCCTGTGAGATGAATTAACAGAACACAAGGCAGTTTCTCAGAAAGCTTCTTTTCAGTTTTTATCTTAGGATATTTCCTTTTTTACCCTAGCCCTCTATGGACTTCCATATATCACTTTGCAAATTTCACCAGAACACTCTTAGGAAAAGGCTTCTTGAGGGGAAAGCTGTAACTCTGTGTGATGAATTAAGAAGACACAAAGCAGGTTCTCAGAAAGCTTCTTTCCAGTTTTTAACGGAAGCTATTTCCTTTTTCACCGTAGCCCTCTCTGGGCTTCCAAATATCACTTTGCAAATTCCACAAGAACAGTCTTAACGAAGGGCTTCTTGAGGGGAAAGCTGTAACTCTGTGAGATGAATTAACAGAGAACAAAGCAGTTTCTCAGAAAGCTTCTTTCCACTTTTTAACGGAAGATGTTTCCTTTTTCACCATAGCCCTCTATGGGCTTCCAAATATCACTTTGCAAATTCCACAAGAACAGTCTTAGCGAAAGGCTTTTTGAGGTCAAAGCTGTAACTCTGTGAGATGAATTAACAGAACGCAAAGAAGTTTCTCAGAAAGCTTCTTTCCACTTTTTAATCGAAGATATTTCCTTTTTCACCATAGCCCTCTATGGGCTTCCTAATATCACTTTGCAAATTCCACAGGAACAGTCTTAGGGAAAGGCTTCTTGAGGCTGAAGCTGTAACTCTGTGAGATGAATTAACAGAACACAAAGCAGTTTCTCAGAAAGCTTCTTTCCACTTTTTTTTTTAATATTACATGCTTAATTTCTTTTTTATTTATATAATTTTGTGTAACAATCACTCATGAAATATCAGAATTCTTATTACTTAGTACATAAAGAATATTCAAGAAATATTGTTGCAGTAGAAAGCTAGTCAAATATGAGCAGGACAGGAGAGGGCTCCCCTCTTCCACACACCAAATGTGTTGGGAGACCCTCAGGTGATGGTCAAGGAGTTGTTAACTGTTTCTCTAAAGTAGTAATTGGTCATACCTGGTGTCAAGGAAAGGCAGGCTTCTAATAGAAAACACCTGAAACTGATCAGCAACTTCCCAATGAGATCTCAGGAGTGAGGAGAAGTAAGGCAAGATCCCGGAAGTATGCCAATGTAGAAA
Organism: Chlorocebus sabaeus; assembly: GCF_047675955.1. Classification (NCBI taxonomy): domain Eukaryota; kingdom Metazoa; phylum Chordata; class Mammalia; order Primates; family Cercopithecidae; genus Chlorocebus; species Chlorocebus sabaeus. The sequence continues at coordinate 152,848 of NW_027328025.1, forward strand.
ACCCCAAGTCAAGAAGTCAAGCTGTGCACTTGGCTTCTCAAGTCTCCCACTTGGCCCTCTTCCAGGTTGTACTTCCCTTCTTTTCCTTTCTGTTTTAAAGCCTTTTAATAAACCTCCTCTCCTGCTCTGAAAATTACCTCTGTCTCACTTTCTGCCTTATGCCCCTTAGTGGAATTCCTTCTGAGGAAGCAAGAATGGAGGGTGCTGCAAACCTATACAGATTCGCTGCCAATGTCTCCAGAACTCGGATGCCTTCAACAGGTAATAACATTGCTTTAAATATTTTTCATAATTATATCATGCTAAAAAACTAAGTATAACAGTGTCAAATACAAATACAATTAAAGCTTTTTGAATTCTATTTTACTTTACAAGGTTTTTTAAATCAAGTATGATTTTTCCTGGTGCAATTAAATTATAATTCTTTTCATATTTATATTTAATCATTTTATATAGAATTATTTTATATTTCTAGTACTTATTATTCTAGTATATCTCTTTTAGGCTTACTTTATGTCTCACTTTTATGAAAATAAGTAAAATATATATTTGATACATTACAATAACTTAGCAAAATGCTCAGGTATAATGCTAGTTAGAAATTAATATACCATATTTCTATAATAATGCTATAGTTTTCTCATAAAATAATAAATCTTTTTAATGTTTGAAATTATAGGATGATAAGTGGTCTTTAATTTATTCCCCTTATTTGAATTTTCAGTAGTGAATATGCTCTTTCAAAAATATTTTTATGATAAATTCCAAATGCATACAATAGTGGATTACCTCTAGGTACTCATCATTCATTTCACCAACATCAACACTTGTCCAATTCCTTTTATCTTCACTCACTTCTCCCCATTTCCCCCAACCGCATTCCTGCCACATCTGCTGACTCAAACCGTTCAAAGGATTGTTTGGTCAATCCTTTTGTAACAATTTAGTTTTGTGCTTTTCCTAAAAAATAAGTGGAAGATTATTTTTTATTTTTTATTTTTTATTTTTTAAAATTATTTATTTCAATTTTGTGGGTATATAGTAGATGTATGTATTTATGGGGTGCATGAGATGTTCTGATTCAGGCATGCAATGAATAATAATCACATCAGGTAAAATGGGGTATCCATTCTCTCAAGCATTTATCCTTTGTGTTACAAGCAATCCAATTAGACTCTTTCAGTTATTTCAAAATGCACAGTTAAATTATTACTACTATAGTCGCCTTGTTGAGCTATCAAATACTAGATCTTATTTATTCTTTCTGTTTTTTTGTACCCATTAACCATCTCCAGCTTTGCCTCAAACCCCCACTACCCTTCCCAGCCTCTGGTAACCATGCTTCTACTCTCTATCTCCATGAGTTCAATTGTTTTGATTTTTAGATCTCACAAATAAGTGAGAACATGAAATTAGAATTATTATTAAACAGATCTCAAAATGTGACTTAGTTGCGTATCTTCTCCTCCTCTCCCTGTATCAACCTGTTTCAGCCTGGAAGCCTCTAGTGGGAAGGAGGGATGTGGTTGGTTGCTTCTTTTTTTTTTTTTTTTTTTTTTTAATATATTTTAAGTTCTAGGGTACATGTGCATAACGTGCAGGTTGTTACATATGTATACTTGTGCCCTGTTGCTGTGCTGCACCTATCAACTCGTCAGCACCCATCAACTCGTCATTTACATCAGGTATAACTCCCAATGCAATCCCTCCCCCCTCCCCCCTCCCCATGATAGGCCCCGGTGTGTGATGTTCCCCTTCCCGAGTCCAAGTGATCTCATTGTTCAGTTCCCACCTATGAGTGAGAACATGCGGTGTTTGGTTTTCTGTTCTTGTGATAGTTTGCTAAGAATGATGGGTTCCAGCTGCATCCATGTCCCTACAAAGGACACAAACTCATCCTTTTTTATGGCTGCATAGTATTCCATGGTGTATATGTGCCACCTTTTCTTAATCCAGTCTGTCACTGATGGACATTTGGGTTGATTCCAAGTCTTTGCTATTGTGAATAGTGCCGCAATAAACATACGTGTGCATGTGTCTTTATAGCAGCATGATTTATAATCCTTTGGGTATATACCCAGTAATGGGATGGCTGGGTCATATGGTACGTCTAGTTCTAGATCCTTGAGGAATCACCATACTGTTTTCCATAATGATTGAACTAGTTTACAATCCCACCAACAGTGTAAAAGTGTTCCTATTTCTCCACATCCTCTCCAGCACCTGTTGTTTCCTGACTTTTGAATGATCGCCATTCTAACTGGTGTGAGATGGTATCTCAGTGTGGTTTTGATTTGCATTTCTCTGATGGCCAGTGATGATGAGCATTTTTTCATGTGTCTGTTGGCTGTATGAATGTCTTCTTTTGAGAAATGTCTGTTCATATCCTTTGCCCACTTTTTGATGGGGTTGTTTGTTTTTTTCTTGTAAATTTGTTTGAGGTCTTTGTAGGTTCTGGATATTAGCCTTTCTCAGAAGAGTAGATTGCAAAAATTTTCTCCCACTCTGTAGGTTGCCTGCTCACTCTGATGGTAGTTTCTTTTGCTGTGCAGAAGCTCTTTAGTTTAATGAGATACCATTTGTCAATTTTGGCTTTTGCTGCCGTTGCTTTTGGTGTTATAGACATGAAGTCTTTGCACATGCCTATGTCCTGAATGGTACTACCTAGGTTTTCCTCTAGAGTTTTTATGGTATTAGGTCTAACGTTTAAGTCTCTAATCCATCTTGAATTAATTTTCGTATAAGGAGTAAGGAAAGGATCCAGTTTCAGCTTTCTGCTTATGGCTAGCCAATTTTCCTAGCACCATTTATTAAATAGGGAATCCTTTCCCCATTTCTTGTTTCTCTCAGGTTTGTCAAAGATCAGATGGCTGTAGATGTGTGGTATTATTTCTGAGGACTCTGTTCTGTTCCATTAGTCTATATCTCTGTTTTGGTACCAGTACCATGCTGTTTTGGTGACTGTAGCCTTGTAGTATAGTTTGAAGTCAGGTAGCGTGATGCCTCCAGCTTTGTTCTTTTGTTATAGGATTGTCTTGGAAATGCGGGCTCTTTTTTGGTTCCATATGAACTTTAAAGCAGTTTTTTCCAATTCTGTGAAGAAACTCCTTGGTAGCTTGATGGGAATGGCATTGAATCTATAAATTACCTAGGGCAGTATGGCCATTTTCACGATATTGATTCTTCCTATCCATGAGCATGGTATGTTCTTCCATTTGTTTGTGTCCTCTTTTATTTCATTGAGCAGTGGTTTGTAGTTCTCCTTGAAGAGGTCCTTTACATCCCTTGTAAGTTGGATTCCTAGGTGTTTTATTCTCTTTGAAGCAATTGTGAATGGAAGTTCATTCATGATTTGGCTCTCTGTTTGTCTGTTACTGGTGTATACGAATGCTTGGGATTTTTGCACATTAATTTTGTATCCTGAGACTTTGCTGAAGTTGCTTATCAGCTTAAGGAGATTTCGGGCTGAGACAATGGGATTTTCTAAATATACAATCATGTCATCTGCAAAGAGGGACAATTTGACTTCTTCTTTTCCTAACTGAATCCCCTTGATTTCTTTCTCTTGCCTGATTGCCCTAGCCAGGACTTCCAACACTATGTTGAATAGGAGTGGTGAGAGAGGGCATCCCTGTCTTGTGCCAGTTTTCAAAGGGAATTTTTCCAGTTTTTGCCGATTCAGTATGATATTGGCTGTGGGTTTGTCATAAATAGCTCTTATGATTTTGAGGTACGTTCCATCAATACCGAATTTATTGAGCGTTTTTAGCATGAAGGGCTGTTGAATTTTGTCAAAAGCCTTTTCTGCATCTATTGAGATAATCATGTGGTTCTTGTCTTTGGTTCTGTTTATATGCTGGATTATGTTTATTGATTTGCGAATGTTGAACCAGCCTTGCATCCCAGGGATGACGCCCACTTGATCATGGTGGATAAGCTTTTCGATGTGCTGTTGAATACAGTTTGCCAGTATTTTATTGAGGATTTTTGCATCAATGTTCATCAGGGATATTGGTCTAAAATTCTCTTTTTTTGTTGTGTCTCTGCCAGGCTTTGGTATCAGGATGATGTTGGCCTCATAAGATGAGTTAGGGAGGATTCCCTGTTTTTCTATTGATTGGAATAGTTTCAGAAGGAATGGTACCAGCTCCTCCTTGTACCTCTGGTAGAATTCGGCTGTGAATCCATCTGATCCTGGACTTTTTTTCGTTGGTAGGCTATTAATTATTGCCTCAATTTCAGAGCCTGCTATTGGTCTATTCAGGGATTCAACTTCTTCCTGGTTTAGTCTTGGAAGAGTGTAAGTGTCCAGGAAATTATCCATTTCTTCTAGATTTTCTAGTTTATTTGCGTAGAGGTGTTTATAGTATTCTCTGATGGTAGTTTGTATTTCTGTGGGGTCAGTGGTGATATCCCCTTTATCATTTTTTATTGCGTCTATTTGATTCTTCTCCCTTTTCTTCTTTATTAGTCTTGCTAGAGGTCTGTCAATTTTGTTGATCTTTTCAAAAAACCAACTCCTGGATTCATTGATTTTTTGGAGGGATTTTTGTGTCTCTATCTCCTTCAGTTCTGCTCTGATCTTAGTGATTTCTTGCCTTCTGCTAGCTTTTGAATGAGTTTGCTCTTGCTTCTCTAGTTCTTTTCATTGCGATGTTAGAGTGTCAATTTTAGATCTTTCCTGCTTTCTCTTGTGGGCATTTAGTGCTATAAATTTCCCTCTACACACTGCTTTAAATGTGTCCCAGAGATTCTGGTATGTTGTATCTTTGTTCTCATTGGTTTCAAAGAACGTCTTTATTTCTGCCTTCATTTCGTCATGTACCCAGTAGTCATTCAGGAGCAGGTTGTTCAGTTTCCATGTAGTTGAGTGGTTTTGATTGAGTTTCTTAGTCCTGAGTTCTAGTTTGATTGCAGTGTGGTCTGAGAGACAGTTTGTTACAATTTCTGTTCTTGTACATTTACTGAGGAGTGCTTTACTTCCAACTATGTGGTCAATTTTGGAATAAGTGCGATGTGGTGCTGAGAAGAATGTATATTCTGTTGATTTGGGGTGGAGAGTTCTATAGATGTCTTTTAGGTCTGCTTGCTGGAGAGATGAGTTCAATTCCTGGATATCCTTGTTAATTTTCTGTCTCGTTGATCTGTCTAATGTTGACAGTGGACTGTTGAAGTCTCCCATTATTATTGTATGGGAGTTTAAGTCTCTTTGTAAGGCTCTAAGGACTTGCTTTATGACTCTGGGTGCTCCTGTATTTAGTTAGCTCTTCCTGTTGAATTGATCCCTTTACCATTATGTAATGGCCTTCTTTGTCTCTTTTGATCTTGATGGTTTAAAGTCTGTTTTATCAGAGACTAGTATTGCAACCCCTGCTTTTTTTTTTTTTTTTTTTTTTTTATTTTGTGATCAAACTAAAATCTATTTAGTAAAAAGCCTTTAACAAACCTATGGTTTAAAATCAGTCTAAAGCAATGACATGATAAATGCTCTGCTGCAAACATAAACATTATAATCAAATAAAAAGGAGAAGTCAACTCAACGCTCACATTGTTCTTAGATTCACCTTTACATGTTGAAACTCGATGCTGTAACTCAGAGTGGATAGGAATTGATAAATAAAAACAAAAGAAGCAACGTTGCTTTCCTTAGTTCATACGGAGAGAAGGTTGTCTGACTGTACTCACATGGCACACCTGTATGTGTGCCCCTCCCACACACACAGCTAAATATAAACACTTCCCAAGTGACTCTGGGAGCTTGTTTTAAATGAAAGCTTTAGAAAGATGTATTAAATAATTCATTCAATCTTCAGCAGAAAACTTCCAACTCTCCATTTTTAATGGTTATTTCTGAAGTCAGCCATGAACAGTTGTGCTAGCTTCAGGTTAGTGTTTTTTTTTTTTTTTTTTTTTTTTTTTTTTTTTTTAATTTATTTATTATTATTAAACTTCAAGTTGTAGGGTACATGTGCACAACGTGCAGGTTTGCTACATATGTATACTTGTGCCATGTTGGTGTGCTGCACCCATCAACTCGTCATTTACATCAGGTATAACTCCCAATGCAATCCCTCCCCCCTCCCCCCTCCCCATGATAGGCCCCGGTGTGTGATGTTCCCCTTCCCGAGTCCAAGTGATCTCATTGTTCAGTTCCCACCTACGAGTGAGAACATGCGGTGTTTGGTTTTCTGTTCTTGTGATAGTTTGCTAAGAATGATGGGTTCCAGCTGCATCCATGTCCCTACAAAGGACACAAACTCATCCTTTTTTATGGCTGCATAGTATTCCATGGTGTATATGTGCCACATTTTCTTAATCCAATCTGTCACTGATGGACATTTGGGTTGATTCCAAGTCTTTGCTATTGTGAATAGTGCTGCAATAAACATACGTGTGCATGTGTCCTTATAGCAGCATAATTTATAATCCTTTGGGTATATACCCAGTAATGGGATGGCTGGGTTATATGGTACATCTAGTTCTAGATCCTTGAGGAATCGCCATACTGTTTTCCATAATGGTTGAACTAGTTTACAATCCCACCAACAGTGTAAAAGTGTTCCTATTTCTCCACATCCTCTCCAGCACCTGTTGTTTCCTGACTTTTGAATGATCGCCATTCTAACTGGTGTGAGATGGTATCTCAGTGTGGTTTTGATTTGCATTTCTCTGATGGCCAGTGATGATGAGCATTTTTTCATGTGTCTGTTGGCTGTATGAATGTCTTCTTTTGAGAAATGTCTGTTCATATCCTTTGCCCACTTTTTGATGGGGTTGTTTGTTTTTTTCTTGTAAATTTGTTTGAGTTCTTTGTAGGTTCTGGATATTAGCCCTTTGTCAGATGAGTAGATTGCAAAAATTTTCTCCCATTCTGTAGGTTGCCTGCTCACTCTGATGGTAGTTTCTTTTGCTGTGCAGAAGCTCTTTAGTTTGATGAGATCCCATTTGTCAATTTTGGCTTTTGCTGCCGTTGCTTTTGGTGTTTTAGACATGAAGTCTTTGCCCATGCCTATGTCCTGAATGGTACTACCTAGGTTTTCCTCTAGAGTTTTTATGGTATTAGGTCTAACGTTTAAGTCTCTAATCCATCTTGAATTAATTTTCGTATAAGGAGTAAGGAAAGGATCCAGTTTCAGCTTTCTGCTTATGGCTAGCCAATTTTCCTAGCACCATTTATTAAATAGGGAATCCTTTCCCCATTTCTTGTTTCTCTCAGGTTTGTCAAAGATCAGATGGCTGTAGATGTGTGGTATTATTTCTGAGGACTCTGTTCTGTTCCATTAGTCTATATCTCTGTTTTGGTACCAGTACCATGCTGTTTTGGTGACTGTAGCCTTGTAGTATAGTTTGAAGTCAGGTAGCGTGATGCCTCCAGCTTTGTTCTTTTGTTATAGGATTGTCTTGGAAATGCGGGCTCTTTTTTGGTTCCATATGAACTTTAAAGCAGTTTTTTCCAATTCTGTGAAGAAACTCCTTGGTAGCTTGATGGGAATGGCATTGAATCTATAAATTACCTAGGGCAGTATGGCCATTTTCACGATATTGATTCTTCCTATCCATGAGCATGGTATGTTCTTCCATTTGTTTGTGTCCTCTTTTATTTCATTGAGCAGTGGTTTGTAGTTCTCCTTGAAGAGGTCCTTTACATCCCTTGTAAGTTGGATTCCTAGGTGTTTTATTCTCTTTGAAGCAATTGTGAATGGAAGTTCATTCATGATTTGGCTCTCTGTTTGTCTGTTACTGGTGTATACGAATGCTTGGGATTTTTGCACATTAATTTTGTATCCTGAGACTTTGCTGAAGTTGCTTATCAGCTTAAGGAGATTTCGGGCTGAGACAATGGGATTTTCTAAATATACAATCATGTCATCTGCAAAGAGGGACAATTTGACTTCTTCTTTTCCTAACTGAATCCCCTTGATTTCTTTCTCTTGCCTGATTGCCCTAGCCAGGACTTCCAACACTATGTTGAATAGGAGTGGTGAGAGAGGGCATCCCTGTCTTGTGCCAGTTTTCAAAGGGAATTTTTCCAGTTTTTGCCGATTCAGTATGATATTGGCTGTGGGTTTGTCATAAATAGCTCTTATGATTTTGAGGTACGTTCCATCAATACCGAATTTATTGAGCGTTTTTAGCATGAAGGGCTGTTGAATTTTGTCAAAAGCCTTTTCTGCATCTATTGAGATAATCATGTGGTTCTTGTCTTTGGTTCTGTTTATATGCTGGATTATGTTTATTGATTTGCGAATGTTGAACCAGCCTTGCATCCCAGGGATGACGCCCACTTGATCATGGTGGATAAGCTTTTCGATGTGCTGTTGAATACAGTTTGCCAGTATTTTATTGAGGATTTTTGCATCAATGTTCATCAGGGATATTGGTCTAAAATTCTCTTTTTTTGTTGTGTCTCTGCCAGGCTTTGGTATCAGGATGATGTTGGCCTCATAAGATGAGTTAGGGAGGATTCCCTGTGTTTCTATTGATTGGAATAGTTTCAGAAGGAATGGTACCAGCTCCTCCTTGTACCTCTGGTAGAATTCAGCTGTGAATCCATCTGATCCTGGACTTTTTTTCGTTGGTAGGCTATTAAATATTGCCTCAATTTCAGAGCCTGCTATTGGTCTATTCAGGGATTCAACTTCTTCCTGGTTTAGTCTTGGAAGAGTGTAAGTGTCCAGGAAATTATCCATTTCTTCTAGATTTTCTAGTTTATTTGCGTAGAGGTGTTTATAGTATTCTCTGATGGTAGTTTGTATTTCTGTGGGGTCAGTGGTGATATCCCCTTTATCATTTTTTATTGCGTCTATTTGATTCTTCTCCCTTTTCTTCTTTATTAGTCTTGCTAGAGGTCTGTCAATTTTGTTGATCTTTTCAAAAAACCAACTCCTGGATTCATTGATTTTTTGGAGGGATTTTTGTGTCTCTATCTCCTTCAGTTCTGCTCTGATCTTAGTGATTTCTTGCCTTCTGCTAGCTTTTGAATGAGTTTGCTCTTGCTTCTCTAGTTCTTTTCATTGCGATGTTAGAGTGTCAATTTTAGATCTTTCCTGCTTTCTCTTGTGGGCATTTAGTGCTATAAATTTCCCTCTACACACTGCTTTAAATGTGTCCCAGAGATTCTGGTATGTTGTATCTTTGTTCTCATTGGTTTCAAAGAACGTCTTTATTTCTGCCTTCATTTCGTCATGTACCCAGTAGTCATTCAGGAGCAGGTTGTTCAGTTTCCATGTAGTTGAGTGGTTTTGATTGAGTTTCTTAGTCCTGAGTTCTAGTTTGATTGCAGTGTGGTCTGAGAGACAGTTTGTTACAATTTCTGTTCTTGTACATTTACTGAGGAGTGCTTTACTTCCAACTATGTGGTCAATTTTGGAATAAGTGCGATGTGGTGCTGAGAAGAATGTATATTCTGTTGATTTGGGGTGGAGAGTTCTATAGATGTCTTTTAGGTCTGCTTGCTGCAGAGATGAGTTCAATTCCTGGATATCCTTGTTAATTTTCTGTCTCGTTGATCTGTCTAATGTTGACAGTGGACTGTTGAAGTCTCCCATTATTATTGTATGGGAGTTTAAGTCTCTTTGTAAGGCTCTAAGGACTTGCTTTATGACTCTGGGTGCTCCTGTATTTAGTTAGCTCTTCCTGTTGAATTGATCCCTTTACCATTATGTAATGGCCTTCTTTGTCTCTTTTGATCTTGATGGTTTAAAGTCTGTTTTATCAGAGACTAGTATTGCAACCCCTGCTTTTTTTTTTTTTTTTTTTTTTTTATTTTGTGATCAAACTAAAATCTATTTAGTAAAAAGCCTTTAACAAACCTATGGTTTAAAATCAGTCTAAAGCAATGACATGATAAATGCTCTGCTGCAAACATAAACATTATAATCAAATAAAAAGGAGAAGTCAACTCAACGCTCACATTGTTCTTAGATTCACCTTTACATGTTGAAACTCGATGCTGTAACTCAGAGTGGATAGGAATTGATAAATAAAAACAAAAGAAGCAACGTTGCTTTCCTTAGTTCATACGGAGAGAAGGTTGTCTGACTGTACTCACATGGCACACCTGTATGTGTGCCCCTCCCACACACACAGCTAAATATAAACACTTCCCAAGTGACTCTGGGAGCTTGTTTTAAATGAAAGCTTTAGAAAGATGTATTAAATAATTCATTCAATCTTCAGCAGAAAACTTCCAACTCTCCATTTTTAATGGTTATTTCTGAAGTCAGCCATGAACAGTTGTGCTAGCTTCAGGTTAGTCTTTTTTTTTTTTTTTTTTTTTTTTTTTTTTAAATTTATTTATTATTATTAAACTTCAAGTTGTAGGGTACATGTGCACAACGTGCAGGTTTGCTACATATGTATACTTGTGCCATGTTGGTGTGCTGCACCCATCAACTCGTCATTTACATCAGGTATAACTCCCAATGCAATCCCTCCCCCCTCCCCCCTCCCCATGATAGGCCCCGGTGTGTGATGTTCCCCTTCCCGAGTCCAAGTGATCTCATTGTTCAGTTCCCACCTACGAGTGAGAACATGCGGTGTTTGGTTTTCTGTTCTTGTGATAGTTTGCTAAGAATGATGGGTTCCAGCTGCATCCATGTCCCTACAAAGGACACAAACTCATCCTTTTTTATGGCTGCATAGTATTCCATGGTGTATATGTGCCACATTTTCTTAATCCAATCTGTCACTGAAGGACATTTGGGTTGATTCCAAGTCTTTGCTATTGTGAATAGTGCTGCAATAAACATACGTGTGCATGTGTCCTTATAGCAGCATAATTTATAATCCTTTGGGTATATACCCAGTAATGGGATGGCTGGGTCATATGGTACATCTAGTTCTAGATCCTTGAGGAATCGCCATACTGTTTTCCATAATGGTTGAACTAGTTTACAATCCCACCAACAGTGTAAAAGTGTTCCTATTTCTCCACATCCTCTCCAGCACCTGTTGTTTCCTGACTTTTGAATGATCGCCATTCTAACTGGTGTGAGATGGTATCTCAGTGTGGTTTTGATTTGCATTTCTCTGATGGCCAGTGATGATGAGCATTTTTTCATGTGTCTGTTGGCTGTATGAATGTCTTCTTTTGAGAAATGTCTGTTCATATCCTTTGCCCACTTTTTGATGGGGTTGTTTGTTTTTTTCTTGTAAATTTGTTTGAGTTCTTTGTAGGTTCTGGATATTAGCCCTTTGTCAGATGAGTAGATTGCAAAAATTTTCACCCATTCTGTAGGTTGCCTGCTCACTCTGATGGTAGTTTCTTTTGCTGTGCAGAAGCTCTTTAGTTTGATGAGATCCCATTTGTCAATTTTGGCTTTTGCTGCCGTTGCTTTTGGTGTTTTAGACATGAAGTCTTTGCCCATGCCTATGTCCTGAATGGTACTACCTAGGTTTTCCTCTAGGATTTTTATGGTATTAGGTCTAACATTTAAGTCTTTAATCCATCTTGAATTAATTTTCATATAAGGAGTAAGGAAAGGATCCAGTTTCAGCTTTCTACTTATGGCTAGCCAGTTTTCCCAGCACCATTTATTAAATAGGGAATCCTTTCCCCATTTCTTGTTTCTCTCAGGTTTGTCAAAGATCAGATGGCTGTAGATGTGTGGTATTATTTCTGAGGACTCTGTTCTGTTCCATTGGTCTATATCTCTGTTTTGGTACCAGTACCATGCTGTTTTGGTGACTGTAGCCTTGTAGTATAGTTTGAAGTCAGGTAGCGTGATGCCTCCAGCTTTGTTCTTTTGACTTAGGATTGTCTTGGAGATACGGGCTCTTTTTTGGTTCCATATGAACTTTAAAGCAGTTTTTTCCAATTCTGTGAAGAAGCTCATTGGTAGCTTGATGGGGATGGCATTGAATCTATAAATTACCTTGGGCAGTATGGCCATTTTCACGATATTGATTCTTCCTATCCATGAGCATGGTATGTTCTTCCATTTGTTTGTGTCCTCTTTTATTTCATTGAGCAGTGGTTTGTAGTTCTCCTTGAAGAGGTCCTTTACATCCCTTGTAAGTTGGATTCCTAGGTGTTTTATTCTCTTTGAAGCAATTGTGAATGGAAGTTCATTCCTGATTTGGCTCTCTGTTTGACTGTCACTGGTGTATAAGAATGCTTGTTATTTTTGCACATTAATTTTGTATCCTGAGACTTTGCTGAAGTTGCTTATCAGCTTAAGGAGATTTCGGGCTGAGACAATGGGATTTTCTAAATATACAATCATGTCATCTGCAAAGAGGGACAATTTGACTTCTTCTTTTCCTAACTGAATTCCCTTGATTTCTTTCTCTTGCCTGATTGCCCTAGCCAGGACTTCCAACACTATGTTGAATAGGAGTGGTGAGAGAGGGCATCCCTGTCTTGTGCCAGTTTTCAAAGGGAATTTTTCCAGTTTTGGCCATTCAGTATGATATTGGCTGTGGGTTTGTCATAAATAGCTCTTATGATTTTGAGGTACGTTCCATCAATACCGAATTTATTGAGCGTTTTTAGCATGAAGGGCTGTTGAATTTTGTCAAAAGCCTTTTCTGCATCTATTGAGATAATGATGTGGTTCTTGTCTTTGGTTCTGTTTATATGCTGGATTATGTTTATTGATTTGGGAATGTTGAACCAGCCTTGCATCCCTGGGATGAAGCCCACTTGATCATGGTGGATAAGCTTTTTGATGTGCTGCTGAATCCGGTTTGCCAGTATTTTATTGAGGATTTTTGCATCGATGTTCATCAGGGATATTGGTCTAAAATTCTCTTTTTTTGTTGTGTCTCTGCCAGGCTTTGGTATCAGGATGATGTTGGCCTCATAAAATGAGTTAGGGAGGATTCCCTCTTTTTCTATTGATTGGAATAGTTTCAGAAGGAATGGTACCAGCTCCTCCTTGTACCTCTGGTAGAATTCAGCTGTGAATCCATCTGGTCCTGGACTTTTTTTGGTTGGTAGGCTATTAATTATTGCCTCAATTTCAGAGCCTGCTATTGGTCTATTCAGGGATTCAACTTCTTCCTGGTTTAGTCTTGGAAGAGTGTAAGTGTCCAGGAAATTATCCATTTCTTCTAGATTTTCCAGTTTATTTGCGTAGAGGTGTTTATAGTATTCTCTGATGGTAGTTTGTATTTCTGTGGGGTCGGTGGTGATATCCCCTTTATCATTTTTATTAGCATCAATTTGATTCTTCTCTCTTTTCTTCTTTATTAGTCTTGCTAGTGGTCTGTCAATTTTGTTGATCTTTTCAAAAAACCAACTCCTGGATTCATTGATTTTTTGGAGGGATTTTTGTGTCTCTATCTCCTTCAGTTCTGCTCTGATCTTAGTTATTTCTTGCCTTCTGCTAGCTTTCGAATGTGTTTGCTCTTGCTTCTCTAGTTCTTTTAATTGCGATGTTAAAGTGTCAATTTTAGATCTTTCCTGCTTTCTCTTGTGGGCATTTAGTGCTATAAATTTCCCTCTACACACTGCTTTAAATATGTCCCAGAGATTCTGGTATGTTGTATCTTTGTTCTCATTGGTTTCAAAGAACATCTTTATTTCTGCCTTCATTTCGTTATGTACCCAGTAGTCATTCAGGAGCAGGTTGTTCAGTTTCCATGTAGTTGAGTGGTTTGGATTGAGTTTCTTAGTCCTGAGTTCTAATTTGATTGCACTGTGGTCTGAGAGACAGTTTGTTATAATTTCTGTTCTTGTACATTTGCTGAGGAGTGCTTTACTTCCAATTACGTGGTCAATTTTGGAGTAAGTACGATGTGGTGCTGAGAAGAATGTATATTCTGTTGATTTGGGGTGGAGAGTTCTATAGATGTCTATTAGGTCTGCTTGCTGCAGAGATAAGTTCAATTCCTGGATATCCTTTTTAACTTTCTGTCTCGTTGATCTGTCTAATGTTGACAGTGGAGTGTTGAAGTCTCCCATTATTATTGTATGGGAGTCTAAGTCTCTTTGTAAGTCTCTAAGGACTTGCTTTATGAATCTGGGTGCTCCTGTATTGGGTGCATATATATTTAGGACAGTTAGCTCTTCCTGTTGAATTGATCCCTTTACCATTATGTAATGGCCTTCTTTGTCTCTTTTGATCTTTGATGGTTTAAAGTCTGTTTTATCAGAGACTAGTATTGCAACCCCCGCTTTTTTGTGTTCTCCATTTGCTTGGTAAATCTTCCTCCATCCCTTTATTTTGAGCCTATGTATGTCTCTGCGTGTGAGATGGGTCTCCTGAATACAGCAGACTGATGGATCTTGACTCTTTATCCAGTTTGCCAGTCTGTGTCTTTTAATTGGAGCATTTAGTCCATTTACATTTAAGGTTAAGATTGTTATGTGTGAACTTGATCCTGCCATTATGATATTAACTGGTTATTTTGCTCGTTAGTTGATGCAGTTTCTTCCTAGCCTTGATGGTCTTTACATTTTGGCATGTTTTTGCAATGGCTGGTACTGGTTGTTCCTTTCCATGTTTAGTGCTTCCTTCAGGGTCTCTTGTAAGGCAGGCCTAGTGGTGACAAAATCTCTAAGCATTTGCTTATCTGTAAAGGATTTTATTTCTACTTCACTTATGAAACTTAGTTTGGCTGGATATAAAATTCTGGGTTTAAAATTCTTTTCTTTAAGAATGTTGAATATTGGCCCCCACTCTCTTCTGGCTTGAAGAGTTTCGGCCGAGAGATCTGCTGTTAGTCTGATGGGCTTCCCTTTGTGAGTAACCCGACCTTTCTCTCTGGCTGCCCTTAAGATTTTTTCCTTCCTTTCAACTTTGGTGAATCTGGCAATTATGTGTCTTGGAGTTGCTCTTCTCGAGGAGTATCTTTGTGGCGTTCTCTGTATTTCCTGGATTTGAATGTTGGCCTGCCCTACTAGGTTGGGGAAGTTCTCCTGGATGATATCCTGAAGAGTGTTTTCCAACTTGGTTCCATTTTCCCCCTCACTTTCAGGCACCCCAATCAGACGTAGATTTGGTCTTTTTACATAATCCCATACTTCTTGCAGGCTTTGTTCATTTCTTTTTCTTCTTTTTTCTTTTGGTTTCCCTTCTCGCTTCATTTCATTCATTTGATCCTCCATCGCTGACATTCTTTCTTCCAGTTGATCGAGACGGTTACTGAAGCTTGTGCATTTGTCACGTATTTCTCGTGCCATGGTTTTCGTCTCTTTCATTTCGTTTGTGAGCTTCTCTGCATTAATTACTCTAGCCATCAATTCTTCCACTTTTTTTTCAAGATTTTTAGTTTCTTTGCACTGGGTACGTAATTCCTCCTTTAGCTCTGAGAAATTTGATGGACTGAAGCCTTCTTCACTCATCTCGTCGAAGTCATTCTCCGTCCAGCTTTGATCCGTTGCTGGCGATGAGCTGCGCTCCTTTGCCGGGGGAGATGCACTCTTATTTTTTGAATTTCCAGCTTTTCTGCCCTGCTTTTTCCCCATCTTTGTGGTTTTATCTGCCTCTGGTCTTTGATGATGGTGATGTACTGATGGGGTTTTGGTGTAGGTGTCCTTCCTGTTTGATAGCTTTCCTTCTAACAGTCAGGATCCTCAGCTGTAGGTTGTAGCTGTAGGAGATTGCTTGAGGTCCACTCCAGACCCTGTTTGCCTGGGTATCAGCAGCAGAGGCTGCAGAAGATAGAATATTTCTGAACAGCGAGTGTACCTGTCTGATTCTTGCTTTGGAATCTTCCTCTCAGGGGTGTACTCCACCCTGTGAGGTGTGGTGTGTCAGACTGCCCCTAGTGGGGGATGTCTCCCAGTTAGGCTACTCAGGGGTCAGGGACCCACTTGAGCAGGGAGTCTGTCCCTTCTCAGATCTCAACCTCCGTGTTGGGAGATCCACTGCTCTCTTCAAAGCTGTCAGACAGAGTCGTTTGCGTCTGCAGAGCTGCTGTGTTTGTTATTATTTACTGTGCCCTGTCCCCAGAGGTGGAGTCTACAGAGACAGGCAGGTTTCCTTGAGCTGCTGTGAGCTCCACCCAGTTCGAGCTTCCCAGCAGCTTTGTTTACCTACTTAAGCCTCAGCAATGGCGGGCGCCTCTCCCCCAGCCTCGCTGCTGCCTTGCCGGTAGATCACAGACTGCTGTGCTAGCAATGAGGGAGGCTCCGTGGGTGTGGGACAGTCCCGGCCAGGTGTGGGATATGATCTCCTGGTGTGCCTGTCTGCTTAAAGCGCAGTATTGGGGTGGGAGTTACCCGATTTTCCAGGTGTTGTGTGTCTCAGTTCCCCTGGCTAGGAAAAGGGATTCCCTTCCCCCTTGCGCTTTCCAGGTGAGGCAATGCCTCGCCCTGCTTCAGCTCTCGCTGGTCGGGCTGCAGCAGCTGACCAGCACCGATCGTCTGGCACTCCCCAGTGAGATGAACCCAGTACCTCAGTTGAAAATGCAGAATTCGCCGGTCTTCTGTGTCGCTAGCGCCGGGAGTTGGAGACTGGAGCTGTTCCTATTCGGCCATCTTGCTCCGCCCCCCCCTGCTTTTTTTTGTTCTCCATTTGCTTGGTAAATCTTCCTCCATCCCTTTATTTTGAGCCTATGTATGTCTCTGCATGTGAGATGGGTCTCCTGAATACAGCAGACTGATGGGTCTTGACTCTTTATCCAGTTTGCCAGTCTGTGTCTTTTAATTGGAGCATTTAGTCCATTTACATTTAAGGTTAAGATTGTTACGTGTGAACTTGATCCTACCATTATGATATTAACTGGTTATTTTGCTCGTTAGTTGATGCAGTTTCTTCCTAGCCTTGATGGTCTTTACATTTTGGCATGTTTTTGCAATGGCTGGTACCGGTTGTTCCTTTCCATGTTTAGTGCTTCCTTCAGGGTCTCTTGTAAGGCAGGCCTAGTGGTGACAAAATCTCTAAGCATTTGCTTATCTGTAAAGGATTTTATTTCTCCTTCACTTATGAAACTTAGTTTGGCTGGATATAAAATTCTGGGTTGAAAATTCTTTTCTTTAAGAATGTTGAATATTGGCCCCCACTCTCTTCTGGCTTGTAGAGTTTCTGCCAAGAGATCTGCTGTTAGTCTGATGGACTTCCCTTTGTGGGTAACCCGGCCTTTCTCTCTGGCTGCCCTTAAGATTTTTTTCTTCATTTCAACTTTGGTGAATCTGGCAATTATGTGTCTTGGAGTTGCTCTTCTCGAGGAGTATCTTTGTGGTGTTCTCTGTATTTCCTGGAATTGAATGTTGGCCTGCCCTACTAGGTTGGGGAAGTTCTCCTGGATGATATACTGAAGAGTGTTTTCCAACTTGGTTCCATTTTCCCCCTCACTTTCAGGCACCCCAAACAGACGTAGATTTGGTCTTTTTACATAATCCCATACTTCTTGCAGGCTTTGTTCATTTCTATTTCTTCTTTTTTCTTTTGATTCCTCTTCTCACTTCATTTCACTCATTTGATCCTTAATCGCTGATACTCTTTTCCTGTTGATCGAGTCAGTTACTGAAGCTTGTGCATTTGTCACGTATTTCTCGTGTCATGGTTCTCATCTGTTTCATTTCGTTTATGACCTTCTCTGCATTAATTATTCTAGCCATCAATTCTTCCACTTTTTTTTCAAGACTTTTAGTTTCTTTGCACTGGGTACGTAATTCCTCCTTTAGCTCTGAGAAGTTTGATGGACTGAAGCCTTCTTCTATCATCTCGTCAAAGACATTCTCCGTCCAGCTTTGATCCGTTGCTGGCGATGAGCTGCGCTCCTTTGCCGGAGGAGATGCGCTCTTATTTTTTGAATTCCAGCTTTTCTGCCCTGCTTTTTCCGCATCTTTGTGGCTTTATCTGCCTCTGGTTTTTAACGGAAGATATTTCCTTTTTCACCATAGCCTTCTATGGGCTTCCAAATATCACTTTGAAAATTTCACAAGAACAGTCTTAGTGAACGGCTTCATGACGGGAAAGCTGTATCTCTGTGAGATGAATTAACAGAACACAAAGCAGTTTCTCAGAAATCTTTTTTCCAGTTTTTAACGAAAGATATTTCCTTTTTCACGACAGCCCCCATGGGCTTCGAAATATAACTTTTCAAATTCCACAAGAACAGTCTTAGAGAAGGCTTCTTGAGGAGAAAGGTGTAACTCTGTGAGATGAATTACCAGAACACAAAGCAGTTTCTCAGAAAGCTTCTTTTCGGTTTTTATCTTAGGATATTTCCATTTCCAACATAGCCCTCTATGGGCTTCCAAATATCACTTTGAAAATTCCACAAGAACAGTCTTAGCGAAAGGCATCTTCAGGGGAAAGCTGTAAATCTGTGAGATGAATTAACAGAACACAAAGCAGTTTCTAAAAAACATTCTTTCCAGTTTTTAACAGAAGATATTTCCTTTTTCATCATAGCCCTCTATGGGCTTCCAAATATCACCTTGAAATTTCCACAGGAACAATCTTAGTGAACGGCTTCTTGAGGGGAAAGCTATAACTCTCTGAGATGAATTAAGAGACGATAAAGCAGTTTCTCAGAAAGCTTCTTTTCAGTTTTTATTTTAGAATATTTCCTCTTTGCCATAACATTCTAGGGGCTTCTAAAATCACTTTGCAAATTCCACAAGAACTGTCTTAGCGAAAGGCTTCTTGAGGAGAATACTGTAACACTGTGAGATGAATTAACAGGACACAAAGCACTTTCTCAGAAAGCTTCTATGCAGTTTATAACGGAAAATATTTCCTTATTCACCATAGCCCTCTATGGCCTTCTAGATACCACTTTTGAAATGACACAAGAACAGTCCTAGTGAAAGACTACTTGAGGGGAAGCTGTAACACTGTGAGATGAATTAACAGAACACAAAGCAGTTTCTCCCAAAGCTTATTTTCAGGTTTTATTTCAGGCTATTTCCTTTTGCACCATAGACCTCTATGGGCTTCTAAATATCACCTTCCAAATTCCACAAGAACAGCCTTAGAGAAAGGCTTCTTAAGGGGAAAGCTGTAACTCTGTGAGATGAATTAACAGAACACAAAGCAATTTCTCAGAAAGCTTCTATCCAGTTTTTAACTGAAGATATTTCCTTTTTCCCCATAGCCCTCTATGAACTTCCAAATATCACTTTGCAAATTCCACAAGAACAGTCTTAGTGATCGACTTCTTGAGGGGAAAGGTATAACTCCGTGAGATGAGTTAAGAGAACACAACGCAGTTTCTCAGAAAGTTTCTTTTCGGTTTTTATCGTAGGATATTTCCTTTTTCAACATAGCCCTCTATGTTCTTCCAAATATCACTTTGCAAATTCCACAAGAACATTCTTAATGAATGGCTTCTCGAGGGGAAAGCTGTAACTCTGTGAGATGAAATAACAGAACACAAAGAAGTTTCTCAGAAAGCTTCTTTCCGATTTTTAATGGAAGATATTGCCTTTTTCTCCAAAGCCCTCTACGGGTTTCCAAATGTCACTTTGCAAATTCCAGAAGAACAGTCTTAGGGATAGGCTTCTTGAGGGGAAAGCTGTAACTCTGTGAGATGAATTAACAGAACACAAAGCAGTTTCTCAGAAAGCTTCTTTCCAGTTTTTAACTGAAGATATTTCCTTTTTCTCCATAGCCCTCTAAGGTTTCTAAATATCACTTTCCAAATTCCACAACAACAGTCTGAGCGAAAGTATTCTTGAGGGGAAAGCTGTAACTCTGTGAGATAAATTAATAGTACACAAAGCAGTTTCTCAGAAAGCTTCTTTCCAGTATTTAACTGAAGATATTTCATTTTTTACCATAGCTCTCTATGAGCTTCCAAATATCACTTTGCAAATTCCACAAGAACAGTCTTAGCGAAAGGCTTCTTGAGGCGAAAACTGTAACTCTGTGAGATGAATTAACAGGACACAAAGCACTTTCTCAGAAAGCTTCTTTCCAGTTTATAACGGAAGACATTTCCTTATTCACCATAGCCCTCTATGGCCTTCTAAATTCCACTTTCCAAATGACACAAGAACAGTCCTAGCGAAAGACTTCTTGAGGGGAAAGCTGTAACTCTGTGACATGAATCAACAGAACACAAAGCAGTTTCTCAGAAAGCTTCTTTCCAGTTTTCAACTGAAGATATTTCCTTTTTAACCATAGCCCTATATGGGCTTCTAAATATCTCTTTGCAAATTCCACAAGAACAGACATAGTAAAGTTCTCCTTGAGGGGAAAGCTGTAACTCTGTGAGATGAATTAACAGAACACAAAGCAGTTTCTCAGAAAGCTTCTTTCCAGTTTTCAACGGAAGATATTTCCTTTTTCACCAAAGCCCTCTATGGGCTTCCAAATATCATTTGCAAATTCCACAAGAACAGTCTTAGCGAAAGGCTTCTTGAGGAAAAAGCTGTACGTATGTGAAATGAATTTACAGAACACAAAGCAGTTTCTCAGAAAGCTGTTTTCCGTTTTTTAACGGAAGACAATTCCTTTTTCACCATAGCCCTCTCTGGGTTTCCAAATATCACTTTGCAAATCCCACAAGAACAGTCTTAGTGAAAAGCTTCTTGAGGGGAAAGCTGTAACACTGTGAGATGAATTAACGGAACAGAAAGCAGTTTCTCAGAAAGCTTCTTTCCAGTTTTTAACGGAGGATATTTCCTTTTTCACCATAGCCCTCTATGGGCTTCTAAATATCACGTTCTAAATTCCACAAGAACAGTCTTAGCGAAAGGCTTCTTGAGGGGAAAGCTATAGCTCTGTGAGATGAGTTAACAGAACACAAAACAGTTTCTCAGAAAGCTTATTTTCAGTTTTTATATTAGGCTATTTCCTTTTTCAACGTCGACCACTGTAGGCTTCTAAATATCACTTTCCAAATTCCACAAGAACATTCTTAGGGTAAGGCTTCTTGACGGGAAAGCAGTAACTCTGTGAGACGAATTAACAGAACACAAGGCAGTTTCTCAGAAATCTTGGTTCCAGTTTTTAACGGCAGTTATTTCCTTTTTCACCATAGCCCTGTATGGGCTTCCAAATATCACTTTGCAAATTTCACAAGAACAGTCTTAGCGAAAGGCTTCTTGGGGGAATGCTGTAACTCTGTGAGATGAATTAACAGAACACAATGCAGTTTCGCAGAAAGCTTCTTTCCACTTTTTGATGGAAGATATTTCCTTTTTCACCATAGCCCTCTATGGGCTTCCAAATATCACTTTGCAAATTCCACAAGAACAGTCTTAGCGAAAGGCTTCTTGAAAGGAAAGCTGTAACTCTGTGAGCTGAATTAACAGAACACAAAGCAGTTCCACAGAAAGCTTCTTTAGTGTTTTTAACTGAAGATATTTCGTTTTTCAGCATAGCCCTCTATTGGCTTCAAAATATCACTTTGCAATTCCACAAGAATTGTCTTAGCTAAAGACTTCTTGAGGGGAAAGCTGTAACTCTGTGAGATGAATTAACAGAACACATAGCAGTTTCTCAGAAAGCTTCTTTTCAGCTTTTATCTTAGGATATTTCCTTTTTCACCATAGCCCTATAAGGGCTTACAAATATCACTATGAGTATTACACAAGAAGAGTCTTAGCAAAAGTCTTTTTGAGGGTAAAGCTGTAACTCTTTGAGATGAATTAACAGAACACAAAGCAGTTTCTTAGAAAGCTTCTTTCCATTTTATAACTGAAGACATTTCCCTTTTCACCACAGCCGTCTATGGGCTTCGAAATATCACTTTGCAAATTCCAAAAGAACAGTCCTAGCGAAAGGCTTCTTGAGTGGAATGCTGTAACTCTGTGTGATGAATTAACAGATCTCAGAGAAGTTTCTCAGAAAGCTTCTTTCTCACTTTTAGCGGCAAATATTTCCTTTGGCCCTATAGTCTTCAAAGGGATCCAAAATAACAGTTCTCCGATTCCATAGAAACAAGGCTATCAAACAGCTCTAGGAAATACAGCTGTAACTAAGTGAGTGGAAGTCACATAATACTAAACCGTTTCTCAGAAAGCCTCTTTCAGTTTTAACTGAAGCTATATCCTTTTTCACCGTAGCCTTCTATGGGCTTCAAAATATCACTTTGAAAATACAGCAAGAACAGTCTTAGCGAAAGGCTTCTAGAGGGGAAAGCTGTAACTCTGTTAGGTGAATTAACAGAACACAAAGCAGTTTCTCAGGAATGTTCTTTACAGTTTTTATCTGAAGATATTTCCTTTTCTCCATAGCGCTCTATGGGCTTCCAAATATCACATTTCAAATTCCACAAGAACAGTCTTAACGAAAGACTTCTTGAGGGGAAAGCTGTAAGTCTGTGAGATGAATTAAAAGAACACAAAGTAATTTCTCAGAAAGCTTCTTTCCAGTTTTTATCTGAGGATATTTCGTTTTCACCATAGCCGTCTATTGGCTTCCAAATATCATTTTTCAAATTGCACAAGAATAATCTTAGGGAAAGGCTTCTTGAGGGGAAAGCTGTAACTCTGTGAAATGAATTCGCAGATCACAAAGAAGTTTCTCAGAAAGCTTATTTCTAACTTTTAGCGGTGGATATTTACTTTGGCCCTTCAGTCTTCAAAGGGATCCGAAATAACAGTTCTCAGATTCCACAGCAATAAGGCTGCCAAACAGCTCTACGAAATACAGCTGTAACTCAGTGAGTGGAAGTCATATATCACAAAGCAGTTTCTCAAAAATTTCTTTTCAGTTTTTAACTGAAGAAATATCCTTTTTCACTATAGGTCACTATGAGCTTCCAAATATCACTTTACATATTCCACAAGAACTGTCTTAGTGAAAGGCTTCTTGAGGGGAAACCTGTAACTCTGTGAGATGAATTAACAAAACACAAAGCAGTTTCTCAGAAAGGTTCTTTTCAGTTTTTAACTTAGGTTATTTACGTTTTCACCATCGACTTCTATGGGCTTACAAATATCAGTTTGCAAATTCCACAAGAACAGTCTTAGCGAAAGGCTCCTAGAGGGGAAAGTGGAAACTCTGTGAGGTGAATTAACAGAATACAAAGCAGTTTCTCAGAAAGTTTCTTTCCAGTTTTTAACTAAAGGTATTTCCTTTTTCACCATAGCCCTCCACGGGCTTTCAAATATCACTTTGCAAATTCCACAAGAACAGTCTTAGCGAACGGCTTCTTGAGGGGAAAGCTGAAACTCTGTCAGATGAATTAACAGAACACAAAACAGTTTGTTCGAAAGCTTCTTTCCAGTTTTGATCCGAGGACATTTCCTTTTACACCATAGCCCTCTCATGGCTTCCAAATATCACTTTGCAAATTCCACAAGAACCGTCTTAGCCAAAGACTTCTGGAGGGGAAAGCTGTAACTCTGCGAGATGAATTAACAGAAAACAAAGCAGTTTCTCAGAAAGCTTCTTTCCAGTTTTTAATTGAAGATATTTCCTTTTTCACCATATCCCTCCATGGGCTTCCAAATATCACATTGCAAATTCCACAAGAAGAGTCTTAGCGAAATGCTTCTTGAGGGGAAGGCTGTAACTCTGTGAGATGAAATAACAGAACACAAAGGTGTTTCTCAGAAAGTTTCTTGCCAGTTTTTAACTGAAGATATTTCCTTTTTCACCGAAGCCCTCTATGGGCTTCCAAATATCACTTTGCAAATTCCACAAGGACAGTCTTAGCGAAGGGCTTCTGGAGGAAAGTGCTGTAACTCTGTGAGATGAATTAAGAGAGCGCACAGCAGTTTTTCAGAAATCTTCTTTCCAGTTTTTACCGTAAGATATATTCTTTTTCACCGTAGCCCTCTACGGGCTTCCACATATCACTTTGGAAATTCCTCAAAAACAGTCTTAGTGGAAGGCTTCTTGAGGGGAAAGCTGTAACTCTTTGAGATGAATTCACAGAACACAAAGCAGTTTCTCGGAAAGCTTCTTTTCATTTTTAAACTGAAGGTATTTCCTTTTTCACCATAGTTCTCTCTGGGCTTCCAAATATCACTTTGCAAATTTCACAAGAACAGTGTTAGCGAAATGTGTCTGGTGGGGAAAGCTGTAACTCTTTGAGATGAATTAACAGAACACAAAGCAGTTTCTCGGAAAGCTTCTTTTCATTTTTTAACTGAAGGTATTTCCTTTTTCACCATAGTTCTCTCTGGGTTTCCAAATATCACTTTGCAAATTCCACAAGAACAGTGTTAGCGAAAGGTGTCTGAAGGGGAAAGCTGTAACCCTGTGAGATGCATTAACAGAACACAAAGCAGTTTCTCAGAAATCTTCTTTCCAGTTTTTAACGGAAGATATTTCCTTTTTCACCTTAGCCCTCTATGGGTTTCCAAATATCGCTTTGCAAATTCCCCAAGAACAGTCTTAGCGAAAGGCTTCTTGAGGGGAAAGCTGTAACATTGTGAGACGAATTAACAGAACACAAAGCAGTTTCTCACAAAGCTTCTTTTCAGTTTTTATCTTACGATGTTTCCTTTTTCAACATAGCCCTCTATGGGCTTCCAAATATCACTTTGCAAATTCCACAAGAACAGTCTTAGTGAACGATTTCTTGAGGGGAAAGCTGTAACTCTGTGAGATAAACTAACACAACACAAAGCAGTTTCTCAGACAGCTTCTTTTCGGTTTTTATCTTAGGATATTTCCATTTTCACCATAGCCTTCCATGGGCTTTCAAATATCACTTTGCAAATTCCACAAGAACAGTCTTAGTGAACGACTTCTTGAGGGGGTTTCCAGTTTTTAACGGAGGATATTTCCTATTATCCCATAGCCCTCTGTGGGATTCCAAATATCACTTTGCAAATTTCACAAGAACAGTGTAAGCGAAAGATTTCCTGAGGGGAAAGTTGCAACTCTGTGAGATGAATTAACAGAACACAAAGCAGTTTTTCAAAAAGCTTCTTTTCAGTTTTTAACGGAAGATATTTCCTTTTTCACCATAGCCCTCTATGGGCTTCCAAATATCGCTTTGCAAATTCCACAAGAACAGACTTAGCAAACGGATTCTTGAGGGGAAACCTGTAACTCTGTGAGATGAATTAACAGAAAAGAGTGCAGTTTGTCAGAGAGCTTGTTTTCAGTTTTTAACTGGAGATATTTCCTTTTTCACCATTGCCCTCTATGGGATTACAAATATCATTTTTCAAATTCCAAAAGAACAGTCTTAGCGAAAGGCTTATTGGGGGAAAGCTCTAACTCTGTGAGACGAATTAACAGAACAGAGTGCAGTTTCTCAGAAAGCTTCTTTCCAGTTTTTAACTGAAGATATTTCCTTTTTCACCTTAGCCCTCTATGGGCTTCCAAATATCGCTTTGCAAATTCCACAAGAACAGTCTTAAAGAACGGCTTCTTGAGGGGAAAGATGTATCTCTGTGAGATGAATTTACAGAACATAGTGCAGTTTCTCAGAAAGCTTCTTTCCAGTTTTAAACTGAAGATGTTTCCTTTTTCACCATTGCCCTCTACGGGCTACCAAATATCACTCTTCAAATTCCACAAGAACAGTCTTATCCAAAGGCTTCTTGAGGGGAAAGCTGTAACACTGTGACATGAATTAACAGAACAAAGACCAGTTTCCCCGAAAGCTTCTTTCCAGTTTTTAACTGAAGATATTTCCTTTTTCACCATTGCCGTCTATGGGCTTCCAAATATCACTTTTCAAATTCCACAAGAACAGTCTTAGCGAAAGGCTTCTTGAAGGGAAAGCTGTAACTCTGTGAAATGAATTAACAGAACAGAGTGTAGTTTGTCAGAAAGCTTCTTTTCTGTTTTTAACTGAAGATATTTCCTTTTTCACCATTGCCCTCTACGGGATTCCAAATATCACTTTTCAAATTCCAAAAGAACAGTCTTAGCGTAAGGCTACTTGAGGGGAAAGCTGTAACTCCCTAGATGCATTAGCAGAACAGAGTGCAGTTTGTCAGAAAGCTTCTTTTCACTTTTTAACTGAAGATATTTCCTTTTTCACCATTGCCCTGTAAGGGCTACCAAATATCACCCTTCAAATTCCACAAGAACAGTCTCAGCGAAAGGCTTCTTGAGGGGAAAGCTGTAACTCTGTGAGATGAATTAACAGAAAACAAAGTAGTTTCTCGGAATGCTTCTTTTCAGTTTTTATCTTAGGATATTTCCTTTTTCAACTTAGCCCTCTAAGGGCTTGAAAATATCACTATGAAAATTCCACAAGAACAGACTTAGCGAAAGGCTTCTTAAGGTGAAAGCAGTGACTCTGTGAGATGAATTAACAGAACACAAAGCAGTTTCTCAGAAAGCTTTTTTCCAGTTTTTAACGGAAGATATTTCCTTTTTCACCATAGACCACTATGGGCTTCTAAATATCACTTTGCCAATTCCACAAGAAGAGCCTTAGCGAAAGGTTTCTTGAAGGGAAAGCTGTATCTCTGTGAGATGAATTAACAGAACACAAAGCAGTTTCTCATAAAGCTTCCTTCCAGTTTTTAACGGAAGATATTTCCTTTTCCACCGTAGACCTCTATGGGCTTCCGAATATCACTTTGCAAATTTCACAAGAACAGTCTTAGCGAAAGGCTTCTTGAGGGGAATGCTGTAACTCTGTGAGATGAATTAACAGAAAACAAAGGAGTTTCTCAGACAGCTTCTTTCCAGTTTTTAACGGAAGTTATTTAATTTTTCACCATAGTCTCTATGGGCTTCCAAATAATACTGCGCAAATTCCACAAAAATAGATTTAGCGAAACGCTTCTTGAAGGGAAGCTGTAACTCTGTGAGATGAATTAACAGAACTCAAAGCAGTTTCTCACAAAGCTTCTATCCAGTTTTTAACGTAAGATATTTCCTTTTTCATCATAGCCCTCTATGGGCTTCCAAATATCACTCTGCAAATTCCACAAGAAGAGACTTCGCGAAAGGCTTCTTGAGGTGAAAGCGGTAACTCTGTGAGATGAATTAACAGAACACAAAGCAGTTTCTCAGAATGCTTCTTTTCAATTTTTATCTTAGGATATTTCCTTTTTCAACTTAGCCCTCTAAGGGCTTGAAAATATCACTATGAAAATTGCACAAGAACAGACTTAGCGAAAGGCTTCTTAAGGTGAAAGTAGTGACTCTGTGAGATGAATTAACAGAACACAAAGCAGTTTCTCAGAAAGCTTCTTTCCAGTTTTTAAAGGAAGAGATTTCCTTTTTCACCATAGACCTCTATGGGCTTCCAAATGTCACTTTTCAAATTCCACAAGAACAGTCTTAGCGAAAGGCTTCTTGAGGGGACATCTGTAACTCTGTGAGATGAAATTAACAGAACACAAAGCAGTTTCTCATACAGCTTCTTTCGAGTTTTTAACTGAAGATATTTCCTTTTTCACCATAGCCCTCAATGGCCTTCCAAATATCACTTTGCAAATTCCACAGAAACAGCCTTAGCGAAAGGCTTCTTGAAGGAAAAGCTGTAACTCTGTGAGATGAATGAACAGAACACAAAGCAGTTTCCCTGAAAGCTTCCTTGAAATTTTTAAAGCAAGGTATTTCCTTTTTCACCATAGCCCTCTTTGGGCTTCCAAATATCACTTTGCAGATGCAACAAAACAGTCTTAGCGAAAGGCTTCTTAAGGGGAAAGCTGTAACTCTGTGAGATGAATTAACAGAACACAAAGCAGTTTCTCAGAAAGCTTCTTTTCTGTTTTTATCCTAGGATATTTCCTTTTTCCCCATAGCCATCTACGGGCTTCCAAATATCACTTTGCAAATTTCACAAGAAGAGTCTTAGTGAACCGCTTCTTGAGTTGAATGCTTTAAATCTGTGAGATGAATTAACAGAACAAAAAGTAGTTTCTCAGAAAGCTTCTTTCCAGTTTTTAACAGAAGATATTTCCTTTTTCACCATAGCCATCTATGGGCTGCCAAATATCACTCTGCAAATTCCACAAAAGCAGTCTTAGCGAAAGGCTTCTTGAGGGGAAAGCTGTAATTGTGTGAGATGAATTAAGAGAATACAAAGCAGTCTCTCAGAAAGCTTCTTTCCAGTTTTTAACTGAAGATATTTACTTTTTCACCATGGCCCTTTATGGGCTTCCAAATATCACTTTGCAAATTCCACAAGAACAGACTAAGCGAAAGCGTTCTTGAAGGGAAAGCTGTAACTCTGTGAGATGAATTAACAGAATACAAAGCAGTTTCTCAGAAAGTTTCTTTCCAGTTTTTAACTGAAGATGTTTCATTTTTCTCCGTAACCCCCAATGGGCTTCCAAATATCATTTTGCAAACTCCACAAGAACAGTTTTAGTGAAAGACTTCTTGAGGGGAAAGCTGTAACCCTGTGAGAAGAATTAACGGAATACGAAGCAGTTTCTCAGAAAGCTTCTTTTCAGTTTTCATCTTAGGATATTTCCTTTTTCATCATAGTCCTCTATGGGATTGCAAATATCACTTTGCATATTCCACAACAACAGTGTTAGCAAAAGGGTTCTTGAGGTGAAACCGGTAAATGTGTGAGATGAATTAAGAGAACACAAAGCAGTTTCTCAGAAAATTTGTTTTCAGTTTTTATCTTAGGATATTTACTTTTTTCATAGCTCTCTAAGGGCTTCCAAATATTACTTTGCAGATTCATAAGAACATCCTTAGTGAAACGCTTCTTGAGGGGAAAGCTGTAACTGTGTGAGATGAATTAACGGAACACAAAGCAGTTTCTCAGAAAGCTTCTTGCCACTTTTTAACTGAAGATATTTCCTTTTTCTCCATAACCCTCTATAGGCTTCCAAACATCACTTTGCAAATTACACATGAACAGCCTTAGCGAAAGGCTTCTTGAGAAGAAAGCTGTAACTCTGTGCGATCAAATAACAAAACTCAAAGCAGTTTCTCAGAAAGCTTCTTTACAGTTTTTAACTGAAGATATTTCCTTTTTCACCATAGCCCTCTATGGGCTTCCAAATATCACTTTGCAAGTAAAACAAGAACAGCCTTCGCGAAAGGCTTCTTGAGAGGGAAGCTGTAACTCTGTGAGATGAACTAACAGAACGCAAAGCAGTTTCTCAGAAAGCTTGTTTTCTGTTTTTATCTTTGGATATTTCCATTATCACCATAGCCCTCTATTGGTTTCCAAATATCAGTTTGCAAATCACACAAGAACAGTGTTAGGGAACGGCTTCTTGAAGGGAAAGCTGTAAAACTGTGGGATGAATTAACAGAACCCAAAGCAGTTTCTCAGAAAGCTTCTTTCCAGTTTTTTACGGAATAAATATCAATTTTCACCATAGCCCTCTACTGGCTTCCAAATATCACTTTCCAAATTTCACAAGAACAGTCTTAGTGAACGGCTTCTTGGGGGGAAAGCTGTAACACTGTGAGTTGAACTAACAAAACACAAAGCAGTTTATCATAAAGCTTCTTTTCGGTTTTTATCTTAGGATATTTCCATTTTCACCACAGCCATCTATGGGATTCTAAATATCACGTTGCAAATTCCACAAGAACAGTTTTAGCAAAAGGATTCTTGAGAAGAAAGCTGTAACACTGTGAGATGAATTAACAGCACACAACACAGTTTCCAGAAAGCTTCTTGCCAGTTTTTAACTGAAGATATTTCCTTTCTCACCATAGCCCTCTAAGGTCTTCAAAATATGCCTTTGCAAATTCCACAAGAACTGTGTTATTGAAAGGCTTCTTGAGGGGAAAGCTGTAACTCTCTGAGATGAATTAACAGAACACAAAGCAGTTTCTCAGAAAGCTTCTTTCCAGTTTTTAAAGGAAGATATTCCCTTTTTTACCATAGCCCTCCATGGGCTTGCAAATATCATTTTCCAAATTCCACAAGAACAGTCTTAACGAAAGGATTCTTGAGGAGAATGCTATAACTCTGTGAGATGAGTTAACAGAACACATAGCAGTATCTCAGACAGCTTCTTTCCAGTTTTTAAATGAAGATATTTCCTTTTTCTCCGTAACCCTCTATGGGCTTCCAAATATTACTTTGCAAACTCCACAAGAACAGCCTAGCGAAAGGCTTCTTGAGGGAAAGCTGTAACTCTGTGAGAAGAATTAACAGAACAGAAAGCCGTTTCTCAGAAAGCTTCTTTCCAGTATTTAACGGAAGATATTGCCTTTTTCACCATAGACCTCTATAGCCTTCCAAATATCACTTTGCAAATTCCACAAGAACAGTCTTAGCGAAAGACTTCTTGAAGGGAAAGCAGTAACTCTGTTACATGAATTAACAGAACACAAACCAGTTTCTCAGAAAACTTCTTTCCAGTTTTTAACGGAAGATATTTCCTTTTTCCCCATAGGCCTCTAAGGGCTTCCAAATACCACTTTTCAAATTCCACCAAAACAGACTTAGCGAAATGCTTCTTGAAAGGAAAGCTGTAACTCTGTGAGATGAATTAAGAGAACACAAAGCAGTTTCTCAGAAATCTTCTTTCCAGTTTTTTTTTTTTTTTTTTTTTTTTGAGACGGAGTCTCGCTCTGTCGCCCAGGCTGGAGTGCAGTGGCGCAATCTCGGCTCACTGCAAGCTCCGCCTCCCGGGTTCACGCCATTCTCCTGCCTCAGCCTCCTGAGGAGCTGGGACTACAGGCGCCCGCCACTGCGCCCGGCTAATTTTTTCTATTTTTAGTAGAGACGGGGTTTCACCATGGTCTCGATCTCCTAACCTTGTGATCCGCCCGCCTCGGCCTCCCAAAGTGCTGGGATTACAGGCGTGAGCCACCGCGCCCGGCTCTTCTTTCCAGTTTTTAACGGAAGATATATCCTTTTTCACCCTAGTCCACTATGGGTTTCAAAATATCACTTTGCAAATTCCACAAGAACAGTCTTAGCGAAAGGCTTCTTGAGGGGAAAGCTATAACACTGTGAGATGAATTAACAGAACACAAAGCAGTTTCTCAGAAAGATTCTTTCCAGTTTTTAACTGAAGATATTTCCTTTTTCACCATAGCCCTCTGTGGGCTTCCAAATAACACTTTGCAAATTCCACAAGAACCATATAAGCGAAAGGCTTCTTGAGAGGAAAGCAGTAACTCTGTGAGATGAATTAACAGAACACAAAGCAGTTTCTCAGACAGCTTCTTTCCGGTTTTTAACGGAAGTTATTGCCTTTTTCACCTTAGCTCTCTATGGGCTTCCAAATATCACTTTGCAAATTCCACAAGAACATCCTTAGTGAAATACTTCTTTAAGGGAAAGCTGAAGCTCTGTGAGATGAATTATCAGAACACAAAGCAGTTTCTCAGAATGCCTCTTTTCAGTTTTTATCTTAGGATAGTTCCTTTTTCACCGTAACCATCGAAGGGCTTCCAAATATCACCTTGCCAATTCCACAAGAACAGCCTTAGCGAAAGGCTTCTTGAAGGGAATGCTGTAACTCTGTGAGATGAAATAACAGAACACAAAGCAGATTGTCAGAAAGCTTCTTTCCATTTTTTAACTGAAGATATTTACTTTTCACCATAGTCACTCTACGGACTTCCAAATATCACTTTGCCAATTCCACAAGAACAGCCTTAGCAAAAGTCTTCTTGAAGGGAAAGCTGTAACTCTGTGACATGAATTAACAGAACACAAAGCAGTTTCTCAGAATGCTTCTTTTCATTTTTTAACTTAGGATATTTCCTTTTTCACCATAGCCTTTTATGGGCTTCCAAATATCAGTTTGCCAACTCCACAAGAACAGCCTTAGCGAAAGCTTCTTGAAGGTAAAGATGCAACTCTGTGAGATGAATAAACAGAACACAAAGCAGTTTCTCAGAAAACTTCTTTCCAGTTTTTAACGGAAGATATTTTCTTTTTCACCATAGACCTCTATGGGCTTCCATATATCTCTTTGAAAATGCCACAGGAACCGTCTTAGCGAAAGGCTTCTTGAGGGGATAGTTGAAACTCTGTGAGATGAATTAACAGAACACAAAGCAGTTTCTCAGAAAGTTTCTTTACAGTTTTCAACGGAAGAGTTTCCTTTTTCACCGTAGCCCTCTATGGGCTTGCAAATAACACTTTGCAAATTCCAAAAGAACAGTCTTAGCGAAAGGCTTCTTGAAGGGAAAGCTGTAACTCTGTGAGATGAATTAACAGAACACAAAGCAGTTTTCAGAAAGCTTCTTTCCAGTTTTTATCAGAAGATACTTCCTTTTTCACCATAGCACTCCATGGACTTCCAAGTATCACTTTGCAAATTCCACAAAAACAGCCTTAGCGAAAGGCTTCTTGAAGGGTACGTTGTAACTCTGTGAGATGAGTTAACAGAACACAAAGCAGTTTCTCAGAAAGATTCTTTTCAGCTTTTAACTGAAGATATTTTCTTTTTCACCATAGGTCTCCAAGGGCTTCCAAATATCACTTAACAAATTCCAGAAAAACAGCCTTTGCGAAAGGCTTCTTGAGAGTATAGCTGTAACTCTCTGAGATGAATTAACAGAACACAAAGCAGGTTCTCAGAAAGCTTCTTTCCAGTTTTTAACGGAAGATATTTCCTTATTCACCATAGCCCACTTAGGGTTTCCAAATATCACTTTGCCAATTCCACATGAACAGTCTTAGCGAAAGGACGCTTGAGGGGAAGGCTGTATCTCTGTGAGATGAATTAACAGAACACAAAGCAGTTTCTCAGAAAGGTTCTTTACAGTTTTTAATGGAAGATATTTCCTTTTTCACCATAGCCCTATACGGGCTTCCAAATATCACTTTCCAAATTCCACAAGAACAGCCTTAGTGAAAGGCTTCTTGAAGGGAAAGCTGTAACTCTGTGAGATGAATTAACACAACACAAAGCAGTTTCACTGAAAGGTTCTTTCCAATTTTTAACTGAGGATATTTCCTTTTTCACCGTAGCCCTCTAAGGGCTTCCAAATAAGATTGGCAAATTCCACAAGAACAGTCTTAGCGAAAGGCTTCTTGAGGGTAAAGCTGTTACTCTGTGAGATGAATTAAGAGAACAAAAAGCAGTTTCTCGGAAAGCTTCTTTCCAGTTTTTATCGGAAGATATTTCCTTTTTCACCCTAGCCCTCTATGGGCTTACGAATATCACTTTGCAAATTCCACAAGAACAGCCTCAGCGAAAATCTTCTTGAGGGGAAAGCTGTAACTCGGTGAGATGAATTAACGGAATACAAAGCAGTTTCCCTGAAAGATTCTTTCCAGTTTTTAACGGAAGATATTTCCTTTTCCACCGTAGCACTCTATGTGATTCCGAATATCACTTTCAAAATTCCACAAGAATATTCTTAGCGAAAAGCTTCTTGAGGGGAAACCTGTAACTTTGTGAGATGAATTAACAGAACACAAAGCAGTTTCTCAGAAAGTTTCTTTCCAGTATTTAACTGAAGATAATTACTTTTCCACCATAGCCCTATATCGGCTTCCAAATATCACCTTGCAAATAACACAAGAACAGTGTTAGAGAAAGGTTTCTTGATAGGAAAGTTGTAAGTCTCTGAGATTTATTAACAGAACACAAAGCCGTTTCTCAGAAAGCTTCCTTCCAGTTTTTAACGGAAAATATTTCCTTTTTCACCATAGCCCTCTATGGGCTCCCAAATATCACTTTGCAAATTCCACAAGAACAGCCTTAGCGAAAGGTTTCTTGAGGGGAGAGCTGTAACTCTGTGAGATGAATTAAAAGAACACAAAGCAGTTGATCAGAAACTTCTATACAGTTTTTAACGGAAGCTATTTCCTTTTTCACCATAGACCTCTTTGGGCTTCTAAATATCACTTTGTAAATTCCACAAGAGCATTCTTTGCGAAAAGCTTCTTGAGGGGAACGCAGTAACTCCGTCAGATGAATTAAGAGAACACAAAGCAGTTTCTCAGAGAGATTCATTCCAGTTCTTAACTGGAGATATTTCCTTTTTCACCATAGCCCTGTATGGGCTTCCAAATATCACTTTGCCAATTCCACAAGAACAGTCTTAGCGAAAGGCTTCTTGAGGGGAAAGCTGTAATTCTGTGAGATGAATTAAGAGAACACAAAGCAGTTTCTCAGAAAACTTCCTTCCAGTTTTTAACTGAAGATATTTCCTTTTTCACCCCAGCCCTCTATGGGCTTCCAAATATCACTTTGCAAATTCCACAAAAACAGTCTTAGCGAAAGGCTTGCTGAGGGTAAATGTGTAACTCTGTGAGATGAATTAACAGAACAGAAAGCAGTTTCTCAGACAGCTTCCTTCCAGTTTTTAACTGAAGATATTTCCTTTTTCACCATAGCATTCTCTGGGCTTTGAAAGATCACTTTGCAAATTCCAGAAGAACAGATTTAGCGAAAGGCTTCTTTTTTTTTTTTTTTTTTTTTTTTTTTGAGACGGAGTCTTGCTCTGTCGCCCAGGCTGGAGTGCAGTGGCCAGATCTCGGCTCACTCCAAGCTCCGCCTCCCGGGTTCACGCCATTCTCCTGCCTCAGCCTCCCGAGTAGCTGGGACAACAGGCACCCGCCAACTCGCCCGGCTACTTTTTTGTATTTCTTAGTAGAGACGGGGTTTCACCGTGATAGCCAGGATGGTCTCGATCTCCTGACCTCGTGATCCACCCGTCTCTGCCTCCCAAAGTGCTGGGATTACAGGCTTGAGCCACCGCGCCAGCCGCGAAAGGCTTCTTGAAGGGAAAAATGTAACTGTGTGAGATGAATTAACAGAACCTAAAGCAGTTTCTCAGAAAGCTTCCTTCCAGTTTTTAACTAAAGATATGTCCTTTTTCACCGTAGCCCTCTATGGGCTTCGAAATATCACTTTGAAAATTCCACAAGAAAAAACTTAGGGAAAGGCTTCTTGAGAGGAAAAATGTAACTCTGAGACATGAATTAACAAAAACTGAAGCAGTTTCTCAAACGGCTGCTTTCCAGTTTTTAACTAAAGATATTTCCTTTTTCAACTTAGACCTCTATGGGCTTCCAAATATCACTTTGCAAATTCCACAAGAACAGTCTTTGCGAAAAGCGTCTTCAAGGGAAAGCTGTAACTCTGTGAGATGAATTAACAGAACACAAAGCAATTTCTCAGAAAGCTTCTTTCCAGTTTTTTTAGGAAGATATCTCCTTTTTCACCATAGCCCTCTATGGGCTTCCAAATATCACTTTGCAAATTCCACAAGAACTGTCTTCGCGAAAGGCTTCTTGAGGAGAAAGGTGTAACTCTGTTACATGAATTAACAGAACACAAAGCAGTTTCTCAGGAGCTTCTTTCCAGTTTTTAAGTGAAGATACTTCCTTTTTCCCCGTAGGCCTCTATGGACTTCCAAATATCACTTTTCAAATTCCACCAGAACAGACTTAGCGACAGGATTCTTGAAAGGAAAGCTGTTAGTCTGTCAGATGAATTAACAGAACACAAAGCAGTTTCTCAGAAAGCTTCTTTCCAGTTTTCAATGGAAGATATTTCCTTTTCCACCATAGCCCTCTATGGGTTTCAAAGTATCACTTTGCAAATTCCACAAGAAGAGTTTTAACGAAAGGCTTCTTGAGGGGAAAGGTGTAACTCTATTAGATGAATTAACAGAACACAAAGCAGTTTCTCAGAAAGCTTCTATCCAGTTTTTAACTGAAGATATTTCCTGTTTCACTGTAGCCCTATATGGGCTTCCAAATATCACTTTGCAAATTCCACAAGAAGAGTCTTACCGAAACATTCCTTCAGGGAAAAGCTGTAACTCTGTGAGAAGAATTAACAGAACACACAGCAGTTTCTCAGAAAGCTTCCTTCCAGTTTTTAACGGAAGATATTTCCTTTTTCACCATAGCCCGCTATGGGCTTCCAAATATCACTTTGCAAATTCCACATGAACAGTCTTACCGAAAGGCTTCTTGAGGGGAAAACTGTTAATTCAGTGAGATGAATTAACAGAACACAAAGCCTTTCTCAGAGAGCTTCTTTCCAGTTTTTAACTGAAGATATTTCCTTTCTCACCATAGCCCCCTAAGGGCTTCCCAATATCACTTTCCAAACTCCACAAGAACAGCCGTAGCGAAAGGCTTGTTGAGGTAAAGCTGTAACTCTGTGAGATGAATTAACAGAAGAGAAAGCAGTTTCTCAGAAAGATTCTTTCCAGTTTTTATCAGAAGATATTGCCTTTTTCACCATAGCCCTCTAAAGGCTTCCAAATATCACTTTGCCAATTCCACAGTAACAGTCTTAGAGAAAGATTTCTTGAAGTGAAAGCTGTAACTCTGTGAGATGAATTAACAGAACAAAAAGTAGTTTCTCAGAAATCTTTTTTCCAGTTTTTTTCGGAAGATATTTCCTTTTTCACCATAGCCCTCTAAGGGCTTCCAAATATCACTTTGCAAATTCCACAAGAACAGCCTTAGCGAACGGCTTCTTGAAGGGAAAGCTGTAACTCTGTTAGATGAATCAACAGAACACAAAGCAGTTTCTCAGAATGCTTCTTTCCAGTTTTTCAAGGAAGATATTTCCTTTTTCACCATAGCCATCTAAGGGCTTCCAAATATCACTTTGCAAATTCCACAAGAACAGCCTTAGCGAAAGGCTGCTTGAAGGGAAAGCTGTAACTCAGTGAGATGAATTAATAGAACACAAAGCAGTTTCTCAGAAAGCTTCTTTCCAGTTTATATCGGAAGATATTTCCTTTTTCACCGTATCCCTCTATGGGCTTCCAAATATCACTTTGCAAATTCCACAAGAACAGTCTTAGTGAAGGGCTTCTTGAGAAAGGCTTTTTAGGGGAAAGCTGTAACTCTGTGAGATGAATTAACAGAATACAAAGCAGTTTCGCAGAAAGTTTCTTTCCAGTTTTTAACTGAAGATGTTTCATTTTTCACCGTAACCCCCTATGGGCTTCCAAATATCACTTTGCAAACTCCACAAGAACAGTCTTAGTGAAAGACTTCTTGAGGGGAAAGCTGTAACACTGTGAGAAGAATTAACGGAATACAAAGCAGTTTCTCAGAAAGCTTCTTTTCAGTTTTCATCTTAGGATATTTCCGTTTTCAACTTAGCCATCTATGGGATTCCAAATATCACTTTGCATATTCCACAACAACAGGGTTAGCGAAAGGGTTCTTGACGGGAAAGCGTTAACTCTGTGAGATGAATTAAAAGAACACAATCCAGTTTCTCAGAAAATTTGGTTTCAGTTTTTATCTTAGGATTTTTACTTTTTTCCATAGCACTCTAAGGGCTTCCAAATATTACTTTGCAGATTCACAAGAACAGCCTTAGCTAAACGCTTTTGAGGGGAAAGCTGTAACTGTGTGAGATGAATTAACGAAACACAAAGCAGTTTCTCAGAAAGTTTCTTGCCAGTTTTTAACTGAAGATATTTCCTTTATCACCATAACCCTGTATAGGCTTCCAAATATCACTTTGCAAATTACACATGAACAGCCTTAGCGAAAGGCTTCTTGAGAGGAAAGCTGTAACTCTGTGACATCAAATAACAGAACACAAAGCAGTTTTTCAGAAAGCTTCTTTACAGTTTTTAACTGAAGATATTTCCTTTTTTACCATAGCCCTCTATGGGCTTCCAAATATCACTTTGAAATAAAACAAGAAAAGCCTTTGCGAAAGGCTTCTTGAGTGGGAAGCTGTAACTCTGTGAGATGAACTAACAGAACGCAAAGCAGTTTCTCAGAAAGCTTTCTTTCTGTTTTTATCTTAGGATATTTCCATTTTCACCATAGCCCTCTATTGGTTTCCAAATATCAGTTTGCAAATCCCACAAGAACAGTCTTAGGGAAAGGCTTCTTGAGGGGAAAGCTGTAATACTGTGAGATGAATTAACAGAACACAAAGCAGTTTCTCAGAAAGATTCTTTCCAGTTTTTTACGGAAGATATTTCAATTTTCACCATAGCCCTCTATGGGCTTCCAAATATCACTTTCCAAATTTCACAAGAACAGTCTTAGTGAACGGCTTCTTCGGGGGAAGCTGTAACACTGTGAGATGAACTACCAAAACACAAAGCAGTTTATCATAAAGCTTCTCTTCGGTTTTTATCTTAGTATAATTCGTTTTTCACCATAGCCCTCTATGGGCTTCCAAATATCACTTTGCAAATTTCACAAGAACTGTCTGAGTGAACGGCTTCTTGAGGGGAAAGCTGTAACTCTATGAGATGAACTAACACAACACAAAGCAGTTTCTCAGAAAGCTTCTTTTCGGTTTTTATCTTAGGATATTTCCATTTTCACCACAGTCATCTATGGGCTTCCCAATATCACTTTGCAAATTCCACAAGAACAGTTTTAGCAAAAGGCTTCCTGAGGAGAAAGCTGTAACTCTGTGAGATGAATTAAGGGAGCACCACACAGTTTCCAGAAAGCTTCTTGTCAGTTTTTAACTGAAGATATTTTTTTTCACCATAGCCCTCTAAGGGCTTCAAAATATGACTTTGCAAATTCCACAAGAACTGCGTTATTGAAAGGCTTCTTGAGGGGAAAGCTGTAACTCTCTGAGATGAATTAACAGAACACAAAGCAGTTTCTCAGAAAGCTTCTTTTCAGTTTTTATCTTAGGATATTTCCTTTTTCACCATAGCCCTGTATGGGTTTCCAAATATCACATTGTAAATTCCGCACAACAGTCTTAGTGAAAGGCTTCTTGAGGAAAAGCTGTAACTCTCTGAGATGAATTAAAAAAAACACAAAGCAGTTTCTTAGAAAGATTCTTTCCAGTTTTTAACGGAAGATATATCCTTTTTCACCATAGCCCTCTATGGGCTTCCAAATATCACTTTTCAAATTTCACAAGAACTGTCTTAGAGAAAAGTCTCTTAAGGGAAAAGCTGTAACTCTGTGAGATGAATTAACAGAACACAAAGTAGTCTCTCAGAAATCTTCTTTCCAGTTTTTAACGGAAGATATTTCCTTTTTCACCTTAGCCCTCTGTGGGCTTCCAAATATCACTTTGCAAATTCCCGAGGAAAAGTCTTAGGGAAA
Organism: Chlorocebus sabaeus; assembly: GCF_047675955.1. Lineage (NCBI taxonomy): Eukaryota > Metazoa > Chordata > Mammalia > Primates > Cercopithecidae > Chlorocebus > Chlorocebus sabaeus. Next base: position 191,536 of record NW_027328025.1, read on the forward strand.
GGATTCTTGAGGAGAAAGCTCTAACTCTGTGAGATGAATTAACAGAACACAAAACAGTTTCTCAAAAAGCTTCTTTCCAGTTTTTAAAAGAAGATATTTCCTTTTTCACCATAGCCCTCTATGGGCTTCCAAATATCACGTTGCAAATTCCACAAGAACAACCTTAGCGAAAGGCTTCTTGAGGGGAAAACTGTAACTCTGTGAGATGAATTAACAGAACACAAAGCAGTTTCTCAGGCAGCTTCTTTTCAGTTTTTATCTTAGGTTATTTCCTTTTTCACCATAGCCCTCTATGGGCTTCCACATATCAGTTTGCAAATTTCACAAGAACTGTCTTAGTGAACGGCTTCTTGAGGGTAAAGCTGTAACTCTGTCAGATAAACTAACAGAACACAAAACACTTTCCCTGAAAGTTCTTTTCGGTTTTCATCTTAGGATATTTCCATTTTCACCTTAGCCCTCGATGGGCTTCCAAATATCACTTTACAAATTCCACAAGAACAGTCTTAGCGAAAGGTTTCTTGTGGGGAAAGCTGTAACTCTGTTAGATGAATTAACAGAAGACAAAGCTGTTTCTCAGAAAATTTCCTTTCGGTTTTTATCTTAGGATATTTCCATTTGCACCATAGGTCTCTATGGGCTTCCAAATATCACTTGGCCAATTCCAAAAGAAGAGGCTTTGTGAAAGCCTTCTTGAACGGAAAGCTGTAAATCTCTGAGATTAATTAACAGAACAGAAAGCAGTTCCTCAGAAAGCTTCTTTTCAGTTTTTATCTTAGGATATTTCCTTTTTCACCGTAGCCCCCTAAGGGCTTCCAAATAACTCTTTGCAAATTCCACGAGAACAGTCTTAGCGAAAGGCTTCTTAAGGGGAAAGCTGTAACTCTGTGAGATGAATTAACAGAACACAAAGCAGTTGCTCAGAAAGCTTCTTTCCAGTTTTTAAGGGAAGATAATTCCTTTTTCACCCTCTATGGGCTTCCAAATATCACCTTGCATAATTCAACAGGAACAGTCTTAGTGAACGGCTTCTTGAAAGGAGAGCTATAACTCTGTTAGATGAATTAAGAGAACACAATGCACTTTTTCAGAAAGCTTCCTTTCGGTTTTTATCTTAGCATATTTTCTTTTTCGCCATAACCCTCTATGGTCTTCCAATATCACTTTGCAAATTCCACAAGAACAGTCTCAGTGAACGGTTTCTTCAGGGGAAAGCTGTACCTCTGTGAGATGAATTAACAGAACACAAAGTGGTTTCTCAGAAACCTTCTTTTCAGTTTTTAACGGAAGATATTTCCTTTTTCACCATAGCCCTCTATGGGCTCCCAAATGTCTCTTTGCAAACTCCACAAGAACAGTCTTAGAGAAAGGCTTCTTGAGGGGAAAGCTGTAGGTGTGTGAGATGAATTAACAGTACACAAAGCAATTTCTCAGAAAGCTACTTTTCAGTTTTTATCTTAGGATGTTTCCTTTTTCACCATGGGGCTCTATGGGCTTCCAAATATCTCTTTGCAAATTCCAGAAGAAGAGTCTTAGCGAAAGGCTTCTTGAGGGCAAGGCTGTAACTCTGTGAGATGAATTAACAGAAGACAAAGCAGTTTCTCAGAAAGCTTCTTTCCAGTTTTTAACAGAAGATATTTGCTTTTTCACCATATCCTTCTATGGCTTTCCAAATATTACTTTGAAATTCCACAAGAACAGTCTAAGCGAAAGGCTTTTTGAGGAGAAAGCTGTAACCCTGTGAGATGAATTAACAGAACACAAGGCAGTTTCTCAGAAAGCTTCTTTTCAGTTTTTATCTTAGGATATTTCCTTTTTTACCATAGCCCTCTATGGACTTCCATATATCACTTTGCAAATTTCACCAGAACACTCTTAGGAAAAGGCTTCTTGAGGGGAAAGCTGTAACTCTGTGAGATGAATTAAGAAGACACAAAGCAGGTTCTCAGAAAGCTTCTTTCCAGTTTTTAACGGAAGCTATTTCCTTTTTCACCGTAGCTCTCTATGAGCTTCCAAATATCACTTTGCAAATTCCGCAGGAACAGTCTTACCGAAAGGCTTCTTGAGGGTAAAGCTGTAACTCTGTGAGATGAATTAACAGAACACAAATCAGTTTCTCTCAAAGCTTCTTTCCAGTTTTTCTCTTAGGATATTTCCTTTTTCACCATAGCCCGCTATGGGCTTCCAAATATCACTTTGCAAATTCCACAAGAACAGTCTTAACGAAAGGCTTCTTGAGGGCAAAGCTGTAACTCTGTGAGATGAATTAACAGAGCACAAAGCAGTTTCTCAGAAAGCTTCTTTCCACTTTTTAACGGAAGATATTTCCTTTTTCACCATAGCCCTCTATGGGCTTCCAAATATCACTTTGCAAATTCCACAAGAACAGTCTTAGCGAAAGGCTTTTTGAGGGCAAAGCTGTAACTCTGTGAGATGAATTAACAGAACACAAAGAAGTTTCTCAGAAAGCTTCTTTCCACTTTTTAATCGAAGATATTTCCTTTTTCACCATAGCCCTCTACGGGCTTCCAAATATCACTTTGAATATTCCACAAGAACAGTCTTAGCGAAAGGCTTCTTGAAGAGAAAGTTGTAACTCTGTGAGATGAATTAATAGAACACAAAGCAGTTTCTCAGAAAGCTTCTTTCAAGTAGTTAACTGAAGATATTTCCTTTTTGACCATAGCCCTCTACGGGCTTCGAAATATCACTTACCAAATTCCACAAGAGCAACCTTAGTGAAAGGCTTCTTGAGGAGAATGCTGTAATTCTGTGAGATGAATTAACAGAACACAAAGCAGTTTCTCAGAAAGCTTCTTTCCAGTTTTTATCTGAAGATGTTTCCTTTTTCACCGTAGCCCTCTATGGCTTCCAAATATCACTTTGCAAATTTCACAAGAACAGTCGTCATGAAAGGTTTCTTGAGGGGAAAACTGTAACTCTGGAGGTGAATTAACAGATCACAAAGCAGTTTCTCAGAAAGCTTCTTTTCGGATTTTATCTTAGGATATTTCCATTTTCACCATAGCCCTCTATGGGCTTCTAAATATCACTTTGCAAATTCCACAAGAACAGTCCTAGCGAAATGCTTCTTGAGGAGAAAGCTTTAACTCTGTGAGTTGAATTAACAGAACACAAAGCTGTTTCTGAGAAAGCTTCTTTTCAGTTTTTATCCTAGGATATTTCCTTTTTCACCATAGCCCTCTATGGGCTTCCATATATCACTTTGAAAATTCCACGGGAGCAGTCTTAGTGAACGGCTTCTTGAAGGGAAAGCTGAAACTCTGTGAGATGAATTATCAGAGCATCAAGCAGTTTCTCAGAAAGATTCTTTCCAGTTTTTAACTTAAGATATTTCCTTTTTCAAAATAGACCTATAAGTGTTTCGAAATATCACCTTGCAAATTCCACAGGAACAGACTTAATGAATGACTTCTTGAGGGGAAAGCTATAACTCTGTGAGATGAATTAAGAGAACACAATACAGTTTCTCAGAAAGGTTCTTTTCGATTTTTATCTTAGGATATTTCCCTTTTCGCCACAACCCTCTATCGGCTTGCAATATCACTTTGCAAATTCAACAAGAACAGTCTCAGTGAATGGCTTCTTGACGGGAAAGCTGTAACTGTGTGAGATGAATTTACAGTTCACAAATCAGTTTCTCAGAAAGCTTCTTTTCAGTTTTTATCTTAGGACATATCCTTTTTCACCATAGCCCTCTATGGGCTTCCAAATACCACTTTGCAAATTTCACAAGAACAGACTTAGCGAAAGGCTTCTTCAGGGGAAAGCTGTAACTCTGTGAGATGAATTAACAGAACACAAAGCAGCTTCTAAGAAAGATTCTTTCCAGTTTTTTACAGAAGATATTTCAGTTGTCACCATAGCCCTCTAAGGGCTTTCAAATATCACTTTGCAAATTCCAAAACAACAGTCTTAGCGAAAGGCTTCTTGAGGGTACAGCTGTGACTCGGTGAGATGAATTAACAGAACACAAAGTAGTTTCTCAGAAAGCTTCCTTTCAGTTTTAAACAGAAGGTATTTCCTTTCTCACCATAGCCCTCTATAGGCTTCCAAATATCACTCTGCAAATTCCACAAGAAGAGCCTTAGCGGAAGGCTTCCTGAGGGGAAAGCTGTAACTCTGTGAGATCAATTAACAGAACGCAAAGCAGTTTCTCAGACAGCTTCTTTTCAATTTTTATCTTAGCATATTTCCTTTTTCACCATTGCTCTCTACGTGCTTCCAAATATCACTTAGCAAATTCCACAAGAACAGACTTAGCGAAAGGCTTCTTGAGGAGAACGCTGTAACTCTGTGAGATGAATTAACAGAACACAAAGCAGTTTCTCAGAAAGCTTCTTTCCACTTTGTAACTGACATTGTTTCGTTTTTCACCATAGCCCCCTATGGGCTCCCAAATATCACTTTGCAATTTCCACAAGAACAGTCTCAGCGAAAAGACTCTTGAGGGGAAAGCTGTAACTCTGTGAGATGAATTAACAGAACACAAAGCAGTTTCTCAGAAAGCTTCTTTTCAGTTTTTATCTTAGGATATTTCCTTTTTTCATAGCCCTCTAAGGGCTTCTAAATATCACTTTGCAAATTTCACAAGAGCAGTCTTAGCGAAAGGCTTCTCCAGGGGAAAGCTGTAACTCTGAGAGATGAATTAACAGAACACAAAGCAGTTTCTCAGAAAGCTTCTTTCCAGTTTTTAACTGAAGACAGTTAGTTTTTCACCATAGCCCTCTACTTGCTTGAAAATATCACTCTGCTAATTCTACCAGAACAGTCTCTGTGAAAGACTTCTTGAGGGGAAAGCTGTAACACTGTGTGATCAATTAACGGAAAACAAACCAGTCTCTCAGAGCGTTTCTTTACAGTTTTTAATGTAAGTTATTTCCTTTTTCACCATAGTCCTCTATGGACTTCCAAATATCACTTTGGAAATCCCACAAGAAAAGTCTTAACGAAAGGCTTCATGAGGGGAAACTGTAACTCTGTAAGATGATTTAACAGAACACAAAGCAGTTTCTCAGAAAGCTTCTTTCCAGTTTGTAACCGAACATATTTCGTTTTTCACCATAGCCCCCTATGGGCTTCCAAATATCACTTTGAATATTCCACCAGAACAGTCTTAGCGAAAGGCTTCTTAAGGGGAAAGCTGTAACTCTGTGAGACGAATTAACAGAACACAAAGCAGTTGCTCAGAAAGCTTCTTTCCACTTTTTAACGGAAGATAATTCCTTTTTCACCATATCCCTCTATGGGCTTCCAAATATCACCTTGCAAATTCCACAGGAACAGTCTTAGTGAACGGCTTCTTGAAAGGAGAGCTGTTAGATGAATGAAGAGAACACAATGCACTTTTTCAGAAAGCTTCCTTTCGGTTTTTATCTTAGCGTATTTTCTTTTTCGCCATAACCCTCAATGGTCTTCCAATATCACTTTGCAATTTCCACAAGAAGAGACTTAGCGAAAGGCTTCTTGAGGGCAAGGCTGTAACTCTGTGAGATGAATTAACAGAAGACAAAGCAGTTTCTCAGAAAGCTTCTTTCCAGTTTTTAACAGAAGATATTTGCTTTTTCAACATATACTTCTATGGCTTTCCAAATATTACTTTGAAATTCCACAAGAACAGTCTAAGCGAAAGGCTTTTTGAGGAGAAAGCTGTAACCCTGTGAGATGAATTAACAGAACACAAGGCAGTTTCTCAGAAAGCTTCTTTTCAGTTTTTATCTTAGGATATTTCCTTTTTTACCCTAGCCCTCTATGGACTTCCATATATCACTTTGCAAATTTCACCAGAACACTCTTAGGAAAAGGCTTCTTGAGGGGAAAGCTGTAACTCTGTGTGATGAATTAAGAAGACACAAAGCAGGTTCTCAGAAAGCTTCTTTCCAGTTTTTAACGGAAGCTATTTCCTTTTTCACCGTAGCCCTCTCTGGGCTTCCAAATATCACTTTGCAAATTCCACAAGAACAGTCTTAACGAAGGGCTTCTTGAGGGGAAAGCTGTAACTCTGTGAGATGAATTAACAGAGAACAAAGCAGTTTCTCAGAAAGCTTCTTTCCACTTTTTAACGGATGTTTCCTTTTTCACCATAGCCCTCTATGGGCTTCCAAATATCACTTTGCAAATTCCACAAGAACAGTCTTAGCGAAAGGCTTTTTGAGGTCAAAGCTGTAACTCTGTGAGATGAATTAACAGAACGCAAAGAAGTTGCTCAGAAAGCTTCTTTCCACTTTTTAACGGAAGATAATTCCTTTTTCACCATATCCCTCTATGGGCTTCCAAATATCACCTTGCAAATTCCACAGGAACAGTCTTAGTGAACGGCTTCTTGAAAGGAGAGCTGTTAGATGAATGAAGAGAACACAATGCACTTTTTCAGAAAGCTTCCTTTCGGTTTTTATCTTAGCGTATTTTCTTTTTCGCCATAACCCTCAATGGTCTTCCAATATCACTTTGCAATTTCCACAAGAAGAGACTTAGCGAAAGGCTTCTTGAGGGCAAGGCTGTAACTCTGTGAGATGAATTAACAGAAGACAAAGCAGTTTCTCAGAAAGCTTCTTTCCAGTTTTTAACAGAAGATATTTGCTTTTTCAACATATACTTCTATGGCTTTCCAAATATTACTTTGAAATTCCACAAGAACAGTCTAAGCGAAAGGCTTTTTGAGGAGAAAGCTGTAACCCTGTGAGATGAATTAACAGAACACAAGGCAGTTTCTCAGAAAGCTTCTTTTCAGTTTTTATCTTAGGATATTTCCTTTTTTACCCTAGCCCTCTATGGACTTCCATATATCACTTTGCAAATTTCACCAGAACACTCTTAGGAAAAGGCTTCTTGAGGGGAAAGCTGTAACTCTGTGTGATGAATTAAGAAGACACAAAGCAGGTTCTCAGAAAGCTTCTTTCCAGTTTTTAACGGAAGCTATTTCCTTTTTCACCGTAGCCCTCTCTGGGCTTCCAAATATCACTTTGCAAATTCCACAAGAACAGTCTTAACGAAGGGCTTCTTGAGGGGAAAGCTGTAACTCTGTGAGATGAATTAACAGAGAACAAAGCAGTTTCTCAGAAAGCTTCTTTCCACTTTTTAACGGATGTTTCCTTTTTCACCATAGCCCTCTATGGGCTTCCAAATATCACTTTGCAAATTCCACAAGAACAGTCTTAGCGAAAGGCTTTTTGAGGTCAAAGCTGTAACTCTGTGAGATGAATTAACAGAACGCAAAGAAGTTTCTCAGAAAGCTTCTTTCCACTTTTTAATCGAAGATATTTCCTTTTTCACCATAGCCCTCTATGGGCTTCCTAATATCACTTTGCAAATTCCACAGGAACAGTCTTAGGGAAAGGCTTCTTGAGGGTGAAGCTGTAACTCTGTGAGATGAATTAACAGAACGCAAAGCAGTTTCTCAGAAAGCTTCTTTCCACTTTTTTTTTTAATATTACATGCTTAATTTCTTTTTTATTTATATAATTTTGTGTAACAATCACTCATGAAATATCAGAATTCTTATTACTTAGTACATAAAGAATATTCAAGAAATATTGTTGCAGTAGAAAGCTAGTCAAATATGAGCAGGACAGGAGAGGGCTCCCCTCTTCCACACACCAAATGTGTTGGGAGACCCTCAGGTGATGGTCAAGGAGTTGTTAACTGTTTCTCTAAAGTAGTAATTGGTCATACCTGGTGTCAAGGAAAGGCAGGCTTCTAATAGAAAACACCTGAAACTGATCAGCAACTTCCCAATGAGATCTCAGGAGTGAGGAGAAGTAAGGCAAGATCCCGGAAGTATGCCAATGTAGAAAACCCCAAGTCAAGATGTCAAGCTGTGCACTTGGCTTCTCAAGTCTCCCACTTGGCCCTCTTCCAGGTTGTACTTCCCTTCTTTTCCTTTCTGTTTTAAAGCCTTTTAATAAACCTCCTCTCCTGCTCTGAAAATTACCTCTGTCTCACTTTCTGCCTTATGCTCCTTAGTGGAATTCCTTCTGAGGAAGCAAGAATGGAGGGTGCTGCAAACCTATACAGATTCGCTGCCAATGTCTCCAGAACTCGGATGCCTTCAACAGGTAATAACATTGCTTTAAATATTTTTCATAATTATATCATGCTAAAAAACTAAGTATAACAGTGTCAAATACAAATACAATTAAAGCTTTTTGAATTCTATTTTACTTTACAAGGTTTTTTAAATCAAGTATGATTTTTCCTGGTGCAATTAAATTATAATTCTTTTCATATTTATATTTAATCATTTTATATAGAATTATTTTATATTTCTAGTACTTATTATTCTAGTATATCTCTTTTAGGCTTACTTTATGTCTCACTTTTATGAAAATAAGTAAAATATATATTTGATACATTACAATAACTTAGCAAAATGCTCAGGTATAATGCTAGTTAAAAATTAATATACCATATTTCTATAATAATGCTATAGTTTTCTCATAAAATAATAAATCTTTTTAATGTTTGAAATTATAGGATGATAAGTGGTCTTTAATTTATTCCCCTTATTTGAATTTTCAGTAGTGAATATGCTCTTTCAAAAATATTTTTATGATAAATTCCAAATGCATACAATAGTGGATTACCTCTAGGTACTCATCATTCATTTCACCAACATCAACACTTGTCCAATTCCTTTTATCTTCACTCACTTCTCCCCATTTCCCCCAACCGCATTCCTGCCACATCTGCTGACTCAAACCGTTCAAAGGATTGTTTGGTCAATCCTTTTGTAACAATTTAGTTTTGTGCTTTTCCTAAAAAATAAGTGGAAGATTATTTTTTATTTTTTATTTTTTAAAATTATTTATTTCAATTTTGTGGGTATATAGTAGATGTATGTATTTATGGGGTGCATGAGATGTTCTGATTCAGGCATGCAATGAATAATAATCACATCAGGTAAAATGGGGTATCCATTCTCTCAAGCATTTATCCTTTGTGTTACAAGCAATCCAATTAGACTCTTTCAGTTATTTCAAAATGCACAGTTAAATTATTACTACTATAGTCGCCTTGTTGAGCTATCAAATACTAGATCTTATTTATTCTTTCTGTTTTTTTGTACCCATTAACCATCTCCAGCTTTGCCTCAAACCCCCACTACCCTTCCCAGCCTCTGGTAACCATGCTTCTACTCTCTATCTCCATGAGTTCAATTGTTTTGATTTTTAGATCTCACAAATAAGTGAGAACATGAAATTAGAATTATTATTAAACAGATCTCAAAATGTGACTTAGTTGCGTATCTTCTCCTCCTCTCCCTGTATCAACCTGTTTCAGCCTGGAAGCCTCTAGTGGGAAGGAGGGATGTGGTTGGTTGCTTCTTTTTTTTTTTTTTTTTTTTTTAATATATTTTAAGTTCTAGGGTACATGTGCATAACGTGCAGGTTGTTACATATGTATACTTGTGCCCTGTTGCTGTGCTGCACCTATCAACTCGTCAGCACCCATCAACTCGTCATTTACATCAGGTATAACTCCCAATGCAATCCCTCCCCCCTCCCCCCTCCCCATGATAGGCCCCGGTGTGTGATGTTCCCCTTCCCGAGTCCAAGTGATCTCATTGTTCAGTTCCCACCTACGAGTGAGAACATGCGGTGTTTGGTTTTCTGTTCTTGTGATAGTTTGCTAAGAATGATGGGTTCCAGCTGCATCCATGTCCCTACAAAGGACACAAACTCATCCTTTTTTATGGCTGCATAGTATTCCATGGTGTATATGTGCCACCTTTTCTTAATCCAGTCTGTCACTGATGGACATTTGGGTTGATTCCAAGTCTTTGCTATTGTGAATAGTGCCGCAATAAACATACGTGTGCATGTGTCTTTATAGCAGCATGATTTATAATCCTTTGGGTATATACCCAGTAATGGGATGGCTGGGTCATATGGTACGTCTAGTTCTAGATCCTTGAGGAATCACCATACTGTTTTCCATAATGATTGAACTAGTTTACAATCCCACCAACAGTGTAAAAGTGTTCCTATTTCTCCACATCCTCTCCAGCACCTGTTGTTTCCTGACTTTTGAATGATCGCCATTCTAACTGGTGTGAGATGGTATCTCAGTGTGGTTTTGATTTGCATTTCTCTGATGGCCAGTGATGATGAGCATTTTTTCATGTGTCTGTTGGCTGTATGAATGTCTTCTTTTGAGAAATGTCTGTTCATATCCTTTGCCCACTTTTTGATGGGGTTGTTTGGTTTTTTCTTGTAAATTTGTTTGAGGTCTTTGTAGGTTCTGGATATTAGCCTTTCTCAGAAGAGTAGATTGCAAAAATTTTCTCCCACTCTGTAGGTTGCCTGCTCACTCTGATGGTAGTTTCTTTTGCTGTGCAGAAGCTCTTTAGTTTAATGAGATACCATTTGTCAATTTTGGCTTTTGCTGCCGTTGCTTTTGGTGTTATAGACATGAAGTCTTTGCACATGCCTATGTCCTGAATGGTACTACCTAGGTTTTCCTCTAGAGTTTTTATGGTATTAGGTCTAACGTTTAAGTCTCTAATCCATCTTGAATTAATTTTCGTATAAGGAGTAAGGAAAGGATCCAGTTTCAGCTTTCTGCTTATGGCTAGCCAATTTTCCTAGCACCATTTATTAAATAGGGAATCCTTTCCCCATTTCTTGTTTCTCTCAGGTTTGTCAAAGATCAGATGGCTGTAGATGTGTGGTATTATTTCTGAGGACTCTGTTCTGTTCCATTAGTCTATATCTCTGTTTTGGTACCAGTACCATGCTGTTTTGGTGACTGTAGCCTTGTAGTATAGTTTGAAGTCAGGTAGCGTGATGCCTCCAGCTTTGTTCTTTTGTTATAGGATTGTCTTGGAAATGCGGGCTCTTTTTTGGTTCCATATGAACTTTAAAGCAGTTTTTTCCAATTCTGTGAAGAAACTCCTTGGTAGCTTGATGGGAATGGCATTGAATCTATAAATTACCTAGGGCAGTATGGCCATTTTCACGATATTGATTCTTCCTATCCATGAGCATGGTATGTTCTTCCATTTGTTTGTGTCCTCTTTTATTTCATTGAGCAGTGGTTTGTAGTTCTCCTTGAAGAGGTCCTTTACATCCCTTGTAAGTTGGATTCCTAGGTGTTTTATTCTCTTTGAAGCAATTGTGAATGGAAGTTCATTCATGATTTGGCTCTCTGTTTGTCTGTTACTGGTGTATACGAATGCTTGGGATTTTTGCACATTAATTTTGTATCCTGAGACTTTGCTGAAGTTGCTTATCAGCTTAAGGAGATTTCGGGCTGAGACAATGGGATTTTCTAAATATACAATCATGTCATCTGCAAAGAGGGACAATTTGACTTCTTCTTTTCCTAACTGAATCCCCTTGATTTCTTTCTCTTGCCTGATTGCCCTAGCCAGGACTTCCAACACTATGTTGAATAGGAGTGGTGAGAGAGGGCATCCCTGTCTTGTGCCAGTTTTCAAAGGGAATTTTTCCAGTTTTTGCCGATTCAGTATGATATTGGCTGTGGGTTTGTCATAAATAGCTCTTATGATTTTGAGGTACGTTCCATCAATACCGAATTTATTGAGCGTTTTTAGCATGAAGGGCTGTTGAATTTTGTCAAAAGCCTTTTCTGCATCTATTGAGATAATCATGTGGTTCTTGTCTTTGGTTCTGTTTATATGCTGGATTATGTTTATTGATTTGCGAATGTTGAACCAGCCTTGCATCCCAGGGATGACGCCCACTTGATCATGGTGGATAAGCTTTTCGATGTGCTGTTGAATACAGTTTGCCAGTATTTTATTGAGGATTTTTGCATCAATGTTCATCAGGGATATTGGTCTAAAATTCTCTTTTTTTGTTGTGTCTCTGCCAGGCTTTGGTATCAGGATGATGTTGGCCTCATAAGATGAGTTAGGGAGGATTCCCTGTTTTCTATTGATTGGAATAGTTTCAGAAGGAATGGTACCAGCTCCTCCTTGTACCTCTGGTAGAATTTGGCTGTGAATCCATCTGATCCTGGACTTTTTTTCGTTGGTAGGCTATTAATTATTGCCTCAATTTCAGAGCCTGCTATTGGTCTATTCAGGGATTCAACTTCTTCCTGGTTTAGTCTTGGAAGAGTGTAAGTGTCCAGGAAATTATCCATTTCTTCTAGATTTTCTAGTTTATTTGCGTAGAGGTGTTTATAGTATTCTCTGATGGTAGTTTGTATTTCTGTGGGGTCAGTGGTGATATCCCCTTTATCATTTTTTATTGCGTCTATTTGATTCTTCTCCCTTTTCTTCTTTATTAGTCTTGCTAGAGGTCTGTCAATTTTGTTGATCTTTTCAAAAAACCAACTCCTGGATTCATTGATTTTTTGGAGGGATTTTTGTGTCTCTATCTCCTTCAGTTCTGCTCTGATCTTAGTGATTTCTTGCCTTCTGCTAGCTTTTGAATGAGTTTGCTCTTGCTTCTCTAGTTCTTTTCATTGCGATGTTAGAGTGTCAATTTTAGATCTTTCCTGCTTTCTCTTGTGGGCATTTAGTGCTATAAATTTCCCTCTACACACTGCTTTAAATGTGTCCCAGAGATTCTGGTATGTTGTATCTTTGTTCTCATTGGTTTCAAAGAACGTCTTTATTTCTGCCTTCATTTCGTCATGTACCCAGTAGTCATTCAGGAGCAGGTTGTTCAGTTTCCATGTAGTTGAGTGGTTTTGATTGAGTTTCTTAGTCCTGAGTTCTAGTTTGATTGCAGTGTGGTCTGAGAGACAGTTTGTTACAATTTCTGTTCTTGTACATTTACTGAGGAGTGCTTTACTTCCAACTATGTGGTCAATTTTGGAATAAGTGCGATGTGGTGCTGAGAAGAATGTATATTCTGTTGATTTGGGGTGGAGAGTTCTATACATGTCTTTTAGGTCTGCTTGCTGCAGAGATGAGTTCAATTCCTGGATATCCTTGTTAATTTTCTGTCTCGTTGATCTGTCTAATGTTGACAGTGGACTGTTGAAGTCTCCCATTATTATTGTATGGGAGTATAAGTCTCTTTGTAAGGCTCTAAGGACTTGCTTTATGACTCTGGGTGCTCCTGTATTTAGTTAGCTCTTCCTGTTGAATTGATCCCTTTACCATTATGTAATGGCCTTCTTTGTCTCTTTTGATCTTGATGGTTTAAAGTCTGTTTTATCAGAGACTAGTATTGCAACCCCTGCTTTTTTTTTTTTTTTTTTTTTTTATTTTGTGATCAAACTAAAATCTATTTAGTAAAAAGCCTTTAACAAACCTATGGTTTAAAATCAGTCTAAAGCAATGACATGATAAATGCTCTGCTGCAAACATAAACATTATAATCAAATAAAAAGGAGAAGTCAACTCAACGCTCACATTGTTCTTAGATTCACCTTTACATGTTGAAACTCGATGCTGTAACTCAGAGTGGATAGGAATTGATAAATAAAAACAAAAGAAGCAACGTTGCTTTCCTTAGTTCATACGGAGAGAAGGTTGTCTGACTGTACTCACATGGCACACCTGTATGTGTGCCCCTCCCACACACACAGCTAAATATAAACACTTCCCAAGTGACTCTGGGAGCTTGTTTTAAATGAAAGCTTTAGAAAGATGTATTAAATAATTCATTCAATCTTCAGCAGAAAACTTCCAACTCTCCATTTTTAATGGTTATTTCTGAAGTCAGCCATGAACAGTTGTGCTAGCTTCAGGTTAGTCTTTTTTTTTTTTTTTTTTTTTTTAATTTATTTATTATTATTAAACTTCAAGTTGTAGGGTACATGTGCACAACGTGCAGGTTTGCTACATATGTATACTTGTGCCATGTTGGTGTGCTGCACCCATCAACTCGTCATTTACATCAGGTATAACTCCCAATGCAATCCCACCCCCCTCCCCCCTCCCCATGATAGGCCCCGGTGTGTGATGTTCCCCTTCCCGAGTCCAAGTGATCTCATTGTTCAGTTCCCACCTACGAGTGAGAACATGCGGTGTTTGGTTTTCTGTTCTTGTGATAGTTTGCTAAGAATGATGGGTTCCAGCTGCATCCATGTCCCTACAAAGGACACAAACTCATCCTTTTTTATGGCTGCATAGTATTCCATGGTGTATATGTGCCACATTTTCTTAATCCAATCTGTCACTGATGGACATTTGGGTTGATTCCAAGTCTTTGCTATTGTGAATAGTGCTGCGATAAACATACGTGTGCATGTGTCCTTATAGCAGCATAATTTATAATCCTTTGGGTATATACCCAGTAATGGGATGGCTGGGTCATATGGTACATCTAGTTCTAGATCCTTGAGGAATCGCCATACTGTTTTCCATAATGGTTGAACTAGTTTACAATCCCACCAACAGTGTAAAAGTGTTCCTATTTCTCCACATCCTCTCCAGCACCTGTTGTTTCCTGACTTTTGAATGATCGCCATTCTAACTGGTGTGAGATGGTATCTCAGTGTGGTTTTGATTTGCATTTCTCTGATGGCCAGTGATGATGAGCATTTTTTCATGTGTCTGTTGGCTGTATGAATGTCTTCTTTTGAGAAATGTCTGTTCATATCCTTTGCCCACTTTTGGATGGGGTTGTTTGTTTTTTTCTTGTAAATTTGTTTGAGTTCTTTGTAGGTTCTGGATATTAGCCCTTTGTCAGATGAGTAGATTGCAAAAATTTTCTCCCATTCTGTAGGTTGCCTGCTCACTCTGATGGTAGTTTCTTTTGCTGTGCAGAAGCTCTTTAGTTTGATGAGATCCCATTTGTCAATTTTGGCTTTTGCTGCCGTTGCTTTTGGTGTTTTAGACATGAAGTCTTTGCCCATGCCTATGTCCTGAATGGTACTACCTAGGTTTTCCTCTAGGATTTTTATGGTATTAGGTCTAACATTTAAGTCTTTAATCCATCTTGAATTAATTTTCATATAAGGAGTAAGGAAAGGATCCAGTTTCAGCTTTCTACTTATGGCTAGCCAGTTTTCCCAGCACCATTTATTAAATAGGGAATCCTTTCCCCATTTCTTGTTTCTCTCAGGTTTG
The DNA here is from genome assembly GCF_047675955.1 of Chlorocebus sabaeus. NCBI lineage: Eukaryota > Metazoa > Chordata > Mammalia > Primates > Cercopithecidae > Chlorocebus > Chlorocebus sabaeus. Next base: position 206,549 of record NW_027328025.1, read on the forward strand.
TCAAAGATCAGATGGCTGTAGATGTGTGGTATTATTTCTGAGGACTCTGTTCTGTTCCATTGGTCTATATCTCTGTTTTGGTACCAGTACCATGCTGTTTTGGTGACTGTAGCCTTGTAGTATAGTTTGAAGTCAGGTAGCGTGATGCCTCCAGCTTTGTTCTTTTGACTTAGGATTGTCTTGGAGATGCGGGCTCTTTTTTGGTTCCATATGAACTTTAAAGCAGTTTTTTTCCAATTCTGTGAAGAAGCTCATTGGTAGCTTGATGGGGATGGCATTGAATCTATAAATTACCTTGGGCAGTATGGCCATTTTCACGATATTGATTCTTCCTATCCATGAGCATGGTATGTTCTTCCATTTGTTTGTGTCCTCTTTTATTTCATTGAGCAGTGGTTTGTAGTTCTCCTTGAAGAGGTCCTTTACATCCCTTGTAAGTTGGATTCCTAGGTGTTTTATTCTCTTTGAAGCAATTGTGAATGGATGTTCATCCCTGATTTGGCTCTCGGTTTGACTGTCACTGGTGTATAAGAATGCTTGTGATTTTTGCACATTAATTTTGTATCCTGAGACTTTGCTGAAGTTGCTTATCAGCTTAAGGAGATTTTGGGCTGATACAATGGGGTTTTCTAAATATACAATCATGTCATCTGCAAACAGGGACAATTTGACTTCTTCTTTTCCTAACTGAATCCCCTTGATTTCTTTCTCTTGCCTGATTGCCCTAGCCAGGACTTCCAACACTATGTTGAATAGGAGTGGTGAGAGAGGGCATCCCTGTCTTGTGCCAGTTTTCAAAGGGAATTTTTCCAGTTTTGGCCATTCAGTATGATATTGGCTGTGGGTTTGTCATAAATAGCTCTTATGATTTTGAGGTACGTTCCATCAATACCGAATTTATTGAGCGTTTTTAGCATGAAGGGCTGTTGAATTTTGTCAAAAGCCTTTTCTGCATCTATTGAGATAATCATGTGGTTCTTGTCTTTGGTTCTGTTTATATGCTGGATTATGTTTATTGATTTGCGAATGTTGAACCAGCCTTGCATCCCAGGGATGACGCCCACTTGATCATGGTGGATAAGCTTTTTGATGTGCTGCTGAATCCGGTTTGCCAGTATTTTATTGAGGATTTTTGCATCGATGTTCATCAGGGATATTGGTCTAAAATTCTCTTTTTTTGTTGTGTCTCTGCCAGGCTTTGGTATCAGGATGATGTTGGCCTCATAAAATGAGTTAGGGAGGATTCCCTCTTTTTCTATTGATTGGAATAGTTTCAGAAGGAATGGTACCAGCTCCTCCTTGTACCTCTGGTAGAATTCGGCTGTGAATCCATCTGATCCTGGACTTTTTTTGGTTGGTAGGCTATTAATTATTGCCTCAATTTCAGAGCCTGCTATTGGTCTATTCAGGGATTCAACTTCTTCCTGGTTTAGTCTTGGAAGAGTGTAAGTGTCCAGGAAATTATCCATTTCTTCTAGATTTTCCAGTTTATTTGCGTAGAGGTGTTTATAGTATTCTCTGATGGTAGTTTGTATTTCTGTGGGGTCGGTGGTGATATCCCCTTTATCATTTTTAATAGCGTCAATTTGATTCTTCTCTCTTTTCTTCTTTATTAGTCTTGCTAGTGGTCTGTCAATTTTGTTGATCTTTTCAAAAAACCAACTCCTGGATTCATTGATTTTTTGGAGGGATTTTTGTGTCTCTATCTCCTTCAGTTCTGCTCTGATCTTAGTTATTTCTTGCCTTCTGCTAGCTTTCGAATGTGTTTGCTCTTGCTTCTCTAGTTCTTTTAATTGCGATGTTAAAGTGTCAATTTTAGATCTTTCCTGCTTTCTCTTGTGGGCATTTAGTGCTATAAATTTCCCTCTACACACTGCTTTAAATATGTCCCAGAGATTCTGGTATGTTGTATCTTTGTTCTCATTGGTTTCAAAGAACATCTTTATTTCTGCCTTCATTTCGTTATGTACCCAGTAGTCATTCAGGAGCAGGTTGTTCAGTTTCCATGTAGTTGAGTGGTTTGGATTGAGTTTCTTAGTCCTGAGTTCTAATTTGATTGCACTGTGGTCTGAGAGACAGTTTGTTATAATTTCTGTTCTTGTACATTTGCTGAGGAGTGCTTTACTTCCAATTACGTGGTTAATTTTGGAGTAAGTACGATGTGGTGCTGAGAAGAATGTATATTCTGTTGATTTGGGGTGGAGAGTTCTATAGATGTCTATTAGGTCTGCTTGCTGCAGAGATAAGTTCAATTCCTGGATATCCTTTTTAACTTTCTGTCTCGTTGATCTGTCTAATGTTGACAGTGGAGTGTTGAAGTCTCCCATTATTATTGTATGGGAGTCTAAGTCTCTTTGTAAGTCTCTAAGGACTTGCTTTATGAATCTGGGTGCTCCTGTATTGGGTGCATATATATTTAGGACAGTTAGCTCTTCCTGTTGAATTGATCCCTTTACCATTATGTAATGGCCTTCTTTGTCTCTTTTGATCTTTGATGGTTTAAAGTCTGTTTTATCAGAGACTAGTATTGCAACCCCCGCTTTTTTGTGTTCTCCATTTGCTTGGTAAATCTTCCTCCATCCCTTTATTTTGAGCCTATGTATGTCTCTGCGTGTGAGATGGGTCTCCTGAATACAGCAGACTGATGGATCTTGACTCTTTATCCAGTTTGCCAGTCTGTGTCTTTTAATTGGAGCATTTAGTCCATTTACATTTAAGGTTAAGATTGTTATGTGTGAACTTGATCCTGCCATTATGATATTAACTGGTTATTTTGCTCGTTAGTTGATGCAGTTTCTTCCTAGCCTTGATGGTCTTTACATTTTGGCATGTTTTTGCAATGGCTGGTACCGGTTGTTCCTTTCCATGTTTAGTGCTTCCTTCAGGGTCTCTTGTAAGGCAGGCCTAGTGGTGACAAAATCCCTAAGCATTTGCTTATCTGTAAAGGATTTTATTTCTCCTTCACTTATGAAACTTAGTTTGGCTGGATATAAAATTCTGGGTTTAAAATTCTTTTCTTTAAGAATGTTGAATATTGGCCCCCACTCTCTTCTGGCTTGAAGAGTTTCTGCCGAGAGATCTGCTGTTAGTCTGATGGGCTTCCCTTTGTGAGTTACCCGACCTTTCTCTCTGGCTGCCCTTAAGATTTTTTCCTTCCTTTCAACTTTGGTGAATCTGGCAATTATGTGTCTTGGAGTTGCTCTTCTCGAGGAGTATCTTTGTGGCGTTCTCTGTATTTCCTGGATTTGAATGTTGGCCTGCCCTACTAGGTTGGGGAAGTTCTCCTGGATGATATCCTGAAGAGTGTTTTCCAACTTGGTTCCATTTTCCCCCTCACTTTCAGGCACCCCAATCAGACGTAGATTTGGTCTTTTTACATAATCCCATACTTCTTGCAGGCTTTGTTCATTTCTTTTTCTTCTTTTTTCTTTTGGTTTCCCTTCTCGCTTCATTTCATTCATTTGATCCTCCATCGCTGACATTCTTTCTTCCAGTTGATCGAGACGGTTACTGAAGCTTGTGCATTTGTCACGTATTTCTCGTGCCATGGTTTTCGTCTCTTTCATTTCGTTTGTGAGCTTCTCTGCATTAATTACTCTAGCCATCAATTCTTCCACTTTTTTTTCAAGATTTTTAGTTTCTTTGCACTGGGTACGTAATTCCTCCTTTAGCTCTGAGAAATTTGATGGACTGAAGCCTTCTTCACTCATCTCGTCGAAGTCATTCTCCGTCCAGCTTTGATCCGTTGCTGGCGATGAGCTGCGCTCCTTTGCCGGGGGAGATGCGCTCTTATTTTTTGAATTTCCAGCTTTTCTGCCCTGCTTTTTCCCCATCTTTGTGGTTTTATCTGCCTCTGGTCTTTGATGATGGTGATGTACTGATGGGGTTTTGGTGTAGGTGTCCTTCCTGTTTGATAGCTTTCCTTCTAACAGTCAGGATCCTCAGCTGTAGGTTGTAGCTGTAGGAGATTGCTTGAGGTCCACTCCAGACCCTGTTTGCCTGGGTATCAGCAGCAGAGGCTGCAGAAGATAGAATATTTCTGAACAGCGAGTGTACCTGTCTGATTCTTGCTTTGGAATCTTCCTCTCAGGGGTGTACTCCACCCTGTGAGGTGTGGTGTGTCAGACTGCCCCTAGTGGGGGATGTCTCCCAGTTAGGCTACTCAGGGGTCAGGGACCCACTTGAGCAGGGAGTCTGTCCCTTCTCAGATCTCAACCTCCGTGTTGGGAGATCCACTGCTCTCTTCAAAGCTGTCAGACAGAGTCGTTTGCGTCTGCAGAGCTGCTGCGTTTGTTATTATTTACTGTGCCCTGTCCCCAGAGGTGGAGTCTACAGAGACAGGCAGGTTTCCTTGAGCTGCTGTGAGCTCCACCCAGTTCGAGCTTCCCAGCAGCTTTGTTTACCTACTTAAGCCTCAGCAATGGCGGGCGCCTCTCCCCCAGCCTCGCTGCTGCCTTGCCGGTAGATCACAGACTGCTGTGCTAGCAATGAGGGAGGCTCCGTGGGTGTGGGACAGTCCCGGCCAGGTGTGGGATATGATCTCCTGGTGTGCCTGTCTGCTTAAAGCGCAGTATTGGGGTGGGAGTTACCCGATTTTCCAGGTGTTGTGTGTCTCAGTTCCCCTGGCTAGGAAAAGGGATTCCCTTCCCCCTTGCGCTTTCCAGGTGAGGCAATGCCTCGCCCTGCTTCAGCTCTCGCTGGTCGGGCTGCAGCAGCTGACCAGCACCGATCGTCTGGCACTCCCCAGTGAGATGAACCCAGTACCTCAGTTGAAAATGCAGAATTCGCCGGTCTTCTGTGTCGCTAGCGCCGGGAGTTGGAGACTGGAGCTGTTCCTATTCGGCCATCTTGCTCCGCCCCCCCCTGCTTTTTTTTGTTCTCCATTTGCTTGGTAAATCTTCCTCCATCCCTTTATTTTGAGCCTATGTATGTCTCTGCATGTGAGATGGGTCTCCTGAATACAGCAGACTGATGGGTCTTGACTCTTTATCCAGTTTGCCAGTCTGTGTCTTTTAATTGGAGCATTTAGTCCATTTACATTTAAGGTTAAGATTGTTACGTGTGAACTTGATCCTACCATTATGATATTAACTGGTTATTTTGCTCGTTAGTTGATGCAGTTTCTTCCTAGCCTTGATGGTCTTTACATTTTGGCATGTTTTTGCAATGGCTGGTACCGGTTGTTCCTTTCCATGTTTAGTGCTTCCTTCAGGGTCTCTTGTAAGGCAGGCCTAGTGGTGACAAAATCTCTAAGCATTTGCTTATCTGTAAAGGATTTTATTTCTCCTTCACTTATGAAACTTAGTTTGGCTGGATATAAAATTCTGGGTTGAAAATTCTTTTCTTTAAGAATGTTGAATATTGGCCCCCACTCTCTTCTGGCTTGTAGAGTTTCTGCCAAGAGATCTGCTGTTAGTCTGATGGACTTCCCTTTGTGGGTAACCCGGCCTTTCTCTCTGGCTGCCCTTAAGATTTTTTTCTTCATTTCAACTTTGGTGAATCTGGCAATTATGTGTCTTGGAGTTGCTCTTCTCGAGGAGTATCTTTGTGGTGTTCTCTGTATTTCCTGGAATTGAATGTTGGCCTGCCCTACTAGGTTGGGGAAGTTCTCCTGGATGATATACTGAAGAGTGTTTTCCAACTTGGTTCCATTTTCCCCCTCACTTTCAGGCACCCCAAACAGACGTAGATTTGGTCTTTTTACATAATCCCATACTTCTTGCAGGCTTTGTTCATTTCTATTTCTTCTTTTTTCTTTTGATTCCTCTTCTCACTTCATTTCACTCATTTGATCCTTAATCGCTGATACTCTTTTCCTGTTGATCGAGTCGGTTACTGAAGCTTGTGCATTTGTCACGTATTTCTCGTGTCATGGTTCTCATCTGTTTCATTTCGTTTATGACCTTCTCTGCATTAATTATTCTAGCCATCAATTCTTCCACTTTTTTTCAAGACTTTTAGTTTCTTTGCACTGGGTACGTAATTCCTCCTTTAGCTCTGAGAAGTTTGATGGACTGAAGCCTTCTTCTATCATCTCGTCAAAGACATTCTCCGTCCAGCTTTGATCCGTTGCTGGCGATGAGCTGCGCTCCTTTGCCGGAGGAGATGCGCTCTTATTTTTTGAATTCCAACTTTTCTGCCCTGCTTTTTCCGCATCTTTGTGGCTTTATCTGCCTCTGGTTTTTAACGGAAGATATTTCCTTTTTCACCATAGCCTTCTATGGGCTTCCAAATATCACTTTGAAAATTTCACAAGAACAGTCTTAGTGAACGGCTTCATGACGGGAAAGCTGTATCTCTGTGAGATGAATTAACAGAACACAAAGCAGTTTCTCAGAAATCTTTTTTCCAGTTTTTAACGAAAGATATTTCCTTTTTCACGACAGCCCCCATGGGCTTCGAAATATAACTTTTCAAATTCCACAAGAACAGTCTTAGAGAAGGCTTCTTGAGGAGAAAGGTGTAACTCTGTGAGATGAATTACCAGAACACAAAGCAGTTTCTCAGAAAGCTTCTTTTCGGTTTTTATCTTAGGATATTTCCATTTCCAACATAGCCCTCTATGGGCTTCCAAATATCACTTTGAAAATTCCACAAGAACAGTCTTAGCGAAAGGCATCTTGAGGGGAAAGCTGTAAATCTGTGAGATGAATTAACAGAACACAAAGCAGTTTCTAAAAAACATTCTTTCCAGTTTTTAACAGAAGATATTTCCTTTTTCATCATAGCCCTCTATGGGCTTCCAAATATCACCTTGAAATTTCCACAGGAACAATCTTAGTGAACGGCTTCTTGAGGGGAAAGCTATAACTCTGTGAGATGAATTAAGAGACGATAAAGCAGTTTCTCAGAAAGCTTCTTTTCAGTTTTTATTTTAGAATATTTCCTCTTTGCCATAACATTCTAGGGGCTTCTAAAATCACTTTGCAAATTCCACAAGAACTGTCTTAGAGAAAGGCTTCTTGAGGAGAAAACTGTAACTCTGTGAGATGAATTAACAGGACACAAAGCACTTTCTCAGAAAGCTTCTATCCAGTTTATAACGGAAAATATTTCCTTATTCACCATAGCCCTCTATGGCCTTCTAGATACCACTTTCGAAATGACACAAGAACAGTCCTAGTGAAAGACTACTTGAGGGGAAAGCTGTAACACTGTGAGATGAATTAACAGAACACAATGCAGTTTCTCCGAAAGCTTATATTCAGGTTTTATTTCAGGCTATTTCCTTTTGCACCATAGACCTCTATGGGCTTCTAAATATCACCTTCCAAATTCCACAAGAACAGCCTTAGAGAAAGGCTTCTTAAGGGGAAAGCTGTAACTCTGTGAGATGAATTAACAGAACACAAAGCAATTTCTCAGAAAGCTTCTATCCAGTTTTTAACTGAAGATATTTCCTTTTTCCCCATAGCCCTCTATGAACTTCCAAATATCACTTTGCAAATTCCACAAGAACAGTCTTAGTGATCGACTTCTTGAGGGGAAAGGTATAACTCCGTGAGATGAGTTAAGAGAACACAACGCAGTTTCTCAGAAAGTTTCTTTTCGGTTTTTATCGTAGGATATTTCCTTTTTCAACATAGCCCTCTATGTTCTTCCAAATATCACTTTGCAAATTCCACAAGAACATTCTTAATGAATGGCTTCTCGAGGGGAAAGCTGTAACTCTGTGAGATGAAATAACAGAACACAAAGAAGTTTCTCAGAAAGCTTCTTTCCGATTTTTAATGGAAGATATTGCCTTTTTCTCCAAAGCCCTCTACGGGTTTCCAAATGTCACTTTGCAAATTCCAGAAGAACAGTCTTAGGGATAGGCTTCTTGAGGGGAAAGCTGTAACTCTGTGAGATGAATTAACAGAACACAAAGCAGTTTCTCAGAAAGCTTCTTTCCAGTTTTTAACTGAAGATATTTCCTTTTTCTCCATAGCCCTCTAAGGTTTCTAAATATCACTTTCCAAATTCCACAACAACAGTCTGAGCGAAAGTATTCTTGAGGTTAAAGCTGTAACTCTGTGAGATAAATTAATAGTACACAAAGCAGTTTCTCAGAAAGCTTCTTTCCAGTATTTAACTGAAGATATTTCATTTTTTACCATAGCTCTCTATGAGCTTCCAAATATCACTTTGCAAATTCCACAAGAACAGTCTTAGCGAAAGGCTTCTTGAGGCGAAAACTGTAACTCTGTGAGATGAATTAACAGGACACAAAGCACTTTCTCAGAAAGCTTCTTTCCAGTTTATAACGGAAGACATTTCCTTATTCACCATAGCCCTCTATGGCCTTCTAAATTCCACTTTCCAAATGACACAAGAACAGTCCTAGCGAAAGACTTCTTGAGGGGAAAGCTGTAACTCTGTGACATGAATCAACAGAACACAAAGCAGTTTCTCAGAAAGCTTCTTTCCAGTTTTCAACTGAAGATATTTCCTTTTTAACCATAGCCCTATATGGGCTTCTAAATATCTCTTTGCAAATTCCACAAGAACAGACATAATAAAGTTCTCCTTGAGGGGAAAGCTGTAACTCTGTGAGATGAATTAACAGAACACAAAGCAGTTTCTCAGAAAGCTTCTTTCCAGTTTTCAACGGAAGATATTTCCTTTTTCACCAAAGCCCTCTATGGGCTTCCAAATATCATTTGCAAATTCCACAAGAACAGTCTTAGCGAAAGGCTTCTTGAGGAAAAAGCTGTACGTATGTGAAATGAATTTACAGAACACAAAGCAGTTTCTCAGAAAGCTGTTTTCCGTTTTTTAACGGAAGACAATTCCTTTTTCACCATAGCCCTCTCTGGGTTTCCAAATATCACTTTGCAAATCCCACAAGAACAGTCTTAGTGAAAAGCTTCTTGAGGGGAAAGCTGTAACACTGTGAGATGAATTAACGGAACAGAAAGCAGTTTCTCAGAAAGCTTCTTTCCAGTTTTTAACGGAGGATATTTCCTTTTTCACCATAGCCCTCTATGGGCTTCTAAATATCACGTTCTAAATTCCACAAGAACAGTCTTAGCGAAAGGCTTCTTGAGGGGAAAGCTATAGCTCTGTGAGATGAGTTAACAGAACACAAAACAGTTTCTCAGAATGCTTATTTTCAGTTTTTATATTAGGCTATTTCCTTTTTCAACGTCGACCACTGTAGGCTTCTAAATATCACTTTCCAAATTCCACAAGAACAGTCTTAGGGTAAGGCTTCTTGACGGGAAAGCAGTAACTCTGTGAGACGAATTAACAGAACACAAGGCAGTTTCTCAGAAATCTTGGTTCCAGTTTTTAACGGCAGTTATTTCCTTTTTCACCATAGCCCTGTATGGGCTTCCAAATATCACTTTGCAAATTTCACAAGAACAGTCTTAGCGAAAGGCTTCTTGGGGGAATGCTGTAACTCTGTGAGATGAATTAACAGAACACAATGCAGTTTCGCAGAAAGCTTCTTTCCACTTTTTGATGGAAGATATTTCCTTTTTCACCATAGCCCTCTATGGGCTTCCAAATATCACTTTGCAAATTCCACAAGAACAGTCTTAGCGAAAGGCTTCTTGAAAGGAAAGCTGTAACTCTGTGAGCTGAATTAACAGAACACAAAGCAGTTCCACAGAAAGCTTCTTTAGTGTTTTTAACTGAAGATATTTCGTTTTTCAGCATAGCCCTCTATTGGCTTCAAAATATCACTTTGCAATTCCACAAGAATTGTCTTAGCTAAAGACTTCTTGAGGGGAAAGCTGTAACTCTGTGAGATGAATTAACAGAACACAAAGCAGTTTCTCAGAAAGCTTCTTTTCAGCTTTTATCTTAGGATATTTCCTTTTTCACCATAGCCCTATAAGGGCTTACAAATATCACTATGAGTATTACACAAGAAGAGTCTTAGCAAAAGTCTTTTTGAGGGTAAAGCTGTAACTCTTTGAGATGAATTAACAGAACACAAAGCAGTTTCTTAGAAAGCTTCTTTCCATTTTTTAACTGAAGACATTTCCCTTTTCACCACAGCCGTCTATGGGCTTCGAAATATCACTTTGCAAATTCCAAAAGAACAGTCCTAGCGAAAGGCTTCTTGAGTGGAATGCTGTAACTCTGTGAGATGAATTAACAGATCTCAGAGAAGTTTCTCAGAAAGCTTCTTTCTCACTTTTAGCGGCAAATATTTCCTTTGGCCCTATAGTCTTCAAAGGGATCCAAAATAACAGTTCTCCGATTCCATAGAAACAAGGCTATCAAACAGCTCTAGGAAATACAGCTGTAACTAAGTGAGTGGAAGTCACATAATACTAAACCGTTTCTCAGAAAGCCTCTTTCAGTTTTAACTGAAGCTATATCCTTTTTCACCGTAGCCTTCTATGGGCTTCAAAATATCACTTTGAAAATACAGCAAGAACAGTCTTAGCGAAAGGCTTCTAGAGGGGAAAGCTGTAACTCTGTTAGGTGAATTAACAGAACACAAAGCAGTTTCTCAGGAATGTTCTTTACAGTTTTTATCTGAAGATATTTCCTTTTCTCCATAGCGCTCTATGGGCTTCCAAATATCACATTTCAAATTCCACAAGAACAGTCTTAACGAAAGACTTCTTGAGGGGAAAGCTGTAAGTCTGTGAGATGAATTAAAAGAACACAAAGTAATTTCTCAGAAAGCTTCTTTCCAGTTTTTATCTGAGGATATTTCGTTTTCACCATAGCCGTCTATTGGCTTCCAAATATCATTTTTCAAATTGCACAAGAATAATCTTAGGGAAAGGCTTCTTGAGGGGAAAGCTGTAACTCTGTGAAATGAATTCGCAGATCACAAAGAAGTTTCTCAGAAAGCTTATTTCTAACTTTTAGCGGTGGATATTTACTTTGGCCCTTCAGTCTTCAAAGGGATCCGAAATAACAGTTCTCAGATTCCACAGCAATAAGGCTGCCAAACAGCTCTACGAAATACAGCTGTAACTCAGTGAGTGGAAGTCATATATCACAAAGCAGTTTCTCAAAAATTTCTTTTCAGTTTTTAACTGAAGAAATATCCTTTTTCACTATAGGTCACTATGAGCTTCCAAATATCACTTTACATATTCCACAAGAACTGTCTTAGTGAAAGGCTTCTTGAGGGGAAACCTGTAACTCTGTGAGATGAATTAACAAAACACAAAGCAGTTTCTCAGAAAGGTTCTTTTCAGTTTTTAACTTAGGTTATTTACGTTTTCACCATCGACTTCTATGGGCTTACAAATATCAGTTTGCAAATTCCACAAGAACAGTCTTAGCGAAAGGCTCCTAGAGGGGAAAGTGGAAACTCTGTGAGGTGAATTAACAGAATACAAAGCAGTTTCTCAGAAAGTTTCTTTCCAGTTTTTAACTGAAGGTATTTCCTTTTTCACCATAGCCCTCCACGGGCTTTCAAATATCACTTTGCAAATTCCACAAGAACAGTCTTAGCGAACGGCTTCTTGAGGGGAAAGCTGAAACTCTGTCAGATGAATTAACAGAACAAAAAACAGTTTGTTCGAAAGCTTCTTTCCAGTTTTGATCCGAGGACATTTCCTTTTACACCATAGCCCTCTCATGGCTTCCAAATATCACTTTGCAAATTCCACAAGAACCGTCTTAGCCAAAGACTTCTGGAGGGGAAAGCTGTAACTCTGCGAGATGAATTAACAGAAAACAAAGCAGTTTCTCAGAAAGCTTCTTTCCAGTTTTTAATTGAAGATATTTCCTTTTTCACCATATCCCTCCATGGGCTTCCAAATATCACATTGCAAATTCCACAAGAAGAGTCTTAGCGAAATGCTTCTTGAGGGGAAGGCTGTAACTCTGTGAGATGAAATAACAGAACACAAAGGTGTTTCTCAGAAAGTTTCTTGCCAGTTTTTAACTGAAGATATTTCCTTTTGCACCGAAGCCCTCTATGGGCTTCCAAATATCACTTTGCAAATTCCACAAGGACAGTCTTAGCGAAGGGCTTCTGGAGGAAAGTGCTGTAACTCTGTGAGATGAATTAAGAGAGCGCACAGCAGTTTTTCAGAAATCTTCTTTCCAGTTTTTACCGTAAGATACATCCTTTTTCACCGTAGCCCTCTACGGGCTTCCACATATCACTTTGGAAATTCCTCAAAAACAGTCTTAGTGGAAGGCTTCTTGAGGGGAAAGCTGTAACTCTTTGAGATGAATTCACAGAACACAAAGCAGTTTCTCGGAAAGCTTCTTTTCATTTTTAAACTGAAGGTATTTCCTTTTTCACCATAGTTCTCTCTGGGCTTCCAAATATCACTTTGCAAATTTCACAAGAACAGTGTTAGCGAAATGTGTCTGGTGGGGAAAGCTGTAACTCTTTGAGATGAATTAACAGAACACAAAGCAGTTTCTCGGAAAGCTTCTTTTCATTTTTTAACTGAAGGTATTTCCTTTTTCACCATAGTTCTCTCTGGGTTTCCAAATATCACTTTGCAAATTCCACAAGAACAGTGTTAGCGAAAGGTGTCTGAAGGGGAAAGCTGTAACCCTGTGAGATGCATTAACAGAACACACAGCAGTTTCTCAGAAATCTTCTTTCCAGTTTTTAACGGAAGATATTTCCTTTTTCACCTTAGCCCTCTATGGGTTTCCAAATATCGCTTTGCAAATTCCCCAAGAACAGTCTTAGCGAAAGGCTTCTTGAGGGGAAAGCTGTAACATTGTGAGACGAATTAACAGAACACAAAGCAGTTTCTCACAAAGCTTCTTTTCAGTTTTTATCTTACGATGTTTCCTTTTTCAACATAGCCCTCTATGGGCTTCCAAATATCACTTTGCAAATTCCACAAGAACAGTCTTAGTGAACGATTTCTTGAGGGGAAAGCTGTAACTCTGTGAGATAAACTAACACAACACAAAGCAGTTTCTCAGACAGCTTCTTTTCGGTTTTTATCTTAGGATATTTCCATTTTCACCATAGCCTTCCATGGGCTTTCAAATATCACTTTGCAAATTCCACAAGAACAGTCTTAGTGAACGACTTCTTGAGGGGGTTTCCAGTTTTTAACGGAGGATATTTCCTATTATCCCATAGCCCTCTGGGGGATTCCAAATATCACTTTGCAAATTTCACAAGAACAGTGTAAGCGAAAGATTTCCTGAGGGGAAAGTTGCAACTCTGTGAGATGAATTAACAGAACACAAAGCAGTTTTTCAAAAAGCTTCTTTTCAGTTTTTAACGGAAGATATTTCCTTTTTCACCATAGCCCTCTATGGGCTTCCAAATATCGCTTTGCAAATTCCACAAGAACAGTCTTAGCAAACGGATTCTTGAGGGGAAACCTGTAACTCTGTGAGATGAATTAACAGAAAAGAGTGCAGTTTGTCAGAGAGCTTGTTTTCAGTTTTTAACTGGAGATATTTCCTTTTTCACCATTGCCCTCTATGGGATTACAAATATCACTTTTCAAATTCCAAAAGAACAGTCTTAGCGAAAGGCTTATTGGGGGAAAGCTCTAACTCTGTGAGACGAATTAACAGAACAGAGTGCAGTTTCTCAGAAAGCGTCTTTCCAGTTTTTAACTGAAGATATTTCCTTTTTCACCTTAGCCCTCTATGGGCTTCCAAATATCGCTTTGCAAATTCCACAAGAACAGTCTTAAAGAACGGCTTCTTGAGGGGAAAGATGTATCTCTGTGAGATGAATTTACAGAACATAGTGCAGTTTCTCAGAAAGCTTCTTTCCAGTTTTAAACTGAGGATGTTTCCTTTTTCACCATTGCCCTCTACGGGCTACCAAATATCACTCTTCAAATTCCACAAGAACAGTCTTATCCAAAGGCTTCTTGAGGGGAAAGCTGTAACACTGTGACATGAATTAACAGAACAAAGACCAGTTTCCCCGAAAGCTTCTTTCCAGTTTTTAACTGAAGATATTTCCTTTTTCACCATTGCCGTCTATGGGCTTCCAAATATCACTTTTCAAATTCCACAAGAACAGTCTTAGCGAAAGGCTTCTTGAAGGGAAAGCTGTAACTCTGTGAAATGAATTAACAGAACAGAGTGCAGTTTGTCAGAAAGCTTCTTTTCTGTTTTTAACTGAAGATATTTCCTTTTTCACCATTGCCCTCTACGGGATTGCAAATATCACTTTTCAAATTCCAAAAGAACAGTCTTAGCGTAAGGCTACTTGAGGGGAAAGCTGTAACTCCCTAGATGCATTAGCAGAACAGAGTGCAGTTTGTCAGAAAGCTTCTTTTCACTTTTTAACTGAAGATATTTCCTTTTTCACCATTGCCCTGTAAGGGCTACCAAATATCACCCTTCAAATTCCACAAGAACAGTCTCAGCGAAAGGCTTCTTGAGGGGAAAGCTGTAACTCTGTGAGATGAATTAACAGAACACAAAGTAGTTTCTCGGAATGCTTCTTTTCAGTTTTTATCTTAGGATATTTCCTTTTTCAACTTAGCCCTCTAAGGGCTTGAAAATATCACTATGAAAATTCCACAAGAACAGACTTAGCGAAAGGCTTCTTAAGGTGAAAGCAGTGACTCTGTGAGATGAATTAACAGAACACAAAGCAGTTTCTCAGAAAGCTTTTTTCCAGTTTTTAACGGAAGATATTTCCTTTTTCACCATAGACCACTATGGGCTTCCAAATATCACTTTGCCAATTCCACAAGAAGAGCCTTAGCGAAAGGTTTCTTGAAGGGAAAGCTGTATCTCTGTGAGATGAATTAACAGAACACAAAGCAGTTTCTCATAAAGCTTCCTTCCAGTTTTTAACGGAAGATATTTCCTTTTCCACCGTAGACCTCTATGGGCTTCCGAATATCACTTTTCAAATTTCACAAGAACAGTCTTAGCGAAAGGCTTCTTGAGGGGAATGCTGTAACTCTGTGAGATGAATTAACAGAAAACAAAGGAGTGTCTCAGACAGCTTCTTTCCAGTTTTTAACGGCAGTTATTTAATTTTTCACCATAGTCTCTATGGGCTTCCAAATAATACTGCGCAAATTCCACAAAAATAGATTTAGCGAAACGCTTCTTGAAGGGAAGCTGTAACTCTGTGAGATGAATTAACAGAACTCAAAGCAGTTTCTCACAAAGCTTCTATCCAGTTTTTAACGGAAGATATTTCCTTTTTCATCATAGCCCTCTATGGGCTTCCAAATATCACTCTGCAAATTCCACAAGAAGAGACTTCGCGAAAGGCTTCTTGAGGTGAAAGCGGTAACTCTGTGAGATGAATTAACAGAACACAAAGCAGTTTCTCAGAATGCTTCTTTTCAGTTTTTATCTTAGGATATTTCCTTTTTCAACTTAGCCCTCTAAGGGCTTGAAAATATCACTATGAAAATTGCACAAGAACAGACTTAGCGAAAGGCTTCTTAAGGTGAAAGTAGTGACTCTGTGAGATGAATTAACAGAACACAAAGCAGTTTCTCAGAAAGCTTCTTTCCAGTTTTTAAAGGAAGAGATTTCCTTTTTCACCATAGACCTCTATGGGCTTCCAAATGTCACTTTTCAAATTCCACAAGAACAGTCTTAGCGAAAGGCTTCTTGAGGGGACATCTGTAACTCTGTGAGATGAAATTAACAGAACACAAAGCAGTTTCTCATACAGCTTCTTTCGAGTTTTTAACTGAAGATATTTCCTTTTTCACCATAGCCCTCAATGGCCTTCCAAATATCACTTTGCAAATTCCACAGAAACAGCCTTAGCGAAAGGCTTCTTGAAGGAAAAGCTGTAACTCTGTGAGATGAATGAACAGAACACAAAGCAGTTTCCCTGAAAGCTTCCTTGAAATTTTTAAAGCAAGGTATTTCCTTTTTCACCATAGCCCTCTTTGGGCTTCCAAATATCACTTTGCAGATGCAACAAAACAGTCTTAGCGAAAGGCTTCTTAAGGGGAAAGCTGTAACTCTGTGAGATGAATTAACAGAACACAAAGCAGTTTCTCAGAAAGCTTCTTTTCTGTTTTTATCCTAGGATATTTCCTTTTTCCCCATAGCCATCTACGGGCTTCCAAATATCACTTTGCAAATTTCACAAGAAGAGTCTTAGTGAACCGCTTCTTGAGTTGAATGCTGTAAATCTGTGAGATGAATTAACAGAACAAAAAGTAGTTTCTCAGAAAGCTTCTTTCCAGTTTTTAACAGAAGATATTTCCTTTTTCACCATAGCCATCTATGGGCTGCCAAATATCACTCTGCAAATTCCACAAAAGCAGTCTTAGCGAAAGGCTTCTTGAGGGGAAAGCTGTAATTGTGTGAGATGAATTAAGAGAATACAAAGCAGTCTCTCAGAAAGCTTCTTTCCAGTTTTTAACTGAAGATATTTACTTTTTCACCATGGCCCTTTATGGGCTTCCAAATATCACTTTGCAAATTCCACAAGAACAGACTAAGCGAAAGCGTTCTTGAAGGGAAAGCTGTAACTCTGTGAGATGAATTAACAGAATACAAAGCAGTTTCTCAGAAAGTTTCTTTCCAGTTTTTAACTGAAGATGTTTCATTTTTCTCCGTAACCCCCAATGGGCTTCCAAATATCATTTTGCAAACTCCACAAGAACAGTTTTAGTGAAAGACTTCTTGAGGGGAAAGCTGTAACCCTGTGAGAAGAATTAACGGAATACGAAGCAGTTTCTCAGAAAGCTTCTTTTCAGTTTTCATCTTAGGATATTTCCTTTTTCATCATAGTCCTCTATGGGATTGCAAATATCACTTTGCATATTCCACAACAACAGTGTTAGCAAAAGGGTTCTTGAGGTGAAACCGGTAAATGTGTGAGATGAATTAAGGGAACACAAAGCAGTTTCTCAGAAAATTTGTTTTCAGTTTTTATCTTAGGATATTTACTTTTTTCATAGCTCTCTAAGGGCTTCCAAATATTACTTTGCAGATTCATAAGAACATCCTTAGTGAAACGCTTCTTGAGGGGAAAGCTGTAACTGTGTGAGATGAATTAACGGAACACAAAGCAGTTTCTCAGAAAGCTTCTTGCCACTTTTTAACTGAAGATATTTCCTTTTTCTCCATAACCCTCTATAGGCTTCCAAACATCACTTTGCAAATTACACATGAACAGCCTTAGCGAAAGGCTTCTTGAGAAGAAAGCTGTAACTCTGTGAGATCAAATAACAAAACTCAAAGCAGTTTCTCAGAAAGCTTCTTTACAGTTTTTAACTGAAGATATTTCCTTTTTCACCATAGCCCTCTATGGGCTTCCAAATATCACTTTGCAAGTAAAACAAGAACAGCCTTCGCGAAAGGCTTCTTGAGAGGGAAGCTGTAACTCTGTGAGATGAACTGACAGAACGCAAAGCAGTTTCTCAGAAAGCTTGTTTTCTGTTTTTATCTTTGGATATTTCCATTATCACCATAGCCCTCTATTGGTTTCCAAATATCAGTTTGCAAATCACACAAGAACAGTGTTAGGGAACGGCTTCTTGAAGGGAAAGCTGTAAAACTGTGGGATGAATTAACAGAACCCAAAGCAGTTTCTCAGAAAGCTTCTTTCCAGTTTTTTACGGAATAAATATCAATTTTCACCATAGCCCTCTACTGGCTTCCAAATATCACTTTCCAAATTTCACAAGAACAGTCTTAGTGAACGGCTTCTTGGGGGGAAAGCTGTAACACTGTGAGTTGAACTAACAAAACACAAAGCAGTTTATCATAAAGCTTCTTTTCGGTTTTTATCTTAGGATATTTCCATTTTCACCACAGCCATCTATGGGATTCCAAATATCACGTTGCAAATTCCACAAGAACAGTTTTAGCAAAAGGATTCTTGAGAAGAAAGCTGTAACACTGTGAGATGAATTAACAGCACACAACACAGTTTCCAGAAAGCTTCTTGCCAGTTTTTAACTGAAGATATTTCCTTTCTCACCATAGCCCTCTAAGGTCTTCAAAATATGCCTTTGCAAATTCCACAAGAACTGTGTTATTGAAAGGCTTCTTGAGGGGAAAGCTGTAACTCTCTGAGATGAATTAACAGAACACAAAGCAGTTTCTCAGAAAGCTTCTTTCCAGTTTTTAAAGGAAGATATTCCCTTTTTTACCATAGCCCTCCATGGGCTTGCAAATATCATTTTCCAAATTCCACAAGAACAGTCTTAACGAAAGGATTCTTGAGGAGAATGCTATAACTCTGTGAGATGAGTTAACAGAACACATAGCAGTATCTCAGACAGCTTCTTTCCAGTTTTTAAATGAAGATATTTCCTTTTTCTCCGTAACCCTCTATGGGCTTCCAAATATTACTTTGCAAACTCCACAAGAACAGCCTAGCGAAAGGCTTCTTGAGGGAAAGCTGTAACTCTGTGAGAAGAATTAACAGAACACAAAGCAGATTCTCAGAAAGCTTCTTTCCAGTTTTTAACTTAAGGTATTTCCTTTTATACCATAACCCTCTATGGGACTCCAAATATCACTTTGCCAATTCCACAAGAACAGTCTTAGTGAAAGGTTTCTTGCGGGGAAAGGTGTAACTCAGTGAGATGAAATAACAGAACACAAAGCAGTTTCTCAGACAGCTTCCTTCCAGTATTTAACTGAAGATATTTCCTTTTTCACCATAGCCCTCTAAGGGCTTCCAAATATCACTTTGCAAATTCCACAAGAACAGCCTTAGCGGTAGGCTTCTTGAGGGGAAAGCTGTAACTCTGTGAGATGAATTCACAGAACACAAAGCAGTTTCTAAGAGAGCTTCTTTCCAGTTTTGAACGGAAGATATTTCCTTTTTCACCATAGCCCTGTAAGGGCTTCCAAATATCACCTTGTAAATTCCTCAAGAATAGTCTTAGCGAAAGTGTTCTTGAGGGGAACAGAGTGACTCTGTGAGATGAATTAACAAAGCACAAAGCAGTTTCTCAGAAAGCTTCATTCTAGTTTTTAATGGAACATATTTCCTATTTCACCATAGCTCTCTAGGGGCTTCCAAATATCCCTTTGCAAATTCCGCAAGAACAGTCTTTGCGAAAGGCTTCTTGAGAGGAAAGCAGTAACTCTGTGAGATGAATTAACAGAACACAAAGCAGTTTCTTAAAAAGATTCTTTCCAGTTTATTACAGAAGATATTTCCTTTTTCACCATAGCCCTCTATGGGCTTCCAAATATCCCTTTGCAAATTCCAAAAGAACAGTCTTAGCGAAAGGCTTCTTGAGGGTAATGGTGTAACTCTGTGAGATGAATTAACAGAACACAAAGCAGTTTCTCAGACAGCCTCTTTCCAGTTTTTAACAGAAGATATTTCCTTTTTTACCGTAGCCCTCTACGGCCTTCCAAATATCATTTTGCAAATTCCACAAGAACAGCGTTAGAGAAAGACTTCTTGAAGGGAAAGGTGTAACTCTGTGAGATGAATTAACAGAACAGAAAGCCGTTTCTCAGAAAGCTTCTTTCCAGTATTTAACGGAAGATATTGCCTTTTTCACCGTAGACCTCTATAGCCTTCCAAATATCACTTTGCAAATTCCACAAGAACAGTCTTAGCGAAAGACTTCTTGAAGGGAAAGCAGTAACTCTGTTACATGAATTAACAGAACACAAACCAGTTTCTCAGAAAACTTCTTTCCAGTTTTTAACGGAAGATATTTCCTTTTTCCCCATAGGCCTCTAAGGGCTTCCAAATACCACTTTTCAAATTCCACCAAAACAGACTTAGCGAAATGCTTCTTGAAAGGAAAGCTGTAACTCTGTGAGATGAATTAAGAGAACACAAAGCAGTTTCTCAGAAATCTTCTTTCCAGTTTTTTTTTTTTTTTTTTTTTTTTTTGAGACGGAGTCTCGCTCTGTCGCCCAGGCTGGAGTGCAGTGGCGCAATCTCGGCTCACTGCAAGCTCCGCCTCCCGGGTTCACGCCATTCTCCTGCCTCAGCCTCCCGAGGAGCTGGGACTACAGGCGCCCGCCACTGCGCCCGGCTAATTTTTTCTATTTTTAGTAGAGACGGGGTTTCACCATAGTCTCGATCTCCTAACCTTGTGATCCGCCCGCCTCGGCCTCCCAAAGTGCTGGGATTACAGGCGTGAGCCACCGCGCCCGGCTCTTCTTTCCAGTTTTTAACGGAAGATATATCCTTTTTCACCCTAGTCCTCTATGGGTTTCAAAATATCACTTTGCAAATTCCACAAGAACAGTCTTAGCGAAAGGCTTCTTGAGGGGAAAGCTATAACACTGTGAGATGAATTAACAGAACACAAAGCAGTTTCTCAGAAAGATTCTTTCCAGTTTTTAACTGAAGATATTTCCTTTTTCACCATAGCCCTCTGTGGGCTTCCAAATAACACTTTGCAAATTCCACAAGAACCATATAAGCGAAAGGCTTCTTGAGAGGAAAGCAGTAACTCTGTGAGATGAATTAACAGAACACAAAGCAGTTTCTCAGACAGCTTCTTTCCGGTTTTTAACGGAAGTTATTGCCTTTTTCACCTTAGCTCTCTATGGGCTTCCAAATATCACTTTGCAAATTCCACAAGAACATCCTTAGTGAAATACTTCTTTAAGGGAAAGCTGAAGCTCTGTGAGATGAATTATCAGAACACAAAGCAGTTTCTCAGAATGCCTCTTTTCAGTTTTTATCTTAGGATAGTTCCTTTTTCACCGTAACCATCGAAGGGCTTCCAAATATCACCTTGCCAATTCCACAAGAACAGCCTTAGAGAAAGGCTTCTTGAAGGGAATGCTGTAACTCTGTGAGATGAAATAACAGAACACAAAGCAGATTGTCAGAAAGCTTCTTTCCATTTTTTAACTGAAGATATTTACTTTTCACCATAGTCACTCTACGGACTTCCAAATATCACTTTGCCCATTCCACAAGAACAGCCTTAGCAAAAGTCTTCTTGAAGGGAAAGCTGTAACTCTGTGACATGAATTAACAGAACACAAAGCAGTTTCTCAGAATGCTTCTTTTCATTTTTTAACTTAGGATATTTCCTTTTTCACCATAGCCTTCTATGGGCTTCCAAATATCAGTTTGCCAACTCCACAAGAACAGCCTTAGCGAAAGCTTCTTGAAGGTAAAGATGCAACTCTGTGAGATGAATAAACAGAACACAAAGCAGTTTCTCAGAAAGCTTCTTTCCAGTTTTTAACGGAAGATATTTTCTTTTTCACCATAGACCTCTATGGGCTTCCATATATCTCTTTGAAAATGCCACAGGAACCGTCTTAGCGAAAGGCTTCTTGAGGGGATAGTTGAAACTCTGTGAGATGAATTAACAGAACACAAAGCAGTTTCTCAGAAAGTTTCTTTACAGTTTTCAACGGAAGAGTTTCCTTTTTCACCGTAGCCCTCTATGGGCTTGCAAATAACACTTTGCAAATTCCAAAAGAACAGTCTTAGCGAAAGGCTTCTTGAAGGGAAAGCTGTAACTCTGTGAGATGAATTAACAGAACACAAAGCAGTTTTCAGAAAGCTTCTTTCCAGTTTTTATCAGAAGATACTTCCTTTTTCACCATAGCACTCCATGGACTTCCAAGTATCACTTTGCAAATTCCACAAAAACAGCCTTAGCGAAAGGCTTCTTGAAGGGTACGTTGTAACTCTGTGAGATGAGTTAACAGAACACAAAGCAGTTTCTCAGAAAGATTCTTTTCAGCTTTTAACTGAAGATATTTTCTTTTTCACCATAGGTCTCCAAGGGCTTCCAAATATCACTTAACAAATTCCAGAAAAACAGCCTTTGCGAAAGGCTTCTTGAGAGTATAGCTGTAACTCTCTGAGATGAATTAACAGAACACAAAGCAGGTTCTCAGAAAGCTTCTTTCCAGTTTTTAACGGAAGATATTTCCTTATTCACCATAGCCCACTTAGGGTTTCCAAATATCACTTTGCCAATTCCACATGAACAGTCTTAGCGAAAGGACTCTTGAGGGGAAGGCTGTATCTCTGTGAGATGAATTAACAGAACACAAAGCAGTTTCTCAGAAAGGTTCTTTACAGTTTTTAATGGAAGATATTTCCTTTTTCACCATAGCCCTATACGGGCTTCCAAATATCACTTTCCAAATTCCACAAGAACAGCCTTAGTGAAAGGCTTCTTGAAGGGAAAGCTGTAACTCTGTGAGATGAATTAACACAACACAAAGCAGTTTCACTGAAAGGTTCTTTCCAATTTTTAACTGAGGATATTTCCTTTTTCACCGTAGCCCTCTAAGGGCTTCCAAATAAGATTGGCAAATTCCACAAGAACAGTCTTAGCGAAAGGCTTCTTGAGGGTAAAGCTGTTACTCTGTGAGATGAATTAAGAGAACAAAAAGCAGTTTCTCGGAACGCTTCTTTCCAGTTTTTATCGGAAGATATTTCCTTTTTCACCCTAGCCCTCTATGGGCTTACGAATATCACTTTGCAAATTCCACAAGAACAGCCTCAGCGAAAATCTTCTTGAGGGGAAAGCTGTAACTCGGTGAGATGAATTAACAGAATACAAAGCAGTTTCCCTGAAAGATTCTTTCCAGTTTTTAACGGAAGATATTTCCTTTTCCACCGTAGCACTCTTGGGCTTCCGAATATCACTTTCAAAATTCCACAAGAATATTCTTAGCGAAAAGCTTCTTGAGGGGAAATCTGTAACTTTGTGAGATGAATTAACAGAACACAAAGCAGTTTCTCAGAAAGTTTCTTTCCAGTATTTAACTGAAGATAATTACTTTTCCACCATAGCCCTATATCGGCTTCCAAATATCACCTTGCAAATAACACAAGAACAGTGTTAGAGAAAGGTTTCTTGACAGGAAAGTTGTAAGTCTCTGAGATTTATTAACAGAACACAAAGCCGTTTCTCAGAAAGCTTCCTTCCAGTTTTTAACGGAAAATATTTCCTTTTTCACCATAGCCCTCTATGGGCTCCCAAATATCACTTTGCAAATTCCACAAGAACAGCCTTAGCGAAAGGTTTCTTGAGGGGAGAGCTGTAACTCTGTGAGATGAATTAAAAGAACACAAAGCAGTTGATCAGAAACTTCTATACAGTTTTTAACGGAAGCTATTTCCTTTTTCACCATAGACCTCTTTGGGCTTCTAAATATCACTTTGTAAATTCCACAAGAGCATTCTTTGCGAAAAGCTTCTTGAGGGGAACGCAGTAACTCCGTCAGATGAATTAAGAGAACACAAAGCAGTTTCTCAGAGAGATTCATTCCAGTTCTTAACTGGAGATATTTCCTTTTTCACCATAGCCCTGTATGGGCTTCCAAATATCACTTTGCCAATTCCACAAGAACAGTCTTAGCGAAAGGCTTCTTGAGGGGAAAGCTGTAATTCTGTGAGATGAATTAAGAGAACACAAAGCAGTTTCTCAGAAAACTTCCTTCCAGTTTTTAACTGAAGATATTTCCTTTTTCACCCCAGCCCTCTATGGGCTTCCAAATATCACTTTGCAAATTCCACAAAAACAGTCTTAGCGAAAGGCTTGCTGAGGGTAAATGTGTAACTCTGTGAGATGAATTAACAGAACAGAAAGCAGTTTCTCAGACAGCTTCCTTCCAGTTTTTAACTGAAGATATTTCCTTTTTCACCATAGCATTCTCTGGGCTTTGTAAGATCACTTTGCAAATTCCAGAAGAACAGATTTAGCGAAAGGCTTCTTTTTTTTTTTTTTTTTTTTTTTTTTTTTTTTTGAGACGGAGTATTGCTCTGTCGCCCAGGCTGGAGTGCAGTGGCCAGATCTCGGCTCACTCCAAGCTCCGCCTCCCGGGTTCACGCCATTCTCCTGCCTCAGCCTCCCGAGTAGCTGGGACAACAGGCACCCGCCAACTCGCCCGGCTACTTTTTTGTATTTCTTAGTAGAGACGGGGTTTCACCGTGATAGCCAGGATGGTCTCGATCTCCTGACCTCGTGATCCACCCGTCTCTGCCTCCCAAAGTGCTGGGATTACAGGCTTGAGCCACCGCGCCAGCCGCGAAAGGCTTCTTGAAGGGAAAAATGTAACTGTGTGAGATGAATTAACAGAACCTAAAGCAGTTTCTCAGAAAGCTTCCTTCCAGTTTTTAACTAAAGATATGTCCTTTTTCACCGTAGCCCTCTATGGGCTTCGAAATATCACTTTGAAAATTCCACAAGAAAAAACTTAGGGAAAGGCTTCTTGAGAGGAAAAATGTAACTCTGAGACATGAATTAACAAAAACTGAAGCAGTTTCTCAAACGGCTGCTTTCCAGTTTTTAACTAAAGATATTTCCTTTTTCAACTTAGACCTCTATGGGCTTCCAAATATCACTTTGCAAATTCCACAAGAACAGTCTTTGCGAAAAGCGTCTTCAAGGGAAAGCTGTAACTCTGTGAGATGAATTAACAGAACACAAAGCAATTTCTCAGAAGGCTTCTTTCCAGTTTTTTTAGGAAGATATCTCCTTTTTCACCATAGCCCTCTATGGGCTTCCAAATATCACTTTGCAAATTCCACAAGAACTGTCTTCGCGAAAGGCTTCTTGAGGAGAAAGGTGTAACTCTGTTACATGAATTAACAGAACACAAAGCAGTTTCTCAGGAGCTTCTTTCCAGTTTTTAAGTGAAGATATTTCCTTTTTCCCCGTAGGCCTCTATGGACTTCCAAATATCACTTTTCAAATTCCACCAGAACAGACTTAGCGAAAGGATTCTTGAAAGGAAAGCTGTTAGTCTGTCAGATGAATTAACAGAACACAAAGCAGTTTCTCAGAAAGCTTCTTTCCAGTTTTCAATGGAAGATATTTCCTTTTCCACCATAGCCCTCTATGGGTTTCAAAATATCACTTTGCAAATTCCACAAGAAGAGTTTTAACGAAAGGCTTCTTGAGGGGAAAGGTGTAACTCTATTAGATGAATTAACAGAACACAAAGCAGTTTCTCAGAAAGCTTCTATCCAGTTTTTAACTGAAGATATTTCCTGTTTCACTGTAGCCCTATATGGGCTTCCAAATATCACTTTGGAAATTCCACAAGAAGAGTCTTACCGAAACATTCCTTCAGGGAAAAGCTGTAACTCTGTGAGAAGAATTAACAGAACACACAGCAGTTTCTCAGAAAGCTTCCTTCCAGTTTTTAACGGAAGATATTTCCTTTTTCACCATAGCCCGCTATGGGCTTCCAAATATCACTTTGCAAATTCCACATGAACAGTCTTACGGAAAAGCTTCTTGAGGGGAAAACTGTTAATTCAGTGAGATGAATTAACAGAACACAAAGCCTTTCTCAGAGAGCTTCTTTCCAGTTTTTAACTGAAGATATTTCCTTTCTCACCATAGCCCCCTAAGGGCTTCCCAATATCACTTTCCAAACTCCACAAGAACAGCCGTAGCGAAAGGCTTGTTGAGGTAAAGCTGTAACTCTGTGAGATGAATTAACAGAAGAGAAAGCAGTTTCTCAGAAAGATTCTTTCCAGTTTTTATCAGAAGATATTGCCTTTTTCACCATAGCCCTCTAAAGGCTTCCAAATATCACTTTGCCAATTCCACAGTAACAGTCTTAGAGAAAGATTTCTTGAAGTGAAAGCTGTAACTCTGTGAGATGAATTAACAGAACAAAAAGTAGTTTCTCAGAAATCTTTTTTCCAGTTTTTTTCGGAAGATATTTCCTTTTTCACCATAGCCCTCTAAGGGCTTCCAAATATCACTTTGCAAATTCCACAAGAACAGCCTTAGCGAACGGCTTCTTGAAGGGAAAGCTGTAACTCTGTTAGATGAATCAACAGAACACAAAGCAGTTTCTCAGAATGCTTCTTTCCAGTTTTTCAAGGAAGATATTTCCTTTTTCACCATAGCCATCTAAGGGCTTCCAAATATCACTTTGCAAATTCCACAAGAACAGCCTTAGCGAAAGGCTGCTTGAAGGGAAAGCTGTAACTCAGTGAGATGAATTAATAGAACACAAAGCAGTTTCTCAGAAAGCTTCTTTCCAGTTTATATCGGAAGATATTTCCTTTTTCACCATATCCCTCTATGGGCTTCCAAATATCACTTTGCAAATTCCACAAGAACAGTCTTAGTGAAGGGCTTCTTGAGAAAGGCTTTTTAGGGGAAAGCTGTAACTCTGTGAGATGAATTAACAGAATACAAAGCAGTTTCGCAGAAAGTTTCTTTCCAGTTTTTAACTGAAGATGTTTCATTTTTCACCGTAACCCCCTATGGGCTTCCAAATATCACTTTGCAAACTCCACAAGAACAGTCTTAGTGAAAGACTTCTTGAGGGGAAAGCTGTAACACTGTGAGAAGAATTAACGGAATACAAAGCAGTTTCTCAGAAAGCTTCTTTTCAGTTTTCATCTTAGGATATTTCCGTTTTCAACTTAGCCATCTATGGGATTCCAAATATCACTTTGCATATTCCACAACAACAGGGTTAGCGAAAGGGTTCTTGACGGGAAAGCGTTAACTCTTTGAGATGAATTAAAAGAACACAATCCAGTTTCTCAGAAAATTTGGTTTCAGTTTTTATCTTAGGATTTTTACTTTTTTCCATAGCACTCTAAGGGCTTCCAAATATTACTTTGCAGATTCACAAGAACAGCCTTAGCTAAACGCTTTTGAGGGGAAAGCTGTAACTGTGTGAGATGAATTAACGAAACACAAAGCAGTTTCTCAGAAAGCTTCTTGCCAGTTTTTAACTGAAGATATTTCCTTTATCACCATAACCCTGTATAGGCTTCCAAATATCACTTTGCAAATTACACATGAACAGCCTTAGCGAAAGGCTTCTTGAGAGGAAAGCTGTAACTCTGTGACATCAAATAACAGAACACAAAGCAGTTTTTCAGAAAGCTTCTTTACAGTTTTTAACTGAAGATATTTCCTTTTTTACCATAGCCCTCTATGGGCTTCCAAATATCACTTTGAAATAAAACAAGAAAAGCCTTTGCGAAAGGCTTCTTGAGTGGGAAGCTGTAACTCTGTGAGATGAACTAACAGAACGCAAAGCAGTTTCTCAGAAAGCTTTCTTTCTGTTTTTATCTTAGGATATTTCCATTTTCACCATAGCCCTCTATTGGTTTCCAAATATCAGTTTGCAAATCCCACAAGAACAGTCTTAGGGAAAGGCTTCTTGAGGGGAAAGCTGTAATACTGTGAGATGAATTAACAGAACACAAAGCAGTTTCTCAGAAAGATTCTTTCCAGTTTTTTACGGAAGATATTTCAATTTTCACCATAGCCCTCTATGGGCTTCCAAATATCACTTTCCAAATTTCACAAGAACAGTCTTAGTGAACGGCTTCTTCGGGGGAAGCTGTAACACTGTGAGATGAACTACCAAAACACAAAGCAGTTTATCATAAAGCTTCTCTTCGGTTTTTATCTTAGTATAATTCGTTTTTCACCATAGCCCTCTATGGGCTTCCAAATATCACTTTGCAAATTTCACAAGAACTGTCTGAGTGAACGGCTTCTTGAGGGGAAAGCTGTAACTCTATGAGATGAACTAACACAACACAAAGCAGTTTCTCAGAAAGCTTCTTTTCGGTTTTTATCTTAGGATATTTCCATTTTTACCACAGTCATCTATGGGCTTCCCAATATCACTTTGCAAATTCCACAAGAACAGTTTTAGCAAAAGGCTTCCTGAGGAGAAAGCTGTAACTCTGTGAGATGAATTAAGGGAGCACCACACAGTTTCCAGAAAGCTTCTTGTCAGTTTTTAACTGAAGATATTTTTTTTCACCATAGCCCTCTAAGGGCTTCAAAATATGACTTTGCAAATTCCACAAGAACTGCGTTATTGAAAGGCTTCTTGAGGGGAAAGCTGTAACTCTCTGAGATGATTTAACAGAACACAAAGCAGTTTCTCAGAAAGCTTCTTTTCAGTTTTTATCTTAGGATATTTCCTTTTTCACCATAGCCCTGTATGGGTTTCCAAATATCACATTGTAAATTCCGCACAACAGTCTTAGTGAAAGGCTTCTTGAGGAAAAGCTGTAACTCTCTGAGATGAATTTAAAAAAACACAAAGCAGTTTCTTAGAAAGATTCTTTCCAGTTTTTAACGGAAGATATATCCTTTTTCACCATAGCCCTCTATGGGCTTCCAAATATCACTTTTCAAATTTCACAAGAACTGTCTTAGAGAAAAGTCTCTTAAGGGAAAAGCTGTAACTCTGTGAGATGAATTAACAGAACACAAAGTAGTCTCTCAGAAATCTTCTTTCCAGTTTTTAACGGAAGATATTTCCTTTTTCACCTTAGCCCTCTGTGGGCTTCCAAATATCACTTTGCAAATTCCCGAGGAAAAGTCTTAGGGAAAGGATTCTTGAGGAGAAAGCTCTAACTCTGTGAGATGAATTAACAGAACACAAAACAGTTTCTCAAAAAGCTTCTTTCCAGTTTTTAAAAGAAGATATTTCCTTTTTCACCATAGCCCTCTATGGGCTTCCAAATATCACGTTGCAAATTCCACAAGAACAACCTTAGCGAAAGGCTTCTTGAGGGGAAAACTGTAACTCTGTGAGATGAATTAACAGAACACAAAGCAGTTTCTCAGGCAGCTTCTTTTCAGTTTTTATCTTAGGTTATTTCCTTTTTCACCATAGCCCTCTATGGGCTTCCACATATCAGTTTGCAAATTTCACAAGAACTGTCATAGTGAACGGCTTCTTGAGGGAAAAGCTGTAACTCTGTGAGATAAACTAACAGAACACAAAACACTTTCCCTGAAAGTTCTTTTCGGTTTTCATCTTAGGATATTTCCATTTTCACCTTAGCCCTCGATGGGCTTCCAAATATCACTTTACAAATTCCACAAGAACAGTCTTAGCGAAAGGTTTCTTGTGGGGAAAGCTGTAACTCTGTTAGATGAATTAACAGAAGACAAAGCTGTTTCTCAGAAAATTTCCTTTCGGTTTTTATCTTAGGATATTTCCATTTGCACCATAGGTCTCTATGGGCTTCCAAATATCACTTTGCCAATTCCAAAAGAAGAGGCTTTGTGAAAGCCTTCTTGAACGGAAAGCTGTAAATCTCTGAGATTAATTAACAAAACAGAAAGCAGTTCCTCAGAAAGCTTCTTTTCAGTTTTTATCTTAGGATATTTCCTTTTTCACCGTAGCCCCCTAAGGGCTTCCAAATAACTCTTTGCAAATTCCACGAGAACAGTCTTAGCGAAAGGCTTCTTAAGGGGAAAGCTGTAACTCTGTGAGATGAATTAACAGAACACAAAGCAGTTGCTCAGAAAGCTTCTTTCCAGTTTTTAAGGGAAGATAATTCCTTTTTCACCCTCTATGGGCTTCCAAATATCACCTTGCAAATTCAACAGGAACAGTCTTAGTGAACGGCTTCTTGAAAGGAGAGCTATAACTCTGTTAGATGAATTAAGAGAACACAATGCACTTTTTCAGAAAGCTTCCTTTCGGTTTTTATCTTAGCATATTTTCTTTTTCGCCATAACCCTCTATGGTCTTCCAATATCACTTTGCAAATTCCACAAGAACAGTCTCAGGGAACGGGTTCTTCAGGGGAAAGCTGTACCTCTGTGAGATGAATTAACAGAACACAAAGTGGTTTCTCAGAAACCTTCTTTTCAGTTTTTAACGGAAGATATTTCCTTTTTCACCATAGCCCTCTATGGGCTCCCAAATGTCTCTTTGCAAACTCCACAAGAACAGTCTTAGAGAAAGGCTTCTTGAGGGGAAAGCTGTAGGTGTGTGAGATGAATTAACAGTACACAAAGCAATTTCTCAGAAAGCTACTTTTCAGTTTTTATCTTAGGATGTTTCCTTTTTCACCATGGGGCTCTATGGGCTTCCAAATATCTCTTTGCAAATTCCAGAAGAAGAGTCTTAGCGAAAGGCTTCTTGAGGGCAAGGCTGTAACTCTGTGAGATGAATTAACAGAAGACAAAGCAGTTTCTCAGAAAGCTTCTTTCCAGTTTTTAACAGAAGATATTTGCTTTTTCACCATATCCTTCTATGGCTTTCCAAATATTACTTTGAAATTCCACAAGAACAGTCTAAGCAAAAGGCTTTTTGAGGAGAAAGCTGTAACCCTGTGATATGAATTAACAGAACACAAGGCAGTTTCTCAGAAAGCTTCTTTTCAGTTTTTATCTTAGGATATTTCCTTTTTTACCATAGCCCTCTATGGACTTCCATATATCACTTTGCAAATTTCACCAGAACACTCTTAGGAAAAGGCTTCTTGAGGGGAAAGCTGTATCTCTGTGAGATGAATTAAGAAGACACAAAGCAGGTTCTCAGAAAGCTTCTTTCCAGTTTTTAACGGAAGCTATTTCCTTTTTCACCGTAGCCCTCTATGAGCTTCCAAATATCACTTTGCAAATTCCGCAGGAACAGTCTTACCGAAAGGCTTCTTGAGGGTAAAGCTGTAACTCTGTGAGATGAATTAACAGAACACAAAGCAGTTGATCAGAAACTTCTATACAGTTTTTAACGGAAGCTATTTCCTTTTTCACCATAGACCTCTTTGGGCTTCTAAATATCACTTTGTAAATTCCACAAGAGCATTCTTTGCGAAAAGCTTCTTGAGGGGAACGCAGTAACTCCGTCAGATGAATTAAGAGAACACAAAGCAGTTTCTCAGAGAGATTCATTCCAGTTCTTAACTGGAGATATTTCCTTTTTCACCATAGCCCTGTATGGGCTTCCAAATATCACTTTGCCAATTCCACAAGAACAGTCTTAGCGAAAGGCTTCTTGAGGGGAAAGCTGTAATTCTGTGAGATGAATTAAGAGAACACAAAGCAGTTTCTCAGAAAACTTCCTTCCAGTTTTTAACTGAAGATATTTCCTTTTTCACCCCAGCCCTCTATGGGCTTCCAAATATCACTTTGCAAATTCCACAAAAACAGTCTTAGCGAAAGGCTTGCTGAGGGTAAATGTGTAACTCTGTGAGATGAATTAACAGAACAGAAAGCAGTTTCTCAGACAGCTTCCTTCCAGTTTTTAACTGAAGATATTTCCTTTTTCACCATAGCATTCTCTGGGCTTTGTAAGATCACTTTGCAAATTCCAGAAGAACAGATTTAGCGAAAGGCTTCTTTTTTTTTTTTTTTTTTTTTTTTTTTTTTTTTTTTTTTGAGACGGAGTATTGCTCTGTCGCCCAGGCTGGAGTGCAGTGGCCAGATCTCGGCTCACTCCAAGCTCCGCCTCCCGGGTTCACGCCATTCTCCTGCCTCAGCCTCCCGAGTAGCTGGGACAACAGGCACCCGCCAACTCGCCCGGCTACTTTTTTGTATTTCTTAGTAGAGACGGGGTTTCACCGTGATAGCCAGGATGGTCTCGATCTCCTGACCTCGTGATCCACCCGTCTCTGCCTCCCAAAGTGCTGGGATTACAGGCTTGAGCCACCGCGCCAGCCGCGAAAGGCTTCTTGAAGGGAAAAATGTAACTGTGTGAGATGAATTAACAGAACCTAAAGCAGTTTCTCAGAAAGCTTCCTTCCAGTTTTTAACTAAAGATATGTCCTTTTTCACCGTAGCCCTCTATGGGCTTCGAAATATCACTTTGAAAATTCCACAAGAAAAAACTTAGGGAAAGGCTTCTTGAGAGGAAAAATGTAACTCTGAAGACATGAATTAACAAAAACTGAAGCAGTTTCTCAAACGGCTGCTTTCCAGTTTTTAACTAAAGATATTTCCTTTTCAACTTAGACCTCTATGGGCTTCCAAATATCACTTTGCAAATTCCACAAGAACAGTCTTTGCGAAAAGCATCTTCAAGGGAAAGCTGTAACTCTGTGAGATGAATTAACAGAACACAAAGCAATCTCTCAGAAAGCTTCTTTCCAGTTTTTTTAGGAAGATATCTCCTTTTTCACCATAGCCCTCTATGGGCTTCCAAATACCACTTTGCAAATTCCACAAGAACTGTCTTCGCGAAAGGCTTCTTGAGGAGAAAGGTGTAACTCTGTTACATGAATTAACAGAACACAAAGCAGTTTCTCAGGAGCTTCTTTCCAGTTTTTAAGTGAAGATATTTCCTTTTTCCCCGTAGGCCTTTATGGACTTCCAAATATCACTTTTCAAATTCCACCAGAACAGACTTAGCGAAAGGATTCTTGAAAGGAAAGCTGTTAGTCTGTCAGATGAATTAACAGAACACAAAGCAGTTTCTCAGAAAGCTTCTTTCCAGTTTTCAATGGAAGATATTTCCTTTTCCACCATAGCCCTCTATGGTTTCAAAATATCACTTTGCAAATTCCACAAGAAGAGTCTTAACGAAAGGCTTCTTGAGGGGAAAGGTGTAACTCTATTAGATGAATTAACAGAACACAAAGCAGTTTCTCAGAAAGCTTCTATCCAGTTTTTAACTGAAGATATTTCCTGTTTCACTGTAGCCCTATATGGGCTTCCAAATATCACTTTGCAAATTCCACAAGAAGAGTCTTACCGAAACATTCCTTCAGGGAAAAGCTGTAACTCTGTGAGAAGAATTAACAGAACACACAGCAGTTTCTCAGAAAGCTTCCTTCCAGTTTTTAACGGAAGATATTTCCTTTTTCACCATAGCCCGCTATGGGCTTCCAAATATCACTTTGCAAATTCCACATGAACAGTCTTACCGAAAGGCTTCTTGAGGGGAAACCTGTAATTCAGTGAGATGAATTAACAGAACACAAAGCCTTTCTCAGAGAGCTTCTTTCCAGTTTTTAACTGAAGATATTTCCTTTCTCACCATAGCCCCCTAAGGGCTTCCCAATATCACTTTCCAAACTCCACAAGAACAGACATAGCGAAAGGCTTGTTGAGGTAAAGCTGTAACTCTGTGAGATGAATTAACAGAAGAGAAAGCAGTTTCTCAGAAAGATTCTTTCCAGTTTTTATCAGAAGATATTGCCTTTTTCACCATAGCCCTCTAAAGGCTTCCAAATATCACTTTGCCAATTCCACAGTAACAGTCTTAGAGAAAGATTTCTTGAAGTGAAAGCTGTAACTCTGTGAGATGAATTAACAGAACAAAAAGTAGTTTCTCAGAAATCTTTTTTCCAGTTTTTTTCGGAAGATATTTCCTTTTTCACCATAGCCCTCTAAGGGCTTCCAAATATCACTTTGCAAATTCCACAAGAACAGCCTTAGCGAACGGCTTCTTGAAGGGAAAGCTGTAACTCTGTTAGATGAATCAACAGAACACAAAGCAGTTTCTCAGAATGCTTCTTTCCAGTTTTTCAAGGAAGATATTTCCTTTTTCACCATAGCCATCTAAGGGCTTCCAAATATCACTTTGCAAATTCCACAAGAACAGTCTTACCGTAAGGCTTCTTGAGGGGAAAGCAGTATCGCTGTGAGAGAAATTAACAGAACACAAAGCAGTTTCTCAGAAGTTTCTTTCGAGTTTTTAACGGAAGATATTTCTTTTTCCACCAGAGCCCTCTAGGGGCTTCCAAATATCACTTTCCAAATTCCACAAGAACAGTCTTAGCAAAAGGCTTCTTGAGGGGAAAGCAGTAACTGTGAGATGAATTAACCGAAAACAAAGCAGTTTCTCAGAAAGCTTCTTTCCAGTTTTTAAGAGAAGATTTTACTTTTTCACCATAACCCTCTATGGGCTTCCAAATATCATTTTGCAAATTCCACAAGAACAATCTTTGCGAAAGGCTTCTTGAGAGGAACGCAGTAACTCTGTGAGATGAATAAACAGAACACAAAGCAATTTCTCAGAAAGCTTCTTTCCAGTTTTTAACTGAACATATTTCTTTTTTCACCACAGCGCTCTATGGGCTTCCAAATATCACTTTCCAAATTCCACAAGAACAGTCTAAGCGAAAGGCTTCTTGAGGGGAACGCTGTAACTCTGTGAGATGAATTTACAGAACACAAGCAGTTTCTCAGAAAGCTTCTTTCCAGTTTTTAACTGAAGATATTTCCTTTTTCACGATAGCCCTCCATGGGCTTCCAAATGTCACTTTGTAAATTCCACAAGAACCACCATCGCGAAAGTCTTCTTGAGGGGAAAGCTGTAACTCGGTGAGATAAATTGACAGAACACAAAGCAGTTTCTCAGAAAGCTTCTTTTCAATTTTTATCTTAGGATATCTCCTTTTTCAACATAGTCCTCTGTGGGCTTCTAAATATCACTTTTCAAATTCCACAAGAACAGTCTTAGGGAAAGGCTTCATGAGGGGAAAGATGTAAGTCTCTGAGATGAATTAACAGAACACAAAGTAGTTTCTCAGAAATCTTCTTCCAGATTTTAACGGAAGATACTTCCTTTTTCACCATAGCCCCCTATGGGCTTCCAAATATCACTTTCCAAATTCCACAAGATCAGCCTTAGCTAAAGGTTACTTGAGGAGAGATTTGTAACACTGTGAGATGAATTAACAGAACACAAAGCAGATTCTCAGAAAGCTTCTTTCCACTTTTTAACGGAAGATATTTCTTTTTTCACCATAGCCCTCTATGGGCTTCCAAATATCACTTTGCAAATTCCACAAGAATTGTCTTCGCGAAAGGCTTCTTGAGGGCAAAGCTGTAACACTCTGAAATGAGTTAACAGAACACAAAGTAGTTTCTCAGAATGCTTCTTTTCAGTTTTTATCTTAGGATATTTCCTTTTTCACCTTAGCCCTCTATAGGCTTGAAAATATCACTATGAAATTTCCACATGAAGAGTCTCAGCGAAAGGATTCTTGAGGTGAAAGCAGTGACTCTGTGAGATGAATTAACAGAACACAAAGCAGTTTCTCAGAAAGCTTCTTTCCAGTTTTTAAAGGAAGATATTTCCTTTTTCACCGTAGACCTCTACGGGCTTCCAAATAACACTTTGCCAATTCCACAAGAAGAGTCTTAGCGAAAGGCATCTTGAAGGGAAGGCTGTAACTCTGTGAGATGAATTAACAGGACACAAAGCAGTTTCTCATAAAGCTTCCTTCCAGTTTTTATCGGAAGATATTTCCTTTTACACCGTAGCCCTGTATGGACTTCCAGATATCAATGTGCAAATTTCACAAGAACAGTCTTAGCGAAAGGCTTCTTGAGGGGAAAGCTGTAACTCTGTGAGATGAATTAACAGAACACAGAGCAGTTTCTCAGAAAGCTTCTTTCCAGTTTTTAACGGAAGATATTTCCTTTTTCACCATAGCACTCTATGGGCTTCCAGATATCACCTTGAATATTCCACAAGAACAGACTTAGCGAAAGGCTTCCTGAAGGGAATGCTGTAACACTGTGAGATGAATTAACAGAACACAGAGCAGTTTCTCAGAAAGCTTCTTTACAGTTTTTAACGGTAGATATATCCTTTTTCACCTTAACCCTCTAAGGGCTTCCAAATATCACTTTGCAAATTGCATAAGAACAGTGTTAGCGAAAGGCTTTTTGAGGAGAAAGCAGTAACTGTGAGTTGAATTAACCGAACACAAAGCAGTTTCTCAGGAAGCTTCTTTCCAGTTTTTAAGGGAAGATTTTCCTTTTTCACCATAAGCCTCTATGGGCTTCCAAATATCACTTTTCAAATTCCACAAGAACAGTCTTAGCGAAAGGCTTCTTGAGGGGAACGCAGTAACTCTGTGAGATGAATTAACAGAACACAAAGCAATTTCTCAGAAAGATTCTTTCCAGTTTTTATCTTAGGATATTTCCTTTTTCACCTAAGCCCTCTATGGGCTTGAAAATATTACTTTGAAAATTCCACAACAACAGTCTTAGCGAAAGGCTTCTTGAGGGGAAGCTGTAACTCTGTGAGATGAATTGACAGAACACAAAGCAGTTTCTCAGAAAGCTTCTTTCCAGTTTTTAACGGAAGATATTTCCTTTTCCACCATAGCCCTCTCTGGGCTTCCAAATATCACTTTCCAAATTCCACAAGAACAGTCTTATCAAAAGGCTTCTTGAGGGGAAAGCAGTAACTGTGAGATGAATTAACCGAAAACAAAGCAGTTTCTCAGAAAGCTTCTTTCCAGTTTTTAAGGGAAGATATTACTTTTTCACCGTAACCCTCTATGGGTTTCCAAATATCATTTTGCAAATTCCACAAGAACAATCTTTTCGAAAGGCTTCTTGAGAGGAACGCAGTAACTCTGTGAGATGAATAAACAGAACACAAAACAATTTCTCAGAAAGCTTCTTTCCAGTTTTTAACTGAACATATTTCTTTTTTCACCAAAGCGCTCTATGGGCTTCCAAATATCACTTTGCAAATTCCACAAGAACAGTCTAAGCGAAAGGCTTCTTGAGGGGAACGCTGTAACTCTGTGAGATGAATTTACAGAACACAAGCAGTTTCTCAGAAAGCTTCTTTCCAGTTTTTAACTGAAGATATTTCCTTTTTCACGATAGCCCTCCATGGGCTTCCAAATGTCACTTTGTAAATTCCACAAGAACCACCATCGCGAAAGTCTTCTTGAGGGAAAAGCTGTAACTCGGTGAGATAAATTGACAGAACACAAAGCAGTTTCTCAGAAAGCTTCTTTTCAATTTTTATCTTAGGATATCTCCTTTTTCAACATAGTCTTCTGTGGGCTTCTAAATATCACTTTTCAAATTCCACAAGAACAGTCTTAGGGAAAGGCTTCATGAGGGGAAAGCTGTAAGTCCCTGAGATGATTTAACAGAACACAAAGTAGTTTCTCAGAAAGCTTCTTTCCAGAATTTAACGGAAGATAGTTCCTTTTTCACCATAGCCCCCTATGGGCTTCCAAATATCACTTTTCAAATTCCACAAGATATGACTTAGCTAAAGGTTTCTTGAGGAGAAATTTGTCACACTGTGAGATGAATTAACAGAACACAAAGAAGTTTCTCAGAAAGCTTCTTTTCGGTTTTCATCTTAGGATATTTCCATTTTCACCATAACCCTCTATGGTTTTCCAAATATCACTTTGCAAATTCCACAAGAACAGTCTAAGTGAAAGGCTTCTTGAGGGGAAAGATGTAACTCTGTGACATGAATTAACAGAACACAAAGCACTTTCTCAGAAAGCTTCCTTCCAGTTTTTAAGGGAAGATATTTGCTTTTTCACCATAGCCCTTTATAGGCTTCCAAGTATCACTCTGCAAATTCCACAAGAGCAGTCTTAGCGAAAGGCTTCTTGAGGGCAAAGCTGTAATTGTGTGAGATGAATTAAGAGAATACAGAGCAGTTTCTCAGAAAGTTTCTCTTCAGTTGTTATCTTAGGATATCTCCTTTTTTACCATAGCCCTCTGTGGGCTTCGAAATATCACTTTGCAAATTCCACAAGAAGAGTCTTAGGGAAAGGCTTCATGAGGGGAAAGATGTAAGTCTCTGAGATGAATTAACAGAACACAAAGTAGTTTCTCAGAAATCTTCTTCCAGATTTTAACGGAAAATACTTCCTTTTTCACCATAGCCCCCTATGGGCTTCCAAATATCACTTTCCAAATTCCACAAGATCAGCCTTAGCTAAAGGTTACTTGAGGAGAGATTTGTAACACTGTGAGATGAATTAACAGAACACAAAGCAGATTCTCAGAAAGCTTCTTTCCACTTTTTAACGGAAGATATTTCTTTTTTCACCATAGCCCTCTATGGGCTTCCAAATATCACTTTGCAAATTCCCCAAGAACAGTCTTAGCGAAAGACTGCTTGAGTTGAAAGCTGTAACTCTTGAGATGAATTAGCAGAACACAAAGCAGTTTCTCAGAAAGCTTCTTTCCTGTTTTTTAACGGAAGTTATTTCCTTTTTCACCGTAGCCCTCTATGGGCTTCCAAATATCACTTTCCAAATTCCAGAAGCACAGTCTTAGCGAAAACTTCTTGAGGAGAAAGCTGTATCTCTGTGAGATGAATTAACAGAACACAAAGCAGTTTCTCAGAAAGCTTCTTTCCAGTTTTTAACAGAAGATATTTCCTTTTTCATCATATCCTTCTATGGCTTTACAAATATCACTTTGAAATTCCACAAGAACAGTCTTAGCGAAAGGCTTCTTGTGGAGAAAGCTGTAACCCTGTGAGATGAATTAACAGAACACAAGGCAGTTTCTCAGAAAGCTTCTTTTCAGTTTTTATCTTAGGATATTTCCTTTTTCACCATAGCCCACTATGGGCTTCCAAATGTCACTTTGCAAATTCCACAAGAACAGTCTTAGCGAAAGGCTTCTAGAGGGGCAAGCTGTAACTCTGTGAGATGAACTAAGAGAACACAAAGCAGTTTCTCAGAATGCTTCTTTCCAGTTTTTAACGGAAGATATTTCCTTTTTCACCATAACCCTATATGGGCTTCCAAATATCACTTTGCAAATTCCACAAGAACAGTCTTAGCGAAAGGCTTCTTGAGAGGAACGCAGTAACTCTGTGAGATGAATTAAAAGAACACAAAGCAATTTCTCAGAAAGGTTCTTTCCAGTTTTTAACGGAAGATCTTTCCTTTTTCACCATAGCCCTCTATGGGATTCCAAATATCACTTTCAAAATTCCAGAAGAACAGTCTTAGCGAAAGGCTTCTTGAGGGGAAAGCTGTAACTCTGTGAGATGAATTAACAGAACACAAAGTAGTTTCTCAGAAAGATTCTTTCCA
This sequence comes from Chlorocebus sabaeus, assembly GCF_047675955.1. Taxonomy (NCBI): domain Eukaryota; kingdom Metazoa; phylum Chordata; class Mammalia; order Primates; family Cercopithecidae; genus Chlorocebus; species Chlorocebus sabaeus. The sequence goes on from NW_027328025.1 coordinate 244,878, forward strand.
GTTTTTAACGGAAGATATTCCCTTTTTCACCATAGCCCTCTATGGGCTTCCAATATCACTTTGAAAAATCCACAAGAAGAATCTTAGAGAATGGCTTCTTTCTGGGAAAGCAGTAACTCTGTGAGATGAATTAATAGAACACAGAGCAGTTTCTCAGAAAGCCTCTTTCAGTTTTTAACAAAAGATATTTCCTTTTTCACCATAGCCCTCTATGGGCTTCCAAATATCACTTTGCAAATTCCACAAGAAGTGTCTTCGCGAAAGGCTTCTTGAGGGCAAAGCTGTAACACTGTGAGATGAATTAACAGAACACAAAGTAGTTTCTCAGAATGCTTCTTTTCAGTTTTTATCTTAGGATATTTCCTTTTTCACCTTAGCCCTCTATGGGCTTGAAAATATCACTATGAAATTTCCACATGAAGAGTCTCAGCGAAAGGATTCTTGAGGTGAAAGCAGTGACTCTGTGAGATGAATTAACAGAACACAAAGCAGTTTCTCAGAAAGCTTCTTTCCAGTTTTTAAAGGAAGATATTTCCTTTTTCACCGTAGACCTCTACGGGCTTCCAAATAACATTTTGCCAATTCCACAAGAAGAGTCTTAGCGAAAGGCATCTTGAAGGGAAGGCTGTAACTCTGTGAGATGAATTAACAGAACACAAAGCAGTTTCTCATAAAGCTTCCTTCCAGTTTTTATCGGAAGATATTTCCTTTTACACCGTAGCCCTGTATGGACTTCCAAATATCAATGTGCAAATTTCACAAGAACAGTCTTAGCGAAAGTCTTCTTGAGGGGAAAGCTGTAACTCTGTGAGATGAATTAACAGAACACAGAGCAGTTTCTCAGAAAGATTCTTTCCAGTTTTTAACGGAAGATATTTCCTTTTTCACCATAGCACTCTATGGGCTTCCAGATATCACCTTGAATATTCCACAAGAACAGACTTAGCGAAAGGCTTCCTGAAGGGAATGCTGTAACACTGTGAGATGAATTAACAGAACACAGAGCAGTTTCTCAGAAAGCTTCTTTACAGTTTTTAACGGTAGATATTTCCTTTTTCACCTTATCCCTCTAAGAGCTTCCAAATATCACTTTGCAAATTGCATAAGAACAGTGTTAGCGAAAGGCTTTTTGAGGAGAAAGCAGTAACTGTGAGTTGAATTAACCGAACACAAAGCAGTTTCTCAGAAAGCTTCTTTCCTGTTTTTTAACGGAAGTTATTTCCTTTTTCACCGTAGCCCTCTATGGGCTTCCAAATATCACTTTCCAAATTCCAGAAGCACAGTCTTAGCGAAAACTTCTTGAGGAGAAAGCTGTATCTCTGTGAGATGAATTAACAGAACACAAAGCAGTTTCTCAGAAAGCTTCTTTCCAGTTTTTAACAGAAGATATTTCCTTTTTCATCATATCCTTCTATGGCTTTACAAATATCACTTTGAAATTCCACAAGAACAGTCTTAGCGAAAGGCTTCTTGTGGAGAAAGCTGTAACCCTGTGAGATGAATTAACAGAACACAAGGCAGTTTCTCAGAAAGCTTCTTTTCAGTTTTTATCTTAGGATATTTCCTTTTTCACCATAGCCCACTATGGGCTTCCAAATGTCACTTTGCAAATTCCACAAGAACAGTCTTAGCGAAAGGCTTCTAGAGGGGCAAGCTGTAACTCTGTGAGATGAACTAAGAGAACACAAAGCAGTTTCTCAGAATGCTTCTTTCCAGTTTTTAACGGAAGATATTTCCTTTTTCACCATAACCCTATATGGGCTTCCAAATATCACTTTGCAAATTCCACAAGAACAGTCTTAGCGAAAGGCTTCTTGAGAGGAACGCAGTAACTCTGTGAGATGAATTAAAAGAACACAAAGCAATTTCTCAGAAAGGTTCTTTCCAGTTTTTAACGGAAGATCTTTCCTTTTTCACCATAGCCCTCTATGGGATTCCAAATATCACTTTCAAAATTCCAGAAGAACAGTCTTAGCGAAAGGCTTCTTGAGGGGAAAGCTGTAACTCTGTGAGATGAATTAACAGAACACAAAGTAGTTTCTCAGAAAGATTCTTTCCAGTTTTTAACGGAAGATATTCCCTTTTTCACCATAGCCCTCTATGGGCTTCCAATATCACTTTGAAAAATCCACAAGAAGAATCTTAGAGAATGGCTTCTTTCTGGGAAAGCAGTAACTCTGTGAGATGAATTAATAGAACACAGAGCAGTTTCTCAGAAAGCCTCTTTCAGTTTTTAACAAAAGATATTTCCTTTTTCACCATAGCCCTCTATGGGCTTCCAAATATCACTTTGCAAATTCCACAAGAAGTGTCTTCGCGAAAGGCTTCTTGAGGGCAAAGCTGTAACACTGTGAGATGAATTAACAGAACACAAAGTAGTTTCTCAGAATGCTTCTTTTCAGTTTTTATCTTAGGATATTTCCTTTTTCACCTTAGCCCTCTATGGGCTTGAAAATATCACTATGAAATTTCCACATGAAGAGTCTCAGCGAAAGGATTCTTGAGGTGAAAGCAGTGACTCTGTGAGATGAATTAACAGAACACAAAGCAGTTTCTCAGAAAGCTTCTTTCCAGTTTTTAAAGGAAGATATTTCCTTTTTCACCGTAGACCTCTACGGGCTTCCAAATAACACTTTGCCAATTCCACAAGAAGAGTCTTAGCGAAAGGCATCTTGAAGGGAAGGCTGTAACTCTGTGAGATGAATTAACAGGACACAAAGCAGTTTCTCATAAAGCTTCCTTCCAGTTTTTATCGGAAGATATTTCCTTTTACACCGTAGCCCTGTATGGACTTCCAGATATCAATGTGCAAATTTCACAAGAACAGTCTTAGCGAAAGGCTTCTTGAGGGGAAAGCTGTAACTCTGTGAGATGAATTAACAGAACACAGAGCAGTTTCTCAGAAAGCTTCTTTCCAGTTTTTAACGGAAGATATTTCCTTTTTCACCATAGCACTCTAAGGGCTTCCAGATATCACCTTGAATATTCCACAAGAACAGACTTAGCGAAAGGCTTCCTGAAGGGAATGCTGTAACACTGTGAGATGAATTAACAGAACACAGAGCAGTTTCTCAGAAAGCTTCTTTACAGTTTTTAACGGTAGATATTTCCTTTTTCACCTTAACCCTCTAAGGGCTTCCAAATATCACTTTGCAAATTGCATAAGAACAGTGTTAGCGAAAGGCTTTTTGAGGAGAAAGCAGTAACTGTGAGTTGAATTAACCGAACACAAAGCAGTTTCTCAGGAAGCTTCTTTCCAGTTTTTAAGGGAAGATTTTCCTTTTTCACCATAACCCTCTATGGGCTTCCAAATATCACTTTTCAAGTTCCACAAGAACAGTCTTAGCGAAAGGCTTCTTGAGGGGAATGCAGTAACTCTGTGAGATGAATTAACAGAACACAAAGCAATTTCTCAGAAAGATTCTTCCCAGTTTTTATCTTAGGATATTTCCTTTTTCACCATAGCCCTCTATGGGCTTCGAAATATCACTTTGCAAATTCCCCAAGAACAGTCTTAGCGAAAGACTGCTTGAGGGGAAAGCTGTAACTCTTGAGATGAATTAGCAGAACACAAAGCAGTTTCTCAGAAAGCTTCTTTCCTGTTTTTTAACGGAAGTTATTTCCTTTTTCACCGTAGCCCTCTATGGGCTTCCAAATATCACTTTCCAAATTCCAGAAGCACAGTCTTAGCGAAAACTTCTTGAGGAGAAAGCTGTATCTCTGTGAGATGAATTAACAGAACACAAAGCAGTTTCTCAGAAAGCTTCTTTCCAGTTTTTAACAGAAGATATTTCCTTTTTCATCATATCCTTCTATGGCTTTACAAATATCACTTTGAAATTCCACAAGAACAGTCTTAGCGAAAGGCTTCTTGTGGAGAAAGCTGTAACCCTGTGAGATGAATTAACAGAACACAAGGCAGTTTCTCAGAAAGCTTCTTTTCAGTTTTTATCTTAGGATATTTCCTTTTTCACCATAGCCCACTATGGGCTTCCAAATGTCACTTTGCAAATTCCACAAGAACAGTCTTAGCAAAAGGCTTCTAGAGGGGCAAGCTGTAACTCTGTGAGATGAACTAAGAGAACACAAAGCAGTTTCTCAGAATGCTTCTTTCCAGTTTTTAACGGAAGATATTTCCTTTTTCACCATAACCCTATATGGGCTTCCAAATATCACTTTGCAAATTCCACAAGAACAGTCTTAGCGAAAGGCTTCTTGAGAGGAACGCAGTAACTCTGTGAGATGAATTAAAAGAACACAAAGCAATTTCTCAGAAAGGTTCTTTCCAGTTTTTAACGGAAGATCTTTCCTTTTTCACCATAGCCCTCTATGGGATTCCAAATATCACTTTCAAAATTCCAGAAGAACAGTCTTAGCGAAAGGCTTCTTGAGGGGAAAGCTGTAACTCTGTGAGATGAATTATCAGAACACAAAGTAGTTTCTCAGAAAGATTCTTTCCAGTTTTTAACGGAAGATATTCCCTTTTTCACCATAGCCCTCTATGGGCTTCCAATATCACTTTGAAAAACCCACAAGAAGAATCTTAGAGAATGGCTTCTTTCTGGGAAAGCAGTAACTCTGTGAGATGAATTAATAGAACACAGAGCAGTTTCTCAGAAAGCCTCTTTCAGTTTTTAACAAAAGATATTTCCTTTTTCACCATAGCCCTCTATGGGCTTCCAAATATCACTTTGCAAATTCCACAAGAAGTGTCTTCGCGAAAGGCTTCTTGAGGGCAAAGCTGTAACACTGTGAGATGAATTAACAGAACACAAAGTAGTTTCTCAGAATGCTTCTTTTCAGTTTTTATCTTAGGATATTTCCTTTTTCACCTTAGCCCTCTATGGGCTTGAAAATATCACTATGAAATTTCCACATGAAGAGTCTCAGCGAAAGGATTCAGGAGGTGAAAGCAGTGACTCTGTGAGATGAATTAACAGAACACAAGGCAGTTTCTCAGAAAGCTTCTTTCCAGTTTTTAAAGGAAGATATTTCCTTTTTCACCGTAGACCTCTACGGGCTTCCAAATAACACTTTGCCAATTCCACAAGAAGAGTCTTAGCGAAAGGCATCTTGAAGGGAAGGCTGTAACTCTGTGAGATGAATTAACAGGACACAAAGCAGTTTCTCATAAAGCTTCCTTCCAGTTTTTATCGGAAGATATTTCCTTTTACACCGTAGCCCTGTATGGACTTCCAGATATCAATGTGCAAATTTCACAAGAACAGTCTTAGCGAAAGTCTTCTTGAGGGGAAAGCTGTAACTCTGTGAGATGAATTAACAGAACACAGAGCAGTTTCTCAGAAAGCTTCTTTCCAGTTTTTAACGGAAGATATTTCCTTTTTCACCATAGCACTCTATGGGCTTCCAGATATCACCTTGAATATTCCACAAGAACAGACTTAGCGAAAGGCTTCCTGAAGGGAATGCTGTAACACTGTGAGATGAATTAACAGAACACAGAGCAGTTTCTCAGAAAGCTTCTTTACAGTTTTTAACGGTAGATATTTCCTTTTTCACCTTAACCCTCTAAGGGCTTCCAAATATCACTTTGCAAATTGCATAAGAACAGTGTTAGCGAAAGGCTTTTTGAGGAGAAAGCAGTAACTGTGAGTTGAATTAACCGAACACAAAGCAGTTTCTCAGGAAGCTTCTTTCCAGTTTTTAAGGGAAGATTTTCCTTTTTCACCATAACCCTCTATGGGCTTCCAAATATCACTTTTCAAGTTCCACAAGAACAGTCTTAGCGAAAGGCTTCTTGAGGGGAATGCAGTAACTCTGTGAGATGAATTAACAGAACACAAAGCAATTTCTCAGAAAGATTCTTCCCAGTTTTTATCTTAGGATATTTCCTTTTTCACCATAGCCCTCTATGGGCTTCCAAATATCACTTTGCAAATTCCCCAAGAACAGTCTTAGCGAAAGACTGCTTGAGGGGAAAGCTGTAACTCTTGAGATGAATTAGCAGAACACAAAGCAGTTTCTCAGAAAGCTTCTTTCCTGTTTTTTAACGGAAGTTATTTCCTTTTTCACCGTAGCCCTCTATGGGCTTCCAAATATCACTTTCCAAATTCCAGAAGCACAGTCTTAGCGAAAACTTCTTGAGGAGAAAGCTGTATCTCTGTGAGATGAATTAACAGAACACAAAGCAGTTTCTCAGAAAGCTTCTTTCCAGTTTTTAACGGAAGATATTTCCTTTTTCATCATATCCTTCTATGGCTTTACAAATATCACTTTGAAATTCCACAAGAACAGTCTTAGCGAAAGGCTTCTTGTGGAGAAAGCTGTAACCCTGTGAGATGAATTAACAGAACACAAGGCAGTTTCTCAGAAAGCTTCTTTTCAGTTTTTATCTTAGGATATTTCCTTTTTCACCATAGCCCACTATGGGCTTCCAAATGTCACTTTGCAAATTCCACAAGAACAGTCTTAGCGAAAGGCTTCTAGAGGGGCAAGCTGTAACTCTGTGAGATGAACTAAGAGAACACAAAGCAGTTTCTCAGAATGCTTCTTTCCAGTTTTTAACGGAAGATATTTCCTTTTTCACCATAACCCTATATGGGCTTCCAAATATCACTTTGCAAATTCCACAAGAACAGTCTTAGCGAAAGGCTTCTTGAGAGGAACGCAGTAACTCTGTGAGATGAATTAAAAGAACACAAAGCAATTTCTCAGAAAGGTTCTTTCCAGTTTTTAACGGAAGATCTTTCCTTTTTCACCATAGCCCTCTATGGGATTCCAAATATCACTTTCAAAATTCCAGAAGAACAGTCTTAGAGAAAGGCTTCTTGAGGGGAAAGCTGTAACTCTGTGAGATGAATTAACAGAACACGAAGTAGTTTCTCAGAAAGATTCTTTCCAGTTTTTAACGGAAGATATTCCCTTTTTCACCATAGCCCTCTATGGGCTTCCAATATCACTTTGAAAAATCCAAAAGAAGAATCTTAGAGAATGGCTTCTTTCTGGGAAAGCAGTAACTCTGTGAGATGAATTAATAGAACACAGAGCAGTTTCTCAGAAAGCCTCTTTCAGTTTTTAACAAAAGATATTTCCTTTTTCACCATAGCCCTCTATGGGCTTCCAAATATCACTTTGCAAATTCCACAAGAAGTGTCTTCGCGAAAGGCTTCTTGAGGGCAAAGCTGTAACACTGTGAGATGAATTAACAGAACACAAAGTAGTTTCTCAGAATGCTTCTTTTCAGTTTTTATCTTAGGATATTTCCTTTTTCACCTTAGCCCTCTATGGGCTTGAAAATATCACTATGAAATTTCCACATGAAGAGTCTCAGCGAAAGGATTCTTGAGGTGAAAGCAGTGACTCTGTGAGATGAATTAACAGAACACAAAGCAGTTTCTCAGAAAGCTTCTTTCCAGTTTTTAAAGGAAGATATTTCCTTTTTCACCGTAGACCTCTACGGGCTTCCAAATAACACTTTGCCAATTCCACAAGAAGAGTCTTAGCGAAAGGCATCTTGAAGGGAAGGCTGTAACTCTGTGAGATGAATTAACAGGACACAAAGCAGTTTCTCATAAAGCTTCCTCCCAGTTTTTATCGGAAGATATTTCCTTTTACACCGTAGCCCTGTATGGACTTCCAGATATCAATGTGCAAATTTCACAAGAACAGTCTTAGCGAAAGGCTTCTTGAGGGGAAAGCTGTAACTCTGTGAGATGAATTAACAGAACACAGAGCAGTTTCTCAGAAAGCTTCTTTCCAGTTTTTAACGGAAGATATTTCCTTTTTCACCATAGCACTCTATGGGCTTCCAGATATCACCTTGAATATTCCACAAGAACAGACTTAGCGAAAGGCTTCCTGAAGGGAATGCTGTAACACTGTGAGATGAATTAACAGAACACAGAGCAGTTTCTCAGAAAGCTTCTTTACAGTTTTTAACGGTAGATATTTCCTTTTTCACCTTAACCCTCTAAGGGCTTCCAAATATCACTTTGCAAATTGCATAAGAACAGTGTTAGCGAAAGGCTTTTTGAGGAGAAAGCAGTAACTGTGAGTTGAATTAACCGAACACAAAGCAGTTTCTCAGGAAGCTTCTTTCCAGTTTTTAAGGGAAGATTTTCCTTTTTCACCATAACCCTCTATGGGCTTCCAAATATCACTTTTCAAATTCCACAAGAACAGTCTTAGCGAAAGGCTTCTTGAGGGGAATGCAGTAACTCTGTGAGATGAATTAACAGAACACAAAGCAATTTCTCAGAAAGATTCTTCCCAGTTTTTATCTTAGGATATTTCCTTTTTCACCATAGCCCTCTATGGGCTTCCAAATATCACTTTGCAAATTCCCCAAGAACAGTCTTAGCGAAAGACTGCTTGAGGGGAAAGCTGTAACTCTTGAGATGAATTAGCAGAACACAAAGCAGTTTCTCAGAAAGCTTCTTTCCTGTTTTTTAACGGAAGTTATTTCCTTTTTCACCGTAGCCCTCTATGGGCTTCCAAATATCACTTTCCAAATTCCAGAAGCACAGTCTTAGCGAAAACTTCTTGAGGAGAAAGCTGTATCTCTGTGAGATGAATTAACAGAACACAAAGCAGTTTCTCAGAAAGCTTCTTTCCAGTTTTTAACAGAAGATATTTCCTTTTTCATCATATCCTTCTATGGCTTTACAAGTATCACTTTGAAATTCCACAAGAACAGTCTTAGCGAAAGGCTTCTTGTGGAGAAAGCTGTAACCCTGTGAGATGAATTAACAGAACACAAGGCAGTTTCTCAGAAAGCTTCTTTTCAGTTTTTATCTTAGGATATTTCCTTTTTCACCATAGCCCACTATGGGCTTCCAAATGTCACTTTGCAAATTCCACAAGAACAGTCTTAGCGAAAGGCTTCTAGAGGGGCAAGCTGTAACTCTGTGAGATGAACTAAGAGAACACAAAGCAGTTTCTCAGAATGCTTCTTTCCAGTTTTTAACGGAAGATATTTCCTTTTTCACCATAACCCTATATGGGCTTCCAAATATCACTTTGCAAATTCCACAAGAACAGTCTTAGCGAAAGGCTTCTTGAGAGGAACGCAGTAACTCTGTGAGATGAATTAAAAGAACACAAAGCAATTTCTCAGAAAGGTTCTTTCCAGTTTTTAACGGAAGATCTTTCCTTTTTCACCATAGCCCTCTATGGGATTCCAAATATCACTTTCAAAATTCCAGAAGAACAGTCTTAGCGAAAGGCTTCTTGAGGGGAAAGCTGTAACTCTGTGAGATGAATTAACAGAACACGAAGTAGTTTCTCAGAATGATTCTTTCCAGTTTTTAACGGAAGATATTCCCTTTTTCACCATAGCCCTCTATGGGCTTCCAATATCACTTTGAAAAATCCACAAGAAGAATCTTAGAGAATGGCTTCTTTCTGGGAAAGCAGTAACTCTGTGAGATGAATTAATAGAACACAGAGCAGTTTCTCAGAAAGCCTCTTTCAGTTTTTAACAAAAGATATTTCCTTTTTCACCATAGCCCTCTATGGGCTTCCAAATATCACTTTGCAAATTCCACAAGAAGTGTCTTCGCGAAAGGCTTCTTGAGGGCAAAGCTGTAACACTGTGAGATGAATTAACAGAACACAAAGTAGTTTCTCAGAATGCTTCTTTTCAGTTTTTATCTTAGGATATTTCCTTTTTCACCTTAGCCCTCTATGGGCTTGAAAATATCACTATGAAATTTCCACATGAAGAGTCTCAGCGAAAGGATTCTTGAGGTGAAAGCAGTGACTCTGTGAGATGAATTAACAGAACACAAAGCAGTTTCTCAGAAAGCTTCTTTCCAGTTTTTAAAGGAAGATATTTCCTTTTTCACCGTAGACCTCTACGGGCTTCCAAATAACACTTTGCCAATTCCACAAGAAGAGTCTTAGCGAAAGGCATCTTGAAGGGAAGGCTGTAACTCTGTGAGATGAATTAACAGGACACAAAGCAGTTTCTCATAAAGCTTCCTTCCAGTTTTTATCGGAAGATATTTCCTTTTACACCGTAGCCCTGTATGGACTTCCAGATATCAATGTGCAAATTTCACAAGAACAGTCTTAGCGAAAGGCTTCTTGAGGGGAAAGCTGTAACTCTGTGAGATGAATTAACAGAACACAGAGCAGTTTCTCAGAAAGCTTCTTTCCAGTTTTTAACGGAAGATATTTCCTTTTTCACCATAGCACTCTATGGGCTTCCAGATATCACCTTGAATATTCCACAAGAACAGACTTAGCGAAAGGCTTCCTGAAGGGAATGCTGTAACACTGTGAGATGAATTAACAGAACACAGAGCAGTTTCTCAGAAAGCTTCTTTACAGTTTTTAACGGTAGATATTTCCTTTTTCACCTTAACCCTCTAAGGGCTTCCAAATATCACTTTGCAAATTGCATAAGAACAGTGTTAGCGAAAGGCTTTTTGAGGAGAAAGCAGTAACTGTGAGTTGAATTAACCGAACACAAAGCAGTTTCTCAGGAAGCTTCTTTCCAGTTTTTAAGGGAAGATTTTCCTTTTTCACCATAACCCTCTATGGGCTTCCAAATATCACTTTTCAAATTCCACAAGAACAGTCTTAGCGAAAGGCTTCTTGAGGGGAATGCAGTAACTCTGTGAGATGAATTAACAGAACACAAAGCAATTTCTCAGAAAGATTCTTCCCAGTTTTTATCTTAGGATATTTCCTTTTTCACCATAGCCCTCTATGGGCTTCCAAATATCACTTTGCAAATTCCCCAAGAACAGTCTTAGCGAAAGACTGCTTGAGGGGAAAGCTGTAACTCTTGAGATGAATTAGCAGAACACAAAGCAGTTTCTCAGAAAGCTTCTTTCCTGTTTTTTAACGGAAGTTATTTCCTTTTTCACCGTAGCCCTCTATGGGCTTCCAAATATCACTTTCCAAATTCCAGAAGCACAGTCTTAGCGAAAACTTCTTGAGGAGAAAGCTGTATCTCTGTGAGATGAATTAACAGAACACAAAGCAGTTTCTCAGAAAGCTTCTTTCCAGTTTTTAACAGAAGATATTTCCTTTTTCATCCTATCCTTCTATGGCTTTACAAATATCACTTTGAAATTCCACAAGAACAGTCTTAGCGAAAGGCTTCTTGTGGAGAAAGCTGTAACCCTGTGAGATGAATTAACAGAACACAAGGCAGTTTCTCAGAAAGCTTCTTTTCAGTTTTTATCTTAGGATATTTCCTTTTTCACCATAGCCCACTATGGGCTTCCAAATGTCACTTTGCAAATTCCACAAGAACAGTCTTAGCGAAAGGCTTCTAGAGGGGCAAGCTGTAACTCTGTGAGATGAACTAAGAGAACACAAAGCAGTTTCTCAGAATGCTTCTTTCCAGTTTTTAACGGAAGATATTTCCTTTTTCACCATAACCCTATATGGGCTTCCAAATATCACTTTGCAAATTCCACAAGAACAGTCTTAGCGAAAGGCTTCTTGAGAGGAACGCAGTAACTCTGTGAGATGAATTAAAAGAACACAAAGCAATTTCTCAGAAAGGTTCTTTCCAGTTTTTAACGGAAGATCTTTCCTTTTTCACCATAGCCCTCTATGGGATTCCAAATATCACTTTCAAAATTCCAGAAGAACAGTCTTAGCGAAAGGCTTCTTGAGGGGAAAGCTGTAACTCTGTGAGATGAATTAACAGAACACGAAGTAGTTTCTCAGAAAGATTCTTTCCAGTTTTTAACGGAAGATATTCCCTTTTTCACCATAGCCCTCTATGGGCTTCCAATATCACTTTGAAAAATCCACAAGAAGAATCTTAGAGAATGGCTTCTTTCTGGGAAAGCAGTAACTCTGTGAGATGAATTAATAGAACACAGAGCAGTTTCTCAGAAAGCCTCTTTCAGTTTTTAACAAAAGATATTTCCTTTTTCACCATAGCCCTCTATGGGCTTCCAAATATCACTTTGCAAATTCCACAAGAAGTGTCTTCGCGAAAGGCTTCTTGAGGGCAAAGCTGTAACACTGTGAGATGAATTAACAGAACACAAAGTAGTTTCTCAGAATGCTTCTTTTCAGTTTTTATCTTAGGATATTTCCTTTTTCACCTTAGCCCTCTATGGGCTTGAAAATATCACTATGAAATTTCCACATGAAGAGTCTCAGCGAAAGGATTCTTGAGGTGAAAGCAGTGACTCTGTGAGATGAATTAACAGAACACAAAGCAGTTTCTCAGAAAGCTTCTTTCCAGTTTTTAAAGGAAGATATTTCCTTTTTCACCGTAGACCTCTACGGGCTTCCAAATAACACTTTGCCAATTCCACAAGAAGAGTCTTAGCGAAAGGCATCTTGAAGGGAAGGCTGTAACTCTGTGAGATGAATTAACAGGACACAAAGCAGTTTCTCATAAAGCTTCCTTCCAGTTTTTATCGGAAGATATTTCCTTTTACACCGTAGCCCTGTATGGACTTCCAGATATCAATGTGCAAATTTCACAAGAACAGTCTTAGCGAAAGGCTTCTTGAGGGGAAAGCTGTAACTCTGTGAGATGAATTAACAGAACACAGAGCAGTTTCTCAGAAAGCTTCTTTCCAGTTTTTAACGGAAGATATTTCCTTTTTCACCATAGCACTCTATGGGCTTCCAGATATCACCTTGAATATTCCACAAGAACAGACTTAGCGAAAGGCTTCCTGAAGGGAATGCTGTAACACTGTGAGATGAATTAACAGAACACACAGCAGTTTCTCAGAAAGCTTCTTTACAGTTTTTAACGGTAGATATTTCCTTTTTCACCTTAACCCTCTAAGGGCTTCCAAATATCACTTTGCAAATTGCATAAGAACAGTGTTAGCGAAAGGCTTTTTGAGGAGAAAGCAGTAACTGTGAGTTGAATTAACCGAACACAAAGCAGTTTCTCAGGAAGCTTCTTTCCAGTTTTTAAGGGAAGATTTTCCTTTTTCACCATAACCCTCTATGGGCTTCCAAATATCACTTTTCAAGTTCCACAAGAACAGTCTTAGCGAAAGTCTTCTTGAGGGGAATGCAGTAACTCTGTGAGATGAATTAACAGAACACAAAGCAATTTCTCAGAAAGATTCTTCCCAGTTTTTATCTTAGGATATTTCCTTTTTCACCATAGCCCTCTATGGGCTTCCAAATATCACTTTGCAAATTCCCCAAGAACAGTCTTAGCGAAAGACTGCTTGAGGGGAAAGCTGTAACTCTTGAGATGAATTAGCAGAACACAAAGCAGTTTCTCAGAAAGCTTCTTTCCTGTTTTTTAACGGAAGTTATTTCCTTTTTCACCGTAGCCCTCTATGGGCTTCCAAATATCACTTTCCAAATTCCAGAAGCACAGTCTTAGCGAAAACTTCTTGAGGAGAAAGCTGTATCTCTGTGAGATGAATTAACAGAACACAAAGCAGTTTCTCAGAAAGCTTCTTTCCAGTTTTTAACAGAAGATATTTCCTTTTTCATCATATCCTTCTATGGCTTTACAAATATCACTTTGAAATTCCACAAGAACAGTCTTAGCGAAAGGCTTCTTGTGGAGAAAGCTGTAACCCTGTGAGATGAATTAACAGAACACAAGGCAGTTTCTCAGAAAGCTTCTTTTCAGTTTTTATCTTAGGATATTTCCTTTTTCACCATAGCCCACTATGGGCTTCCAAATATCACTTTGCAAATTCCACAAGAACAGTCTTAGCGAAAGGCTTCTAGAGGGGCAAGCTGTAACTCTGTGAGATGAACTAAGAGAACACAAAGCAGTTTCTCAGAATGCTTCTTTCCAGTTTTTAACGGAAGATATTTCCTTTTTCACCATAACCCTATATGGGCTTCCAAATATCACTTTGCAAATTCCACAAGAACAGTCTTAACGAAAGGCTTCTTGAGAGGAACGCAGTAACTCTGTGAGATGAATTAAAAGAACACAAAGCAATTTCTCAGAAAGGTTCTTTCCAGTTTTTAACGGAAGATCTTTCCTTTTTCACCATAGCCCTCTATGGGATTCCAAATATCACTTTCAAAATTCCAGAAGAACAGTCTTAGCGAAAGGCTTCTTGAGGGGAAAGCTGTAACTCTGTGAGATGAATTAACAGAACACAAAGTAGTTTCTCAGAAAGATTCTTTCCAGTTTTTAACGGAAGATATTCCCTTTTTCACCATAGCCCTCTATGGGCTTCCAATATCACTTTGAAAAATCCACAAGAAGAATCTTAGAGAATGGCTTCTTTCTGGGAAAGCAGTAACTCTGTGAGATGAATTAATAGAACACAGAGCAGTTTCTCAGAAAGCCTCTTTCAGTTTTTAACAAAAGATATTTCCTTTTTCACCATAGCCCTCTATGGGCTTCCAAATATCACTTTGCAAATTCCACAAGAAGTGTCTTCGCGAAAGGCTTCTTGAGGGCAAAGCTGTAACACTGTGAGATGAATTAACAGAACACAAAGTAGTTTCTCAGAATGCTTCTTTTCAGTTTTTATCTTAGGATATTTCCTTTTTCACCTTAGCCCTCTATGGGCTTGAAAATATCACTATGAAATTTCCACATGAAGAGTCTCAGCGAAAGGATTCTTGAGGTGAAAGCAGTGACTCTGTGAGATGAATTAACAGAACACAAAGCAGTTTCTCAGAAAGCTTCTTTCCAGTTTTTAAAGGAAGATATTTCCTTTTTCACCGTAGACCTCTACGGGCTTCCAAATAACACTTTGCCAATTCCACAAGAAGAGTCTTAGCGAAAGGCATCTTGAAGGGAAGGCTGTAACTCTGTGAGATGAATTAACAGGACACAAAGCAGTTTCTCATAAAGCTTCCTTCCAGTTTTTATCGGAAGATATTTCCTCTTACACCGTAGCCCTGTATGGACTTCCAGATATCAATGTGCAAATTTCACAAGAACAGTCTTAGCGAAAGTCTTCTTGAGGGGAAAGCTGTAACTCTGTGAGATGAATTAACAGAACACAGAGCAGTTTCTCAGAAAGCTTCTTTCCAGTTTTTAACGGAAGATATTTCCTTTTTCACCATAGCACTCTATGGGCTTCCAGATATCACCTTGAATATTCCACAAGAACAGACTTAGCGAAAGGCTTCCTGAAGGGAATGCTGTAACACTGTGAGATGAATTAACAGAACACACAGCAGTTTCTCAGAAAGCTTCTTTACAGTTTTTAACGGTAGATATGTCCTTTTTCACCTTAACCCTCTAAGGGCTTCCAAATATCACTTTGCAAATTGCATAAGAACAGTGTTAGCGAAAGGCTTTTTGAGGAGAAAGCAGTAACTGTGAGTTGAATTAACCGAACACAAAGCAGTTTCTCAGGAAGCTTCTTTCCAGTTTTTAAGGGAAGATTTTCCTTTTTCACCATAACCCTCTATGGGCTTCCAAATATCACTTTTCAAATTCCACAAGAACAGTCTTAGCGAAAGGCTTCTTGAGGGGAATGCAGTAACTCTGTGAGATGAATTAACAGAACACAAAGCAATTTCTCAGAAAGATTCTTCCCAGTTTTTATCTTAGGATATTTCCTTTTTCACCATAGCCCTCTATGGGCTTCGAAATATCACTTTGCAAATTCCCCAAGAACAGTCTTAGCAAAAGACTGCTTGAGGGGAAAGCTGTAACTCTTGAGATGAATTAGCAGAACACAAAGCAGTTTCTCAGAAAGCTTCTTTCCTGTTTTTTAACGGAAGTTATTTCCTTTTTCACCGTAGCCCTCTATGGGCTTCCAAGTATCACTTTCCAAATTCCAGAAGCACAGTCTTAGCGAAAACTTCTTGAGGAGAAAGCTGTATCTCTGTGAGATGAATTAACAGAACACAAAGCAGTTTCTCAGAAAGCTTCTTTCCAGTTTTTAACAGAAGATATTTCCTTTTTCATCCTATCCTTCTATGGCTTTACAAATATCACTTTGAAATTCCACAAGAACAGTCTTAGCGAAAGGCTTCTTGTGGAGAAAGCTGTAACCCTGTGAGATGAATTAACAGAACACAAGGCAGTTTCTCAGAAAGCTTCTTTTCAGTTTTTATCTTAGGATATTTCCTTTTTCACCATAGCCCACTATGGGCTTCCAAATGTCACTTTGCAAATTCCACAAGAACAGTCTTAGCGAAAGGCTTCTAGAGGGGCAAGCTGTAACTCTGTGAGATGAACTAAGAGAACACAAAGCAGTTTCTCAGAATGCTTCTTTCCAGTTTTTAACGGAAGATATTTCCTTTTTCACCATAACCCTATACGGGCTTCCAAATATCACTTTGCAAATTCCACAAAAACAGTCTTAGCGAAAGGCTTCTTGAGAGGAACGCAGTAACTCTGTGAGATGAATTAAAAGAACACAAAGCAATTTCTCAGAAAGGTTCTTTCCAGTTTTTAACGGAAGATCTTTCCTTTTTCACCATAGCCCTCTATGGGATTCCAAATATCACTTTCAAAATTCCAGAAGAACAGTCTTAGCGAAAGGCTTCTTGAGGGGAAAGCTGTAACTCTGTGAGATGAATTAACAGAACACGAAGTAGTTTCTCAGAAAGATTCTTTCCAGTTTTTAACGGAAGATATTCCCTTTTTCACCATAGCCCTCTATGGGCTTCCAATATCACTTTGAAAAATCCACAAGAAGAATCTTAGAGAATGGCTTCTTTCTGGGAAAGCAGTAACTCTGTGAGATGAATTAATAGAACACAGAGCAGTTTCTCAGAAAGCCTCTTTCAGTTTTTAACAAAAGATATTTCCTTTTTCACCATAGCCCTCTATGGGCTTCCAAATATCACTTTGCAAATTCCACAAGAAGTGTCTTCGCGAAAGGCTTCTTGAGGGCAAAGCTGTAACACTGTGAGATGAATTAACAGAACACAAAGTAGTTTCTCAGAATGCTTCTTTTCAGTTTTTATCTTAGGATATTTCCTTTTTCACCTTAGCCCTCTATGGGCTTGAAAATATCACTATGAAATTTCCACATGAAGAGTCTCAGCGAAAGGATTCTTGAGGTGAAAGCAGTGACTCTGTGAGATGAATTAACAGAACACAAAGCAGTTTCTCAGAAAGCTTCTTTCCAGTTTTTAAAGGAAGATATTTCCTTTTTCACCGTAGACCTCTACGGGCTTCCAAATAACACTTTGCCAATTCCACAAGAAGAGTCTTAGCGAAAGGCATCTTGAAGGGAAGGCTGTAACTCTGTGAGATGAATTAACAGGACACAAAGCAGTTTCTCATAAAGCTTCCTTCCAGTTTTTATCGGAAGATATTTTCTTTTACACCTTAGCCCTGTATGGACTTCCAAATATCAATGTGCAAATTTCACAAGAACAGTCTTAGCGAAAGTCTTCTTGAGGGGAAAGCTGTAACTCTGTGAGATGAATTAACAGAACACAGAGCAGTTTCTCAGAAAGCTTCTTTCCAGTTTTTAACGGAAGATCATTCCTTTTTCACCATAGCCCTCTATGGGATTCCAAATATCACTTTCAAAATTCCAGAAGAACAGTCTTAGCGAAAGGCTTCTTGAGGGGAAAGCTGTAACTCTGTGAGATGAATTAACAGAACACAAAGTAGTTTCTCAGAAAGATTCTTTCCAGTTTTTAACGGAAGATATTCCCTTTTTCACCATAGCCCTCTATGGGCTTCCAATATCACTTTGAAAAATCCACAAGAAGAATCTTAGAGAATGGCTTCTTTCTGGGAAAGCAGTAACTCTGTGAGATGAATTAATAGAACACAGAGCAGTTTCTCAGAAAGCCTCTTTCAGTTTTTAACAAAAGATATTTCCTTTTTCACCATAGCCCTCTATGGGCTTCCAAATATCACTTTGCAAATTCCACAAGAAGTGTCTTCGCGAAAGGCTTCTTGAGGGCAAAGCTGTAACACTGTGAGATGAATGAACAGAACACAAAGTAGTTTCTCAGAATGCTTCTTTTCAGTTTTTATCTTAGGATATTTCCTTTTTCACCTTAGCCCTCTATGGGCTTGAAAATATCACTATGAAATTTCCACATGAAGTGTCTCAGCGAAAGGATTCTTGAGGTGAAAGCAGTGACTCTGTGAGATGAATTAACAGAACACAAAGCAGTTTCTCAGAAAGCTTCTTTCCAGTTTTTAAAGGAAGATATTTCCTTTTTCACCGTAGACCTCTACGGGCTTCCAAATAACACTTTGCCAATTCCACAAGAAGAGTCTTAGCGAAAGGCATCTTGAAGGGAAGGCTGTAACTCTGTGAGATGAATTAACAGGACACAAAGCAGTTTCTCATAAAGCTTCCTTCCAGTTTTTATCGGAAGATATTTCCTTTTACACCGTAGCCCTGTATGGACTTCCAGATATCAATGTGCAAATTTCAAAAGAACAGTCTTAGCGAAAGTCTTCTTGCGGGGAAAGCTGTAACTCTGTGAGATGAATTAACAGAACACAGAGCAGTTTCTCAGAAAGCTTCTTTCCAGTTTTTAACGGAAGATATTTCCTTTTTCACCATAGCACTCTATGGGCTTCCAGATATCACCTTGAATATTCCACAAGAACAGACTTAGCGAAAGGCTTCCTGAAGGGAATGCTGTAACACTGTGAGATGAATTAACAGAACACAGAGCAGTTTCTCAGAAAGCTTCTTTACAGTTTTTAACGGTAGATATTTCCTTTTTCACCTTAACCCTCTAAGGGCTTCCAAATATCACTTTGCAAATTGCATAAGAACAGTGTTAGCGAAAGGCTTTTTGAGGAGAAAGCAGTAACTGTGAGTTGAATTAACCGAACACAAAGCAGTTTCTCAGGAAGCTTCTTTCCAGTTTTTAAGGGAAGATTTTCCTTTTTCACCATAACCCTCTATGGGCTTCCAAATATCACTTTTCAAATTCCACAAGAACAGTCTTAGCGAAAGGCTTCTTGAGGGGAATGCAGTAACTCTGTGAGATGAATTAACAGAACACAAAGCAATTTCTCAGAAAGATTCTTCCCAGTTTTTATCTTAGGATATTTCCTTTTTCACCATAGCCCTCTATGGGCTTCGAAATATCACTTTGCAAATTCCCCAAGAACAGTCTTAGCGAAAGACTGCTTGAGGGGAAAGCTGTAACTCTTGAGATGAATTAGCAGAACACAAAGCAGTTTCTCAGAAAGCTTCTTTCCTGTTTTTTAACGGAAGTTATTTCCTTTTTCACCGTAGCCCTCTATGGGCTTCCAAATATCACTTTCCAAATTCCAGAAGCACAGTCTTAGCGAAAACTTCTTGAGGAGAAAGCTGTATCTCTGTGAGATGAATTAACAGAACACAAAGCAGTTTCTCAGAAAGCTTCTTTCCAGTTTTTAACAGAAGATATTTCCTTTTTCATCATATCCTTCTATGGCTTTACAAATATCACTTTGAAATTCCACAAGAACAGTCTTAGCGAAAGGCTTCTTGTGGAGAAAGCTGTAACCCTGTGAGATGAATTAACAGAACACAAGGCAGTTTCTCAGAAAGCTTCTTTTCAGTTTTTATCTTAGGATATTTCCTTTTTCACCATAGCCCACTATGGGCTTCCAAATGTCACTTTGCAAATTCCACAAGAACAGTCTTAGCGAAAGGCTTCTAGAGGGGCAAGCTGTAACTCTGTGAGATGAACTAAGAGAACACAAAGCAGTTTCTCAGAATGCTTCTTTCCAGTTTTTAACGGAAGATCTTTCCTTTTTCACCATAGCCCTCTATGGGATTCCAAATATCACTTTCAAAATTCCAGAAGAACAGTCTTAGCGAAAGGCTTCTTGAGGGGAAAGCTGTAACTCTGTGAGATGAATTATCAGAACACAAAGTAGTTTCTCAGAAAGATTCTTTCCAGTTTTTAACGGAAGATATTCCCTTTTTCACCATAGCCCTCTATGGGCTTCCAATATCACTTTGAAAAACCCACAAGAAGAATCTTAGAGAATGGCTTTTTTCTGGGAAAGCAGTAACCCTGTGAGATGAATTAATAGAACACAGAGCAGTTTCTCAGAAAGCCTCTTTCAGTTTTTAACAAAAGATATTTCCTTTTTCACCATAGCCCTCTATGGGCTTCCAAATATCACTTTGCAAATTCCACAAGAAGTGTCTTCGCGAAAGGCTTCTTGAGGGCAAAGCTGTAACACTGTGAGATGAATTAACAGAACACAAAGTAGTTTCTCAGAATGCTTCTTTTCAGTTTTTATCTTAGGATATTTCCTTTTTCACCTTAGCCCTCTATGGGCTTGAAAATATCACTATGAAATTTCCACATGAAGAGTCTCAGCGAAAGGATTCTTGAGGTGAAAGCAGTGACTCTGTGAGATGAATTAACAGAACACAAAGCAGTTTCTCAGAAAGCTTCTTTCCAGTTTTTAAAGGAAGATATTTCCTTTTTCACCGTAGACCTCTACGGGCTTCCAAATAACACTTTGCCAATTCCACAAGAAGAGTCTTAGCGAAAGGCATCTTGAAGGGAAGGCTGTAACTCTGTGAGATGAATTAACAGGACACAAAGCAGTTTCTCATAAAGCTTCCTTCCAGTTTTTATCGGAAGATATTTCCTTTTACACCGTAGCCCTGTATGGACTTCCAGATATCAATGTGCAAATTTCACAAGAACAGTCTTAGCGAAAGTCTTCTTGAGGGGAAAGCTGTAACTCTGTGAGATGAATTAACAGAACACAGAGCAGTTTCTCAGAAAGCTTCTTTCCAGTTTTTAACGGAAGATATTTCCTTTTTCACCATAGCACTCTATGGGCTTCCAGATATCACCTTGAATATTCCAGAAGAACAGACTTAGCGAAAGGCTTCCTGAAGGGAATGCTGTAACACTGTGAGATGAATTAACAGAACACAGAGCAGTTTCTCAGAAAGCTTCTTTACAGTTTTTAACGGTAGATATTTCCTTTTTCACCTTAACCCTCTAAGGGCTTCCAAATATCACTTTGCAAATTGCATAAGAACAGTGTTAGCGAAAGGCTTTTTGAGGAGAAAGCAGTAACTGTGAGTTGAATTAACCGAACACAAAGCAGTTTCTCAGGAAGCTTCTTTCCAGTTTTTAAGGGAAGATTTTCCTTTTTCACCATAACCCTCTATGGGCTTCCAAATATCACTTTTCAAATTCCACAAGAACAGTCTTAGCGAAAGGCTTCTTGAGGGGAATGCAGTAACTCTGTGAGATGAATTAACAGAACACAAAGTAATTTCTCAGAAAGATTCTTCCCAGTTTTTATCTTAGGATATTTCCTTTTTCACCATAGCCCTCTATGGGCTTCCAAATATCACTTTGCAAATTCCCCAAGAACAGTCTTAGCGAAAGACTGCTTGAGGGGAAAGCTGTAACTCTTGAGATGAATTAGCAGAACACAAAGCAGTTTCTCAGAAAGCTTCTTTCCTGTTTTTTAACGGAAGTTATTTCCTTTTTCACCGTAGCCCTCTATGGGCTTCCAAATATCACTTTCCAAATTCCAGAAGCACAGTCTTAGCGAAAACTTCTTGAGGAGAAAGCTGTATCTCTGTGAGATGAATTAACAGAACACAAAGCAGTTTCTCAGAAAGCTTCTTTCCAGTTTTTAACAGAAGATATTTCCTTTTTCATCATATCCTTCTATGGCTTTACAAATATCACTTTGAAATTCCACAAGAACAGTCTTAGCGAAAGGCTTCTTGTGGAGAAAGCTGTAACCCTGTGAGATGAATTAACAGAACACAAGGCAGTTTCTCAGAAAGCTTCTTTTCAGTTTTTATCTTAGGATATTTCCTTTTTCACCATAGCCCACTATGGGCTTCCAAATGTCACTTTGCTAATTCCACAAGAACAGTCTTAGCGAAAGGCTTCTAGAGGGGCAAGCTGTAACTCTGTGAGATGAACTAAAAGAACACAAAGCAGTTTCTCAGAATGCTTCTTTCCAGTTTTTAACGGAAGATATTTCCTTTTTCACCATAACCCTATATGGGCTTCCAAATATCACTTTGCAAATTCCACAAGAACAGTCTTAGCGAAAGGCTTCTTGAGAGGAACGCAGTAACTCTGTGAGATGAATTAAAAGAACACAAAGCAATTTCTCAGAAAGGTTCTTTCCAGTTTTTAACGGAAGATCTTTCCTTTTTCACCATAGCCCTCTATGGGATTCCAAATATCACTTTCAAAATTCCAGAAGAACAGTCTTAGCGAAAGGCTTCTTGAGGGGAAAGCTGTAACTCTGTGAGATGAATTAACAGAACACGAAGTAGTTTCTCAGAAAGATTCTTTCCAGTTTTTAACGGAAGATATTCCCTTTTTCACCATAGCCCCCTATGGGCTTCCAATATCACTTTGAAAAATCCACAAGAAGAATCTTAGAGAATGGCTTCTTTCTGGGAAAGCAGTAACTCTGTGAGATGAATTAATAGAACACAGAGCAGTTTCTCAGAAAGCCTCTTTCAGTTTTTAACAAAAGATATTTCCTTTTTCATCATAGCCCTCTATGGGCTTCCAAATATCACTTTGCAAATTCCACAAGAAGTGTCTTCGCGAAAGGCTTCTTGAGGGCAAAGCTGTAACACTGTGAGATGAATTAACAGAACACAGAGCAGTTTCTCAGAAAGCTTCTTTTCAGTTTTTATCTTAGGATATTTCCTTTTTCACCTTAGCCCTCTATGGGCTTGAAAATATCACTATGAAATTTCCACATGAAGAGTCTCAGCGAAAGGATTCTTGAGGTGAAAGCAGTGACTCTGTGAGATGAATTAACAGAACACAAAGCAGTTTCTCAGAAAGCTTCTTTCCAGTTTTTAAAGGAAGATATTTCCTTTTTCACCGTAGACCTCTACGGGCTTCCAAATAACACTTTGCCAATTCCACAAGAAGAGTCTTAGCGAAAGGCATCTTGAAGGGAAGGCTGTAACTCTGTGAGATGAATTAACAGGACACAAAGCAGTTTCTCATAAAGCTTCCTTCCAGTTTTTATCGGAAGATATTTCCTTTTACACCGTAGCCCTGTATGGACTTCCAGATATCAATGTGCAAATTTCACAAGAACAGTCTTAGCGAAAGTCTTCTTGAGGGGAAAGCTGTAACTCTGTGAGATGAATTAACAGAACACAGAGCAGTTTCTCAGAAAGCTTCTTTCCATTTTTTAACGGAAGATATTTCCTTTTTCACCATAGCACTCTATGGGCTTCCAGATATCACCTTGAATATTCCACAAGAACAGACTTAGCGAAAGGCTTCCTGAAGGGAATGCTGTAACACTGTGATATGAATTAACAGAACACAGAGCAGTTTCTCAGAAAGCTTCTTTACAGTTTTTAACGGTAGATATGTCCTTTTTCACAGTAACCCTCTAAGGGCTTCCAAATATCACTTTGCAAATTGCATAAGAACAGTGTTAGCGAAAGGCTTTTTGAGGAGAAAGCAGTAACTGTGAGTTGAATTAACCGAACACAAAGCAGTTTCTCAGGAAGCTTCTTTCCAGTTTTTAAGGGAAGATTTTCCTTTTTCACCATAACCCTCTATGGGCTTCCAAATATCACTTTTCAAATTCCACAAGAACAGTCTTAGCGAAAGGCTTCTTGAGGGGAACGCAGTAACTCTGTGAGATGAATTAAGAGAATACAGAGCAGTTTCTCAGAAAGTTTCTCTTCAGTTTTTATCTTAGGATATCTCCTTTTTCACCATAGCCCTCTGTGGGCTTCGAAATATCACTTTGCAAATTCCACAAGAAGAGTCTTAGGGAAAGGCTTCATGAGGGGAAAGATGTAAGTCTCTGAGATGAATTAACAGAACACAAAGTAGTTTCTCAGAAATCTTCTTCCAGATTTTAACGGAAGATACTTCCTTTTTCACCATAGCCCCCTATGGGCTTCCAAATATCACTTTCCAAATTCCACAAGATCAGCCTTAGCTAAAGGTTACTTGAGGAGAGATTTGTAACACTGTGAGATGAATTAACAGAACACAAAGCAGATTCTCAGAAAGCTTCTTTCCACTTTTTAACGGAAGATACTTCTTTTTTCACCATAGCCCTCTATGGGCTTCCAAATATCACTTTGCAAATTCCCCAAGAACAGTCTTAGCGAAAGACTGCTTGAGGGGAAAGCTGTAACTCTTGAGATGAATTAGCAGAACACAAAGCAGTTTCTCAGAAAGCTTCTTTCCTGTTTTTTAACGGAAGTTATTTCCTTTTTCACCGTAGCCCTCTATGGGCTTCCAAATATCACTTTCCAAATTCCAGAAGCACAGTCTTAGCGAAAACTTCTTGAGGAGAAAGCTGTATCTCTGTGAGATGAATTAACAGAACACAAAGCAGTTTCTCAGAAAGCTTCTTTCCAGTTTTTAACAGAAGATATTTCCTTTTTCATCCTATCCTTCTATGGCTTTACAAATATCACTTTGAAATTCCACAAGAACAGTCTTAGCGAAAGGCTTCTTGTGGAGAAAGCTGTAACCCTGTGAGATGAATTAACAGAACACAAGGCAGTTTCTCAGAAAGCTTCTTTTCAGTTTTTATCTTAGGATATTTCCTTTTTCACCATAGCCCACTATGGGCTTCCAAATGTCACTTTGCAAATTCCACAAGAACAGTCTTAGCGAAAGGCTTCTAGAGGGGCAAGCTGTAACTCTGTGAGATGAACTAAGAGAACACAAAGCAGTTTCTCAGAATGCTTCTTTCCAGTTTTTAACGGAAGATATTTCCTTTTTCACCATAACCCTATATGGGCTTCCAAATATCACTTTGCAAATTCCACAAGAACAGTCTTAGCGAAAGGCTTCTTGAGAGGAACGCAGTAAATCTGTGAGATGAATTAAAAGAACACAAAGCAATTTCTCAGAAAGGTTCTTTCCAGTTTTTAATGGAAGATCTTTCCTTTTTCACCATAGCCCTCTATGGGATTCCAAATATCACTTTCAAAATTCCAGAAGAACAGTCTTAGCGAAAGGCTTCTTGAGGGGAAAGCTGTAACTCTGTGAGATGAATTAACAGAACACGAAGTAGTTTCTCAGAAAGATTCTTTCCAGTTTTTAACGGAAGATATTCCCTTTTTCACCATAGCCCTCTATGGGCTTCCAATATCACTTTGAAAAATCCACAAGAAGAATCTTAGAGAATGGCTTCTTTCTGGGAAAGCAGTAACTCTGTGAGATGAATTAATAGAACACAGAGCAGTTTCTCAGAAAGCCTCTTTCAGTTTTTAACAAAAGATATTTCCTTTTTCACCATAGCCCTCTATGGGCTTCCAAATATCACTTTGCAAATTCCACAAGAAGTGTCTTCGCGAAAGGCTTCTTGAGGGCAAAGCTGTAACACTGTGAGATGAATTAACAGAACACAAAGTAGTTTCTCAGAATGCTTCTTTTCAGTTTTTATCTTAGGATATTTCCTTTTTCACCTTAGCCCTCTATGGGCTTGAAAATATCACTATGAAATTTCCACATGAAGAGTCTCAGCGAAAGGATTCTTGAGGTGAAAGCAGTGACTCTGTGAGATGAATTAACAGAACACAAAGCAGTTTCTCAGAAAGCTTCTTTCCAGTTTTTAAAGGAAGATATTTCCTTTTTCACCGGAGACCTCTACGGGCTTCCAAATAACACTTTGCCAATTCCACAAGAAGAGTCTTAGCGAAAGGCATCTTGAAGGGAAGGCTGTAACTCTGTGAGATGAATTAACAGGACACAAAGCAGTTTCTCATAAAGCTTCCTTCCAGTTTTTATCGGAAGATATTTTCTTTTACACCTTAGCCCTGTATGGACTTCCAAATATCAATGTGCAAATTTCACAAGAACAGTCTTAGCGAAAGTCTTCTTGAGGGGAAAGCTGTAACTCTGTGAGATGAATTAACAGAACACAGAGCAGTTTCTCAGAAAGCTTCTTTCCAGTTTTTAACGGAAGATCATTCCTTTTTCACCATAGCCCTCTATGGGATTCCAAATATCACTTTCAAAATTCCAGAAGAACAGTCTTAGCGAAAGGCTTCTTGAGGGGAAAGCTGTAACTCTGTGAGATGAATTAACAGAACACAAAGTAGTTTCTCAGAAAGATTCTTTCCAGTTTTTAACGGAAGATATTCCCTTTTTCACCATAGCCCTCTATGGGCTTCCAATATCACTTTGAAAAATCCACAAGAAGAATCTTAGAGAATGGCTTCTTTCTGGGAAAGCAGTAACTCTGTGAGATGAATTAATAGAACACAGAGCAGTTTCTCAGAAAGCCTCTTTCAGTTTTTAACAAAAGATATTTCCTTTTTCACCATAGCCCTCTATGGGCTTCCAAATATCACTTTGCAAATTCCACAAGAAGTGTCTTCGCGAAAGGCTTCTTGAGGGCAAAGCTGTAACACTGTGAGATGAATGAACAGAACACAAAGTAGTTTCTCAGAATGCTTCTTTTCAGTTTTTATCTTAGGATATTTCCTTTTTCACCTTAGCCCTCTATGGGCTTGAAAATATCACTATGAAATTTCCACATGAAGAGTCTCAGCGAAAGGATTCTTGAGGTGAAAGCAGTGACTCTGTGAGATGAATTAACAGAACACAAAGCAGTTTCTCAGAAAGCTTCTTTCCAGTTTTTAAAGGAAGATATTTCCTTTTTCACCGTAGACCTCTACGGGCTTCCAAATAACACTTTGCCAATTCCACAAGAAGAGTCTTAGCGAAAGGCATCTTGAAGGGAAGGCTGTAACTCTGTGAGATGAATTAACAGGACACAAAGCAGTTTCTCATAAAGCTTCCTTCCAGTTTTTATCGGAAGATATTTCCTTTTACACCGTAGCCCTGTATGGACTTCCAGATATCAATGTGCAAATTTCACAAGAACAGTCTTAGCGAAAGTCTTCTTGAGGGGAAAGCTGTAACTCTGTGAGATGAATTAACAGAACACAGAGCAGTTTCTCAGAAAGCTTCTTTCCAGTTTTTAACGGAAGATATTTCCTTTTTCACCATAGCACTCTATGGGCTTCCAGATATCACCTTGAATATTCCACAAGAACAGACTTAGCGAAAGGCTTCCTGAAGGGAATGCTGTAACACTGTGAGATGAATTAACAGAACACAGAGCAGTTTCTCAGAAAGCTTCTTTACAGTTTTTAACGGTAGATATTTCCTTTTTCACCTTAACCCTCTAAGGGCTTCCAAATATCACTTTGCAAATTGCATAAGAACAGTGTTAGCGAAAGGCTTTTTGAGGAGAAAGCAGTAACTGTGAGTTGAATTAACCGAACACAAAGCAGTTTCTCAGGAAGCTTCTTTCCAGTTTTTAAGGGAAGATTTTCCTTTTTCACCATAACCCTCTATGGGCTTCCAAATATCACTTTTCAAATTCCACAAGAACAGTCTTAGCGAAAGGCTTCTTGAGGGGAATGCAGTAACTCTGTGAGATGAATTAACAGAACACAAAGCAATTTCTCAGAAAGATTCTTCCCAGTTTTTATCTTAGGATATTTCCTTTTTCACCATAGCCCTCTATGGGCTTCCAAATATCACTTTGCAAATTCCCCAAGAACAGTCTTAGCGAAAGACTGCTTGAGGGGAAAGCTGTAACTCTTGAGATGAATTAGCAGAACACAAAGCAGTTTCTCAGAAAGCTTCTTTCCTGTTTTTTAACGGAAGTTATTTCCTTTTTCACCGTAGCCCTCTATGGGCTTCCAAATATCACTTTCCAAATTCCAGAAGCACAGTCTTAGCGAAAACTTCTTGAGGAGAAAGCTGTATCTCTGTGAGATGAATTAACAGAACACAAAGCAGTTTCTCAGAAAGCTTCTTTCCAGTTTTTAACAGAAGATATTTCCTTTTTCATCATATCCTTCTATGGCTTTACAAATATCACTTTGAAATTCCACAAGAACAGTCTTAGCGAAAGGCTTCTTGTGGAGAAAGCTGTAACCCTGTGAGATGAATTAACAGAACACAAGGCAGTTTCTCAGAAAGCTTCTTTTCAGTTTTTATCTTAGGATATTTCCTTTTTCACCATAGCCCACTATGGGCTTCCAAATGTCACTTTGCAAATTCCACAAGAACAGTCTTAGCGAAAGGCTTCTAGAGGGGCAAGCTGTAACTCTGTGAGATGAACTAAGAGAACACAAAGCAGTTTCTCAGAATGCTTCTTTCCAGTTTTTAACGGAAGATATTTCCTTTTTCACCATAACCCTATATGGGCTTCCAAATATCACTTTGCAAATTCCACAAGAACAGTCTTAGCGAAAGGCTTCTTGAGAGGAACGCAGTAACTCTGTGAGATGAATTAAAAGAACACAAAGCAATTTCTCAGAAAGGTTCTTTCCAGTTTTTAACGGAAGATCTTTCCTTTTTCACCATAGCCCTCTATGGGATTCCAAATATCACTTTCAAAATTCCAGAAGAACAGTCTTAGCGAAAGGCTTCTTGAGGGGAAAGCTGTAACTCTGTGAGATGAATTATCAGAACACAAAGTAGTTTCTCAGAAAGATTCTTTCCAGTTTTTAACGGAAGATATTCCCTTTTTCACCATAGCCCTCTATGGGCTTCCAATATCACTTTGAAAAACCCACAAGAAGAATCTTAGAGAATGGCTTTTTTCTGGGAAAGCAGTAACCCTGTGAGATGAATTAATAGAACACAGAGCAGTTTCTCAGAAAGCCTCTTTCAGTTTTTAACAAAAGATATTTCCTTTTTCACCATAGCCCTCTATGGGCTTCCAAATATCACTTTGCAAATTCCACAAGAAGTGTCTTCGCGAAAGGCTTCTTGAGGGCAAAGCTGTAACACTGTGAGATGAATTAACAGAACACAAAGTAGTTTCTCAGAATGCTTCTTTTCAGTTTTTATCTTAGGATATTTCCTTTTTCACCTTAGCCCTCTATGGGCTTGAAAATATCACTATGAAATTTCCACATGAAGAGTCTCAGCGAAAGGATTCTTGAGGTGAAAGCAGTGACTCTGTGAGATGAATTAACAGAACACAAAGCAGTTTCTCAGAAAGCTTCTTTCCAGTTTTTAAAGGAAGATATTTCCTTTTTCACCGTAGACCTCTACGGGCTTCCAAATAACACTTTGCCAATTCCACAAGAAGAGTCTTAGCGAAAGGCATCTTGAAGGGAAGGCTGTAACTCTGTGAGATGAATTAACAGGACACAAAGCAGTTTCTCATAAAGCTTCCTTCCAGTTTTTATCGGAAGATATTTCCTTTT
Organism: Chlorocebus sabaeus; assembly: GCF_047675955.1. Lineage (NCBI taxonomy): Eukaryota > Metazoa > Chordata > Mammalia > Primates > Cercopithecidae > Chlorocebus > Chlorocebus sabaeus. Next base: position 273,890 of record NW_027328025.1, read on the forward strand.
ACACCGTAGCCCTGTATGGACTTCCAGATATCAATGTGCAAATTTCACAAGAACAGTCTTAGCGAAAGTCTTCTTGAGGGGAAAGCTGTAACTCTGTGAGATGAATTAACAGAACACAGAGCAGTTTCTCAGAAAGCTTCTTTCCAGTTTTTAACGGAAGATATTTCCTTTTTCACCATAGCACTCTATGGGCTTCCAGATATCACCTTGAATATTCCACAAGAACAGACTTAGCGAAAGGCTTCCTGAAGGGAATGCTGTAACACTGTGAGATGAATTAACAGAACACAGAGCAGTTTCTCAGAAAGCTTCTTTACAGTTTTTAACGGTAGATATTTCCTTTTTCACCTTAACCCTCTAAGGGCTTCCAAATATCACTTTGCAAATTGCATAAGAACAGTGTTAGCGAAAGGCTTTTTGAGGAGAAAGCAGTAACTGTGAGTTGAATTAACCGAACACAAAGCAGTTTCTCAGGAAGCTTCTTTCCAGTTTTTAAGGGAAGATTTTCCTTTTTCACCATAACCCTCTATGGGCTTCCAAATATCACTTTTCAAATTCCACAAGAACAGTCTTAGCGAAAGGCTTCTTGAGGGGAACGCAGTAACTCTGTGAGATGAATTAAGAGAATACAGAGCAGTTTCTCAGAAAGTTTCTCTTCAGTTTTTATCTTAGGATATCTCCTTTTTCACCATAGCCCTCTGTGGGCTTCGAAATATCACTTTGCAAATTCCACAAGAAGAGTCTTAGGGAAAGGCTTCATGAGGGGAAAGATGTAAGTCTCTGAGATGAATTAACAGAACACAAAGTAGTTTCTCAGAAATCTTCTTCCAGATTTTAACGGAAGATACTTACTTTTTCACCATAGCCCCCTATGGGCTTCCAAATATCACTTTCCAAATTCCACAAGATCAGCCTTAGCTAAAGGTTACTTGAGGAGAGATTTGTAACACTGTGAGATGAATTAACAGAACACAAAGCAGATTCTCAGAAAGCTTCTTTCCACTTTTTAACGGAAGATACTTCTTTTTTCACCATAGCCCTCTATGGGCTTCCAAATATCACTTTGCAAATTCCCCAAGAACAGTCTTAGCGAAAGACTGCTTGAGGGGAAAGCTGTAACTCTTGAGATGAATTAGCAGAACACAAAGCAGTTTCTCAGAAAGCTTCTTTCCTGTTTTTTAACGGAAGTTATTTCCTTTTTCACCGTAGCCCTCTATGGGCTTCCAAATATCACTTTCCAAATTCCAGAAGCACAGTCTTAGCGAAAACTTCTTGAGGAGAAAGCTGTATCTCTGTGAGATGAATTAACAGAACACAAAGCAGTTTCTCAGAAAGCTTCTTTCCAGTTTTTAACAGAAGATATTTCCTTTTTCATCCTATCCTTCTATGGCTTTACAAATATCACTTTGAAATTCCACAAGAACAGTCTTAGCGAAGGCTTCTTGTGGAGAAAGCTGTAACCCTGTGAGATGAATTAACAGAACACAAGGCAGTTTCTCAGAAAGCTTCTTTTCAGTTTTTATCTTAGGATATTTCCTTTTTCACCATAGCCCACTATGGGCTTCCAAATGTCACTTTGCAAATTCCACAAGAACAGTCTTAGCGAAAGGCTTCTAGAGGGGCAAGCTGTAACTCTGTGAGATGAACTAAGAGAACACAAAGCAGTTTCTCAGAATGCTTCTTTCCAGTTTTTAACGGAAGATATTTCCTTTTTCACCATAACCCTATATGGGCTTCCAAATATCACTTTGCAAATTCCACAAGAACAGTCTTAGCGAAAGGCTTCTTGAGAGGAACGCAGTAAATCTGTGAGATGAATTAAAAGAACACAAAGCAATTTCTCAGAAAGGTTCTTTCCAGTTTTTAATGGAAGATCTTTCCTTTTTCACCATAGCCCTCTATGGGATTCCAAATATCACTTTCAAAATTCCAGAAGAACAGTCTTAGCGAAAGGCTTCTTGAGGGGAAAGCTGTAACTCTGTGAGATGAATTAACAGAACACAAAGTAGTTTCTCAGAAAGATTCTTTCCAGTTTTTAACGGAAGATATTCCCTTTTTCACCATAGCCCTCTATGGGCTTCCAATATCACTTTGAAAAATCCACAAGAAGTATCTTAGAGAATGGCTTCTTTCTGGGAAAGCAGTAACTCTGTGAGATGAATTAATAGAACACAGAGCAGTTTCTCAGAAAGCCTCTTTCAGTTTTTAACAAAAGATATTTCCTTTTTCACCATAGCCCTCTATGGGCTTCCAAATATCACTTTGCAAATTCCACAAGAAGTGTCTTCGCGAAAGGCTTCTTGAGGGCAAAGCTGTAACACTGTGAGATGAATTAACAGAACACAAAGTAGTTTCTCAGAATGCTTCTTTTCAGTTTTTATCTTAGGATATTTCCTTTTTCACCTTAGCCCTCTATGGGCTTGAAAATATCACTATGAAATTTCCACATGAAGAGTCTCAGCGAAAGGATTCTTGAGGTGAAAGCAGTAACTCTGTGAGATGAATTAACAGAACACAAAGCAGTTTCTCAGAAAGCTTCTTTCCAGTTTTTAAAGGAAGATATTTCCTTTTTCACCGTAGACCTCTACGGGCTTCCAAATAACACTTTGCCAATTCCACAAGAAGAGTCTTAGCGAAAGGCATCTTGAAGGGAAGGCTGTAACTCTGTGAGATGAATTAACAGGACACAAAGCAGTTTCTCATAAAGCTTCCTTCCAGTTTTTATCGGAAGATATTTCCTTTTACACCGTAGCCCTGTATGGACTTCCAGATATCAATGTGCAAATTTCACAAGAACAGTCTTAGCGAAAGTCTTCTTGAGGGGAAAGCTGTAACTCTGTGAGATGAATTAACAGAACACAGAGCAGTTTCTCAGAAAGCTTCTTTCCAGTTTTTAACGGAAGATATTTCCTTTTTCACCATAGCACTCTATGGGCTTCCAGATATCACCTTGAATATTCCACAAGAACAGACTTAGCGAAAGGCTTCCTGAAGGGAATGCTGTAACACTGTGAGATGAATTAACAGAACACAGAGCAGTTTCTCAGAAAGCTTCTTTACAGTTTTTAACGGTAGATATTTCCTTTTTCACCTTAACCCTCTAAGGGCTTCCAAATATCACTTTGCAAATTGCATAAGAACAGTGTTAGCGAAAGGCTTTTTGAGGAGAAAGCAGTAACTGTGAGTTGAATTAACCGAACACAAAGCAGTTTCTCAGGAAGCTTCTTTCCAGTTTTTAAGGGAAGATTTTCCTTTTTCACCATAACCCTCTATGGGCTTCCAAATATCACTTTTCAAGTTCCACAAGAACAGTCTTAGCGAAAGGCTTCTTGAGGGGAATGCAGTAACTCTGTGAGATGAATTAACAGAACACAAAGCAATTTCTCAGAAAGATTCTTCCCAGTTTTTATCTTAGGATATTTCCTTTTTCACCATAGCCCTCTATGGGCTTCGAAATATCACTTTGCAAATTCCCCAAGAACAGTCTTAGCGAAAGACTGCTTGAGGGGAAAGCTGTAACTCTTGAGATGAATTAGCAGAACACAAAGCAGTTTCTCAGAAAGCTTCTTTCCTGTTTTTTAACGGAAGTTATTTCCTTTTTCACCGTAGCCCTCTATGGGCTTCCAAATATCACTTTCCAAATTCCAGAAGCACAGTCTTAGCGAAAACTTCTTGAGGATAAAGCTGTATCTCTGTGAGATGAATTAACAGAACACAAAGCAGTTTCTCAGAAAGCTTCTTTCCAGTTTTTAACAGAAGATATTTCCTTTTTCATCATATCCTTCTATGGCTTTACAAATATCACTTTGAAATTCCACAAGAACAGTCTTAGCGAAAGGCTTCTTGTGGAGAAAGCTGTAACCCTGTGAGATGAATTAACAGAACACAAGGCAGTTTCTCAGAAAGCTTCTTTTCAGTTTTTATCTTAGGATATTTCCTTTTTCACCATAGCCCACTATGGGCTTCCAAATGTCACTTTGCAAATTCCACAAGAACAGTCTTAGCGAAAGGCTTCTAGAGGGGCAAGCTGTAACTCTGTGAGATGAACTAAGAGAACACAAAGCAGTTTCTCAGAATGCTTCTTTCCAGTTTTTAACGGAAGATATTTCCTTTTTCACCATAACCCTATATGGGCTTCCAAATATCACTTTGCAAATTCCACAAGAACAGTCTTAGCGAAAGGCTTCTTGAGAGGAACGCAGTAACTCTGTGAGATGAATTAAAAGAACACAAAGCAATTTCTCAGAAAGGTTCTTTCCAGTTTTTAACGGAAGATCTTTCCTTTTTCACCATAGCCCTCTATGGGATTCCAAATATCACTTTCAAAATTCCAGAAGAACAGTCTTAGCGAAAGGCTTCTTGAGGGGAAAGCTGTAACTCTGTGAGATGAATTAACAGAACACGAAGTAGTTTCTCAGAAAGATTCTTTCCAGTTTTTAACGGAAGATATTCCCTTTTTCACCATAGCCCTCTATGGGCTTCCAATATCACTTTGAAAAATCCACAAGAAGAATCTTAGAGAATGGCTTCTTTCTGGGAAAGCAGTAACTCTGTGAGATGAATTAATAGAACACAGAGCAGTTTCTCAGAAAGCCTCTTTCAGTTTTTAACAAAAGATATTTCCTTTTTCATCATAGCCCTCTATGGGCTTCCAAATATCACTTTGCAAATTCCACAAGAAGTGTCTTCGCGAAAGGCTTCTTGAGGGCAAAGCTGTAACACTGTGAGATGAATTAACAGAACACAGAGCAGTTTCTCAGAAAGCTTCTTTTCAGTTTTTATCTTAGGATATTTCCTTTTTCACCTTAGCCCTCTATGGGCTTGAAAATATCACTATGAAATTTCCACATGAAGAGTCTCAGCGAAAGGATTCTTGAGGTGAAAGCAGTGACTCTGTGAGATGAATTAACAGAACACAAAGCAGTTTCTCAGAAAGCTTCTTTCCAGTTTTTAAAGGAAGATATTTCCTTTTTCACCGTAGACCTCTACGGGCTTCCAAATAACACTTTGCCAATTCCACAAGAAGAGTCTTAGCGAAAGGCATCTTGAAGGGAAGGCTGTAACTCTGTGAGATGAATTAACAGGACACAAAGCAGTTTCTCATAAAGCTTCCTTCCAGTTTTTATCGGAAGATATTTCCTTTTACACCGTAGCCCTGTATGGACTTCCAGATATCAATGTGCAAATTTCACAAGAACAGTCTTAGCGAAAGTCTTCTTGAGGGGAAAGCTGTAACTCTGTGAGATGAATTAACAGAACACAGAGCAGTTTCTCAGAAAGCTTCTTTCCAGTTTTTAACGGAAGATATTTCCTTTTTCACCATAGCACTCTATGGGCTTCCAGATATCACCTTGAATATTCCACAAGAACAGACTTAGCGAAAGGCTTCCTGAAGGGAATGCTGTAACACTGTGAGATGAATTAACAGAACACAGAGCAGTTTCTCAGAAAGCTTCTTTACAGTTTTTAACGGTAGATATGTCCTTTTTCACCGTAACCCTCTAAGGGCTTCCAAATATCACTTTGCAAATTGCATAAGAACAGTGTTAGCGAAAGGCTTTTTGAGGAGAAAGCAGTAACTGTGAGTTGAATTAACCGAACACAAAGCAGTTTCTCAGGAAGCTTCTTTCCAGTTTTTAAGGGAAGATTTTCCTTTTTCACCATAACCCTCTATGGGCTTCCAAATATCACTTTTCAAATTCCACAAGAACAGTCTTAGCGAAAGGCTTCTTGAGGGGAACGCAGTAACTCTGTGAGATGAATTAAGAGAATACAGAGCAGTTTCTCAGAAAGTTTCTCTTCAGTTTTTATCTTAGGATATCTCCTTTTTCACCATAGCCCTCTGTGGGCTTCGAAATATCACTTTGCAAATTCCACAAGAAGAGTCTTAGGGAAAGGCTTCAAGAGGGGAAAGATGTAAGTCTCTGAGATGAATTAACAGAACACAAAGTAGTTTCTCAGAAATCTTCTTCCAGATTTTAACGGAAGATACTTCCTTTTTCACCATAGCCCCCTATGGGCTTCCAAATATCACTTTCCAAATTCCACAAGATCAGCCTTAGCTAAAGGTTACTTGAGGAGAGATTTGTAACACTGTGAGATGAATTAACAGAACACAAAGCAGATTCTCAGAAAGCTTCTTTCCACTTTTTAACGGAAGATACTTCTTTTTTCACCATAGCCCTCTATGGGCTTCCAAATATCACTTTGCAAATTCCCCAAGAACAGTCTTAGCGAAAGACTGCTTGAGGGGAAAGCTGTAACTCTTGAGATGAATTAGCAGAACACAAAGCAGTTTCTCAGAAAGCTTCTTTCCTGTTTTTTAACGGAAGTTATTTCCTTTTTCACCGTAGCCCTCTATGGGCTTCCAAATATCACTTTCCAAATTCCAGAAGCACAGTCTTAGCGAAAACTTCTTGAGGAGAAAGCTGTATCTCTGTGAGATGAATTAACAGAACACAAAGCAGTTTCTCAGAAAGCTTCTTTCCAGTTTTTAACAGAAGATATTTCCTTTTTCATCATATCCTTCTATGGCTTTACAAATATCACTTTGAAATTCCACAAGAACAGTCTTAGCGAAAGGCTTCTTGTGGAGAAAGCTGTAACCCTGTGAGATGAATTAACAGAACACAAGGCAGTTTCTCAGAAAGCTTCTTTTCAGTTTTTATCTTAGGATATTTCCTTTTTCACCATAGCCCACTATGGGCTTCCAAATGTCACTTTGCAAATTCCACAAGAACAGTCTTAGCGAAAGGCTTCTAGAGGGGCAAGCTGTAACTCTGTGAGATGAACTAAGAGAACACAAAGCAGTTTCTCAGAATGCTTCTTTCCAGTTTTTAACGGAAGATATTTCCTTTTTCACCATAACCCTATATGGGCTTCCAAATATCACTTTGCAAATTCCACAAGAACAGTCTTAGCGAAAGGCTTCTTGAGAGGAACGCAGTAACTCTGTGAGATGAATTAAAAGAACACAAAGCAATTTCTCAGAAAGGTTCTTTCCAGTTTTTAATGGAAGATCTTTCCTTTTTCACCATAGCCCTCTATGGGATTCCAAATATCACTTTCAAAATTCCAGAAGAACAGTCTTAGCGAAAGGCTTCTTGAGGGGAAAGCTGTAACTCTGTGAGATGAATTAACAGAACACAAAGTAGTTTCTCAGAAAGATTCTTTCCAGTTTTTAACGGAAGATATTCCCTTTTTCACCATAGCCCTCTATGGGCTTCCAATATCACTTTGAAAAATCCACAAGAAGTATCTTAGAGAATGGCTTCTTTCTGGGAAAGCAGTAACTCTGTGAGATGAATTAATAGAACACAGAGCAGTTTCTCAGAAAGCCTCTTTCAGTTTTTAACAAAAGATATTTCCTTTTTCACCATAGCCCTCTATGGGCTTCCAAATATCACTTTGCAAATTCCACAAGAAGTGTCTTCGCGAAAGGCTTCTTGAGGGCAAAGCTGTAACACTGTGAGATGAATTAACAGAACACAAAGTAGTTTCTCAGAATGCTTCTTTTCAGTTTTTATCTTAGGATATTTCCTTTTTCACCTTAGCCCTCTATGGGCTTGAAAATATCACTATGAAATTTCCACATGAAGAGTCTCAGCGAAAGGATTCTTGAGGTGAAAGCAGTGACTCTGTGAGATGAATTAACAGAACACAAAGCAGTTTCTCAGAAAGCTTCTTTCCAGTTTTTAAAGGAAGATATTTCCTTTTTCACCGTAGACCTCTACGGGCTTCCAAATAACACTTTGCCAATTCCACAAGAAGAGTCTTAGCGAAAGGCATCTTGAAGGGAAGGCTGTAACTCTGTGAGATGAATTAACAGGACACAAAGCAGTTTCTCATAAAGCTTCCTTCCAGTTTTTATCGGAAGATATTTCCTTTTACACCGTAGCCCTGTATGGACTTCCAGATATCAATGTGCAAATTTCACAAGAACAGTCTTAGCGAAAGGCTTCTTGAGGGGAAAGCTGTAACTCTGTGAGATGAATTAACAGAACACAGAGCAGTTTCTCAGAAAGCTTCTTTCCAGTTTTTAACGGAAGATATTTCCTTTTTCACCATAGCACTCTATGGGCTTCCAGATATCACCTTGAATATTCCACAAGAACAGACTTAGCGAAAGGCTTCCTGAAGGGAATGCTGTAACACTGTGAGATGAATTAACAGAACACAGAGCAGTTTCTCAGAAAGCTTCTTTACAGTTTTTAACGGTAGATATTTCCTTTTTCACCTTAACCCTCTAAGGGCTTCCAAATATCACTTTGCAAATTGCATAAGAACAGTGTTAGCGAAAGGCTTTTTGAGGAGAAAGCAGTAACTGTGAGTTGAATTAACCAAACACAAAGCAGTTTCTCAGGAAGCTTCTTTCCAGTTTTTAAGGGAAGATTTTCCTTTTTCACCATAACCCTCTATGGGCTTCCAAATATCACTTTTCAAGTTCCACAAGAACAGTCTTAGCGAAAGGCTTCTTGAGGGGAATGCAGTAACTCTGTGAGATGAATTAACAGAACACAAAGCAATTTCTCAGAAAGATTCTTCCCAGTTTTTATCTTAGGATATTTCCTTTTTCACCATAGCCCTCTATGGGCTTCCAAATATCACTTTGCAAATTCCCCAAGAACAGTCTTAGCGAAAGACTGCTTGAGGGGAAAGCTGTAACTCTTGAGATGAATTAGCAGAACACAAAGCAGTTTCTCAGAAAGCTTCTTTCCTGTTTTTTAACGGAAGTTATTTCCTTTTTCACCGTAGCCCTCTATGGGCTTCCAAATATCACTTTCCAAATTCCAGAAGCACAGTCTTAGCGAAAACTTCTTGAGGAGAAAGCTGTATCTCTGTGAGATGAATTAACAGAACACAAAGCAGTTTCTCAGAAAGCTTCTTTCCAGTTTTTAACAGAAGATATTTCCTTTTTCATCATATCCTTCTATGGCTTTACAAATATCACTTTGAAATTCCACAAGAACAGTCTTAGCGAAAGGCTTCTTGTGGAGAAAGCTGTAACCCTGTGAGATGAATTAACAGAACACAAGGCAGTTTCTCAGAAAGCTTCTTTTCAGTTTTTATCTTAGGATATTTCCTTTTTCACCATAGCCCACTATGGGCTTCCAAATGTCACTTTGCAAATTCCACAAGAACAGTCTTAGCGAAAGGCTTCTAGAGGGGCAAGCTGTAACTCTGTGAGATGAACTAAGAGAACACAAAGCAGTTTCTCAGAATGCTTCTTTCCAGTTTTTAACGGAAGATATTTCCTTTTTCACCATAACCCTATATGGGCTTCCAAATATCACTTTGCAAATTCCACAAGAACAGTCTTAGCGAAAGGCTTCTTGAGAGGAACGCAGTAACTCTGTGAGATGAATTAAAAGAACACAAAGCAATTTCTCAGAAAGGTTCTTTCCAGTTTTTAACGGAAGATCTTTCCTTTTTCACCATAGCCCTCTATGGGATTCCAAATATCACTTTCAAAATTCCAGAAGAACAGTCTTAGCGAAAGGCTTCTTGAGGGGAAAGCTGTAACTCTGTGAGATGAATTAACAGAACACAAAGTAGTTTCTCAGAAAGATTCTTTCCAGTTTTTAACGGAAGATATTCCCTTTTTCACCATAGCCCTCTATGGGCTTCCAATATCACTTTGAAAAATCCACAAGAAGTATCTTAGAGAATGGCTTCTTTCTGGGAAAGCAGTAACTCTGTGAGATGAATTAATAGAACACAGAGCAGTTTCTCAGAAAGCCTCTTTCAGTTTTTAACAAAAGATATTTCCTTTTTCACCATAGCCCTCTATGGGCTTCCAAATATCACTTTGCAAATTCCACAAGAAGTGTCTTCGCGAAAGGCTTCTTGAGGGCAAAGCTGTAACACTGTGAGATGAATTAACAGAACACAAAGTAGTTTCTCAGAATGCTTCTTTTCAGTTTTTATCTTAGGATATTTCCTTTTTCACCTTAGCCCTCTATGGGCTTGAAAATATCACTATGAAATTTCCACATGAAGAGTCTCAGCGAAAGGATTCTTGAGGTGAAAGCAGTGACTCTGTGAGATGAATTAACAGAACACAAAGCAGTTTCTCAGAAAGCTTCTTTCCAGTTTTTAAAGGAAGATATTTCCTTTTTCACCGTAGACCTCTACGGGCTTCCAAATAACACTTTGCCAATTCCACAAGAAGAGTCTTAGCGAAAGGCATCTTGAAGGGAAGGCTGTAACTCTGTGAGATGAATTAACAGGACACAAAGCAGTTTCTCATAAAGCTTCCTTCCAGTTTTTATCGGAAGATATTTCCTTTTACACCGTAGCCCTGTATGGACTTCCAGATATCAATGTGCAAATTTCACAAGAACAGTCTTAGCGAAAGGCTTCTTGAGGGGAAAGCTGTAACTCTGTGAGATGAATTAACAGAACACAGAGCAGTTTCTCAGAAAGCTTCTTTCCAGTTTTTAACGGAAGATATTTCCTTTTTCACCATAGCACTCTATGGGCTTCCAGATATCACCTTGAATATTCCACAAGAACAGACTTAGCGAAAGGCTTCCTGAAGGGAATGCTGTAACACTGTGAGATGAATTAACAGAACACAGAGCAGTTTCTCAGAAAGCTTCTTTACAGTTTTTAACGGTAGATATTTCCTTTTTCACCTTAACCCTCTAAGGGCTTCCAAATATCACTTTGCAAATTGCATAAGAACAGTGTTAGCGAAAGGCTTTTTGAGGAGAAAGCAGTAACTGTGAGTTGAATTAACCGAACACAAAGCAGTTTCTCAGGAAGCTTCTTTCCAGTTTTTAAGGGAAGATTTTCCTTTTTCACCATAACCCTCTATGGGCTTCCAAATATCACTTTTCAAGTTCCACAAGAACAGTCTTAGCGAAAGGCTTCTTGAGGGGAATGCAGTAACTCTGTGAGATGAATTAACAGAACACAAAGCAATTTCTCAGAAAGATTCTTCCCAGTTTTTATCTTAGGATATTTCCTTTTTCACCATAGCCCTCTATGGGCTTCGAAATATCACTTTGCAAATTCCCCAAGAACAGTCTTAGCGAAAGACTGCTTGAGGGGAAAGCTGTAACTCTTGAGATGAATTAGCAGAACACAAAGCAGTTTCTCAGAAAGCTTCTTTCCTGTTTTTCAACGGAAGTTATTTCCTTTTTCACCGTAGCCCTCTATGGGCTTCCAAATATCACTTTCCAAATTCCAGAAGCACAGTCTTAGCGAAAACTTCTTGAGGAGAAAGCTGTATCTCTGTGAGATGAATTAACAGAACACAAAGCAGTTTCTCAGAAAGCTTCTTTCCAGTTTTTAACAGAAGATATTTCCTTTTTCATCATATCCTTCTATGGCTTTACAAATATCACTTTGAAATTCCACAAGAACAGTCTTAGCGAAAGGCTTCTTGTGGAGAAAGCTGTAACCCTGTGAGATGAATTAACAGAACACAAGGCAGTTTCTCAGAAAGCTTCTTTTCAGTTTTTATCTTAGGATATTTCCTTTTTCACCATAGCCCACTATGGGCTTCCAAATGTCACTTTGCAAATTCCACAAGAACAGTCTTAGCGAAAGGCTTCTAGAGGGGCAAGCTGTAACTCTGTGAGATGAACTAAGAGAACACAAAGCAGTTTCTCAGAATGCTTCTTTCCAGTTTTTAACGGAAGATATTTCCTTTTTCACCATAACCCTATATGGGCTTCCAAATATCACTTTGCAAATTCCACAAGAACAGTCTTAGCGAAAGGCTTCTTGAGAGGAACGCAGTAACTCTGTGAGATGAATTAAAAGAACACAAAGCAATTTCTCAGAAAGGTTCTTTCCAGTTTTTAATGGAAGATCTTTCCTTTTTCACCATAGCCCTCTATGGGATTCCAAATATCACTTTCAAAATTCCAGAAGAACAGTCTTAGCGAAAGGCTTCTTGAGGGGAAAGCTGTAACTCTGTGAGATGAATTAACAGAACACAAAGTAGTTTCTCAGAAAGATTCTTTCCAGTTTTTAACGGAAGATATTCCCTTTTTCACCATAGCCCTCTATGGGCTTCCAATATCACTTTGAAAAATCCACAAGAAGTATCTTAGAGAATGGCTTCTTTCTGGGAAAGCAGTAACTCTGTGAGATGAATTAATAGAACACAGAGCAGTTTCTCAGAAAGCCTCTTTCAGTTTTTAACAAAAGATATTTCCTTTTTCACCATAGCCCTCTATGGGCTTCCAAATATCACTTTGCAAATTCCACAAGAAGTGTCTTCGCGAAAGGCTTCTTGAGGGCAAAGCTGTAACACTGTGAGATGAATTAACAGAACACAAAGTAGTTTCTCAGAATGCTTCTTTTCAGTTTTTATCTTAGGATATTTCCTTTTTCACCTTAGCCCTCTATGGGCTTGAAAATATCACTATGAAATTTCCACATGAAGAGTCTCAGCGAAAGGATTCTTGAGGTGAAAGCAGTGACTCTGTGAGATGAATTAACAGAACACAAAGCAGTTTCTCAGAAAGCTTCTTTCCAGTTTTTAAAGGAAGATATTTCCTTTTTCACCGTAGACCTCTACGGGCTTCCAAATAACACTTTGCCAATTCCACAAGAAGAGTCTTAGCGAAAGGCATCTTGAAGGGAAGGCTGTAACTCTGTGAGATGAATTAACAGGACACAAAGCAGTTTCTCATAAAGCTTCCTTCCAGTTTTTATCGGAAGATATTTCCTTTTACACCGTAGCCCTGTATGGACTTCCAGATATCAATGTGCAAATTTCACAAGAACAGTCTTAGCGAAAGGCTTCTTGAGGGGAAAGCTGTAACTCTGTGAGATGAATTAACAGAACACAGAGCAGTTTCTCAGAAAGCTTCTTTCCAGTTTTTAACGGAAGATATTTCCTTTTTCACCATAGCACTCTATGGGCTTCCAGATATCACCTTGAATATTCCACAAGAACAGACTTAGCGAAAGGCTTCCTGAAGGGAATGCTGTAACACTGTGAGATGAATTAACAGAACACAGAGCAGTTTCTCAGAAAGCTTCTTTACAGTTTTTAACGGTAGATATTTCCTTTTTCACCTTAACCCTCTAAGGGCTTCCAAATATCACTTTGCAAATTGCATAAGAACAGTGTTAGCGAAAGGCTTTTTGAGGAGAAAGCAGTAACTGTGAGTTGAATTAACCGAACACAAAGCAGTTTCTCAGGAAGCTTCTTTCCAGTTTTTAAGGGAAGATTTTCCTTTTTCACCATAACCCTCTATGGGCTTCCAAATATCACTTTTCAAGTTCCACAAGAACAGTCTTAGCGAAAGGCTTCTTGAGGGGAATGCAGTAACTCTGTGAGATGAATTAACAGAACACAAAGCAATTTCTCAGAAAGATTCTTCCCAGTTTTTATCTTAGGATATTTCCTTTTTCACCATAGCCCTCTATGGGCTTCGAAATATCACTTTGCAAATTCCCCAAGAACAGTCTTAGCGAAAGACTGCTTGAGGGGAAAGCTGTAACTCTTGAGATGAATTAGCAGAACACAAAGCAGTTTCTCAGAAAGCTTCTTTCCTGTTTTTTAACGGAAGTTATTTCCTTTTTCACCGTAGCCCTCTATGGGCTTCCAAATATCACTTTCCAAATTCCAGAAGCACAGTCTTAGCGAAAACTTCTTGAGGAGAAAGCTGTATCTCTGTGAGATGAATTAACAGAACACAAAGCAGTTTCTCAGAAAGCTTCTTTCCAGTTTTTAACAGAAGATATTTCCTTTTTCATCATATCCTTCTATGGCTTTACAAATATCACTTTGAAATTCCACAAGAACAGTCTTAGCGAAAGGCTTCTTGTGGAGAAAGCTGTAACCCTGTGAGATGAATTAACAGAACACAAGGCAGTTTCTCAGAAAGCTTCTTTTCAGTTTTTATCTTAGGATATTTCCTTTTTCACCATAGCCCACTATGGGCTTCCAAATGTCACTTTGCAAATTCCACAAGAACAGTCTTAGCGAAAGGCTTCTAGAGGGGCAAGCTGTAACTCTGTGAGATGAACTAAGAGAACACAAAGCAGTTTCTCAGAATGCTTCTTTCCAGTTTTTAACGGAAGATATTTCCTTTTTCACCATAACCCTATATGGGCTTCCAAATATCACTTTGCAAATTCCACAAGAACAGTCTTAGCGAAAGGCTTCTTGAGAGGAACGCAGTAACTCTGTGAGATGAATTAAAAGAACACAAAGCAATTTCTCAGAAAGGTTCTTTCCAGTTTTTAACGGAAGATCTTTCCTTTTTCACCATAGCCCTCTATGGGATTCCAAATATCACTTTCAAAATTCCAGAAGAACAGTCTTAGCGAAAGGCTTCTTGAGGGGAAAGCTGTAACTCTGTGAGATGAATTAACAGAACACGAAGTAGTTTCTCAGAAAGATTCTTTCCAGTTTTTAACGGAAGATATTCCCTTTTTCACCATAGCCCTCTATGGGCTTCCAATATCACTTTGAAAAATCCACAAGAAGAATCTTAGAGAATGGCTTCTTTCTGGGAAAGCAGTAACTCTGTGAGATGAATTAATAGAACACAGAGCAGTTTCTCAGAAAGCCTCTTTCAGTTTTTAACAAAAGATATTTCCTTTTTCATCATAGCCCTCTATGGGCTTCCAAATATCACTTTGCAAATTCCACAAGAAGTGTCTTCGCGAAAGGCTTCTTGAGGGCAAAGCTGTAACACTGTGAGATGAATTAACAGAACACAGAGCAGTTTCTCAGAAAGCTTCTTTTCAGTTTTTATCTTAGGATATTTCCTTTTTCACCTTAGCCCTCTATGGGCTTGAAAATATCACTATGAAATTTCCACATGAAGAGTCTCAGCGAAAGGATTCTTGAGGTGAAAGCAGTGACTCTGTGAGATGAATTAACAGAACACAAAGCAGTTTCTCAGAAAGCTTCTTTCCAGTTTTTAAAGGAAGATATTTCCTTTTTCACCGTAGACCTCTACGGGCTTCCAAATAACACTTTGCCAATTCCACAAGAAGAGTCTTAGCGAAAGGCATCTTGAAGGGAAGGCTGTAACTCTGTGAGATGAATTAACAGGACACAAAGCAGTTTCTCATAAAGCTTCCTTCCAGTTTTTATCGGAAGATATTTCCTTTTACACCGTAGCCCTGTATGGACTTCCAGATATCAATGTGCAAATTTCACAAGAACAGTCTTAGCGAAAGTCTTCTTGAGGGGAAAGCTGTAACTCTGTGAGATGAATTAACAGAACACAGAGCAGTTTCTCAGAAAGCTTCTTTCCAGTTTTTAACGGAAGATATTTCCTTTTTCACCATAGCACTCTATGGGCTTCCAGATATCACCTTGAATATTCCACAAGAACAGACTTAGCGAAAGGCTTCCTGAAGGGAATGCTGTAACACTGTGAGATGAATTAACAGAACACAGAGCAGTTTCTCAGAAAGCTTCTTTACAGTTTTTAACGGTAGATATGTCCTTTTTCACCGTAACCCTCTAAGGGCTTCCAAATATCACTTTGCAAATTGCATAAGAACAGTGTTAGCGAAAGGCTTTTTGAGGAGAAAGCAGTAACTGTGAGTTGAATTAACCGAACACAAAGCAGTTTCTCAGGAAGCTTCTTTCCAGTTTTTAAGGGAAGATTTTCCTTTTTCACCATAACCCTCTATGGGCTTCCAAATATCACTTTTCAAATTCCACAAGAACAGTCTTAGCGAAAGGCTTCTTGAGGGGAACGCAGTAACTCTGTGAGATGAATTAAGAGAATACAGAGCAGTTTCTCAGAAAGTTTCTCTTCAGTTTTTATCTTAGGATATCTCCTTTTTCACCATAGCCCTCTGTGGGCTTCGAAATATCACTTTGCAAATTCCACAAGAAGAGTCTTAGGGAAAGGCTTCATGAGGGGAAAGATGTAAGTCTCTGAGATGAATTAACAGAACACAAAGTAGTTTCTCAGAAATCTTCTTCCAGATTTTAACGGAAGATACTTCCTTTTTCACCATAGCCCCCTATGGGCTTCCAAATATCACTTTCCAAATTCCACAAGATCAGCCTTAGCTAAAGGTTACTTGAGGAGAGATTTGTAACACTGTGAGATGAATTAACAGAACACAAAGCAGATTCTCAGAAAGCTTCTTTCCACTTTTTAACGGAAGATACTTCTTTTTTCACCATAGCCCTCTATGGGCTTCCAAATATCACTTTGCAAATTCCCCAAGAACAGTCTTAGCGAAAGACTGCTTGAGGGGAAAGCTGTAACTCTTGAGATGAATTAGCAGAACACAAAGCAGTTTCTCAGAAAGCTTCTTTCCTGTTTTTTAACGGAAGTTATTTCCTTTTTCACCGTAGCCCTCTATGGGCTTCCAAATATCACTTTGCAAATTCCACAAGAAATGTCTTCGCGAAAGGCTTCTTGAGGGCAAAGCTGTAACACTGTGAGATGAATTAACAGAACACAGAGCAGTTTCTCAGAATGCTTCTTTTCAGTTTTTATCTTAGGATATTTCCTTTTTCACCTTAGCCCTCTATGGGCTTGAAAATATCACTATGAAATTTCCACATGAAGAGTCTCAGCGAAAGGATTCTTGAGGTGAAAGCAGTGACTCTGTGAGATGAATTAACAGAACACAAAGCAGTTTCTCAGAAAGCTTCTTTCCAGTTTTTAAAGGAAGATATTTCCTTTTTCACCGTAGACCTCTACGGGCTTCCAAATAACACTTTGCCAATTCCACAAGAAGAGTCTTAGCGAAAGGCATCTTGAAGGGAAGGCTGTAACTCTGTGAGATGAATTAACAGGACACAAAGCAGTTTCTCATAAAGCTTCCTTCCAGTTTTTATCGGAAGATATTTCCTTTTACACCGTAGCCCTGTATGGACTTCCAGATATCAATGTGCAAATTTCACAAGAACAGTCTTAGCGAAAGGCTTCTTGAGGGGAAAGCTGTAACTCTGTGAGATGAATTAACAGAACACAGAGCAGTTTCTCAGAAAGCTTCTTTCCAGTTTTTAACGGAAGATATTTCCTTTTTCACCATAGCACTCTATGGGCTTCCAGATATCACCTTGAATATTCCACAAGAACAGACTTAGCGAAAGGCTTCCTGAAGGGAATGCTGTAACACTGTGAGATGAATTAACAGAACACAGAGCAGTTTCTCAGAAAGCTTCTTTACAGTTTTTAACGGTAGATATTTCCTTTTTCACCTTAACCCTCTAAGGGCTTCCAAATATCACTTTGCAAATTGCATAAGAACAGTGTTAGCGAAAGGCTTTTTGAGGAGAAAGCAGTAACTGTGAGTTGAATTAACCGAACACAAAGCAGTTTCTCAGGAAGCTTCTTTCCAGTTTTTAAGGGAAGATTTTCCTTTTTCACCATAACCCTCTATGGGCTTCCAAATATCACTTTTCAAGTTCCACAAGAACAGTCTTAGCGAAAGGCTTCTTGAGGGGAATGCAGTAACTCTGTGAGATGAATTAACAGAACACAAAGCAATTTCTCAGAAAGATTCTTCCCAGTTTTTATCTTAGGATATTTCCTTTTTCACCATAGCCCTCTATGGGCTTCGAAATATCACTTTGCAAATTCCCCAAGAACAGTCTTAGCGAAAGACTGCTTGAGGGGAAAGCTGTAACTCTTGAGATGAATTAGCAGAACACAAAGCAGTTTCTCAGAAAGCTTCTTTCCTGTTTTTTAACGGAAGTTATTTCCTTTTTCACCGTAGCCCTCTATGGGCTTCCAAATATCACTTTCCAAATTCCAGAAGCACAGTCTTAGCGAAAACTTCTTGAGGAGAAAGCTGTATCTCTGTGAGATGAATTAACAGAACACAAAGCAGTTTCTCAGAAAGCTTCTTTCCAGTTTTTAACAGAAGATATTTCCTTTTTCATCATATCCTTCTATGGCTTTACAAATATCACTTTGAAATTCCACAAGAACAGTCTTAGCGAAAGGCTTCTTGTGGAGAAAGCTGTAACCCTGTGAGATGAATTAACAGAACACAAGGCAGTTTCTCAGAAAGCTTCTTTTCAGTTTTTATCTTAGGATATTTCCTTTTTCACCATAGCCCACTATGGGCTTCCAAATGTCACTTTGCAAATTCCACAAGAACAGTCTTAGCGAAAGGCTTCTAGAGGGGCAAGCTGTAACTCTGTGAGATGAACTAAGAGAACACAAAGCAGTTTCTCAGAATGCTTCTTTCCAGTTTTTAACGGAAGATATTTCCTTTTTCACCATAACCCTATATGGGCTTCCAAATATCACTTTGCAAATTCCACAAGAACAGTCTTAGCGAAAGGCTTCTTGAGAGGAACGCAGTAACTCTGTGAGATGAATTAAAAGAACACAAAGCAATTTCTCAGAAAGGTTCTTTCCAGTTTTTAACGGAAGATCTTTCCTTTTTCACCATAGCCCTCTATGGGATTCCAAATATCACTTTCAAAATTCCAGAAGAACAGTCTTAGCGAAAGGCTTCTTGAGGGGAAAGCTGTAACTCTGTGAGATGAATTAACAGAACACGAAGTAGTTTCTCAGAAAGATTCTTTCCAGTTTTTAACGGAAGATATTCCCTTTTTCACCATAGCCCTCTATGGGCTTCCAATATCACTTTGAAAAATCCACAAGAAGAATCTTAGAGAATGGCTTCTTTCTGGGAAAGCAGTAACTCTGTGAGATGAATTAATAGAACACAGAGCAGTTTCTCAGAAAGCCTCTTTCAGTTTTTAACAAAAGATATTTCCTTTTTCATCATAGCCCTCTATGGGCTTCCAAATATCACTTTGCAAATTCCACAAGAAGTGTCTTCGCGAAAGGCTTCTTGAGGGCAAAGCTGTAACACTGTGAGATGAATTAACAGAACACAGAGCAGTTTCTCAGAAAGCTTCTTTTCAGTTTTTATCTTAGGATATTTCCTTTTTCACCTTAGCCCTCTATGGGCTTGAAAATATCACTATGAAATTTCCACATGAAGAGTCTCAGCGAAAGGATTCTTGAGGTGAAAGCAGTGACTCTGTGAGATGAATTAACAGAACACAAAGCAGTTTCTCAGAAAGCTTCTTTCCAGTTTTTAAAGGAAGATATTTCCTTTTTCACCGTAGACCTCTACGGGCTTCCAAATAACACTTTGCCAATTCCACAAGAAGAGTCTTAGCGAAAGGCATCTTGAAGGGAAGGCTGTAACTCTGTGAGATGAATTAACAGGACAACAAAGCAGTTTCTCATAAAGCTTCCTTCCAGTTTTTATCGGAAGATATTTCCTTTTACACCGTAGCCCTGTATGGACTTCCAGATATCAATGTGCAAATTTCACAAGAACAGTCTTAGCGAAAGGCTTCTTGAGGGGAAAGCTGTAACTCTGTGAGATGAATTAACAGAACACAGAGCAGTTTCTCAGAAAGCTTCTTTCCAGTTTTTAACGGAAGATATTTCCTTTTTCACCATAGCACTCTATGGGCTTCCAGATATCACCTTGAATATTCCACAAGAACAGACTTAGCGAAAGGCTTCCTGAAGGGAATGCTGTAACACTGTGAGATGAATTAACAGAACACAGAGCAGTTTCTCAGAAAGCTTCTTTACAGTTTTTAACGGTAGATATGTCCTTTTTCACCGTAACCCTCTAAGGGCTTCCAAATATCACTTTGCAAATTGCATAAGAACAGTGTTAGCGAAAGGCTTTTTGAGGAGAAAGCAGTAACTGTGAGTTGAATTAACCGAACACAAAGCAGTTTCTCAGGAAGCTTCTTTCCAGTTTTTAAGGGAAGATTTTCCTTTTTCACCATAACCCTCTATGGGCTTCCAAATATCACTTTTCAAGTTCCACAAGAACAGTCTTAGCGAAAGGCTTCTTGAGGGGAATGCAGTAACTCTGTGAGATGAATTAACAGAACACAAAGCAATTTCTCAGAAAGATTCTTCCCAGTTTTTATCTTAGGATATTTCCTTTTTCACCATAGCCCTCTATGGGCTTCGAAATATCACTTTGCAAATTCCCCAAGAACAGTCTTAACAAAAGACTGCTTGAGGGGAAAGCTGTAACTCCTGAGATGAATTAGCAGAACACAAAGCAGTTTCTCAGAAAGCTTCTTTCCTGTTTTTTAACGGAAGTTATTTCCTTTTTCACCGTAGCCCTCTATGGGCTTCCAAATATCACTTTCCAAATTCCAGAAGCACAGTCTTAGCGAAAACTTCTTGAGGAGAAAGCTGTATCTCTGTGAGATGAATTAACAGAACACAAAGCAGTTTCTCAGAAAGCTTCTTTCCAGTTTTTAACAGAAGATATTTCCTTTTTCATCATATCCTTCTATGGCTTTACAAATATCACTTTGAAATTCCACAAGAACAGTCTTAGCGAAAGGCTTCTTGTGGAGAAAGCTGTAACCCTGTGAGATGAATTAACAGAACACAAGGCAGTTTCTCAGAAAGCTTCTTTTCAGTTTTTATCTTAGGATATTTCCTTTTTCACCATAGCCTACTATGGGCTTCCAAATGTCACTTTGCAAATTCCACAAGAACAGTCTTAGCGAAAGGCTTCTAGAGGGGCAAGCTGTAACTCTGTGAGATGAACTAAGAGAACACAAAGCAGTTTCTCAGAATGCTTCTTTCCAGTTTTTAACGGAAGATATTTCCTTTTTCACCATAACCCTATATGGGCTTCCAAATATCACTTTGCAAATTCCACAAAAACAGTCTTAGCGAAAGGCTTCTTGAGAGGAACGCAGTAACTCTGTGAGATGAATTAAAAGAACACAAAGCAATTTCTCAGAAAGGTTTTTTCCAGTTTTTAACGGAAGATCTTTCCTTTTTCACCATAGCCCTCTATGGGATTCCAAATATCACTTTCAAAATTCCAGAAGAACAGTCTTAGCGAAAGGCTTCTTGAGGGGAAAGCTGTAACTCTGTGAGATGAATTAACAGAACACAAAGTAGTTTCTCAGAAAGATTCTTTCCAGTTTTTAACGGAAGATATTCCCTTTTTCACCATAGCCCTCTATGGGCTTCCAATATCACTTTGAAAAATCCACAAGAAGAATCTTAGAGAATGGCTTTTTTCTGGGAAAGCAGTAACCCTGTGAGATGAATTAATAGAACACAGAGCAGTTTCTCAGAAAGCCTCTTTCAGTTTTTAACAAAAGATATTTCCTTTTTCACCATAGCCCTCTATGGGCTTCCAAATATCACTTTGCAAATTCCACAAGAAGTGTCTTCGCGAAAGGCTTCTTGAGGGCAAAGCTGTAACACTGTGAGATGAATTAACAGAACACAAAGTAGTTTCTCAGAATGCTTCTTTTCAGTTTTTATCTTAGGATATTTCCTTTTTCACCTTAGCCCTCTATGGGCTTGAAAATATCACTATGAAATTTCCACATGAAGAGTCTCAGCGAAAGGATTCTTGAGGTGAAAGCAGTGACTCTGTGAGATGAATTAACAGAACACAAAGCAGTTTCTCAGAAAGCTTCTTTCCAGTTTTTAAAGGAAGATATTTCCTTTTTCACCGTAGACCTCTACGGGCTTCCAAATAACACTTTGCCAATTCCACAAGAAGAGTCTTAGCGAAAGGCATCTTGAAGGGAAGGCTGTAACTCTGTGAGATGAATTAACAGGACACAAAGCAGTTTCTCATAAAGCTTCCTTCCAGTTTTTATCGGAAGATATTTCCTTTTACACCGTAGCCCTGTATGGACTTCCAGATATCAATGTGCAAATTTCACAAGAACAGTCTTAGCGAAAGTCTTCTTGAGGGGAAAGCTGTAACTCTGTGAGATGAATTAACAGAACACAGAGCAGTTTCTCAGAAAGCTTCTTTCCAGTTTTTAACGGAAGATATTTCCTTTTTCACCATAGCACTCTATGGGCTTCCAGATATCACCTTGAATATTCCACAAGAACAGACTTAGCGAAAGGCTTCCTGAAGGGAATGCTGTAACACTGTGAGATGAATTAACAGAACACAGAGCAGTTTCTCAGAACGCTTCTTTACAGTTTTTAACGGTAGATATGTCCTTTTTCACCGTAACCCTCTAAGGGCTTCCAAATATCACTTTGCAAATTGCATAAGAACAGTGTTAGCGAAAGGCTTTTTGAGGAGAAAGCAGTAACTGTGAGTTGAATTAACCGAACACAAAGCAGTTTCTCAGGAAGCTTCTTTCCAGTTTTTAAGGGAAGATTTTCCTTTTTCACCATAACCCTCTATGGGCTTCCAAATATCACTTTTCAAGTTCCACAAGAACAGTCTTAGCGAAAGGCTTCTTGAGGGGAATGCAGTAACTCTGTGAGATGAATTAACAGAACACAAAGCAATTTCTCAGAAAGATTCTTCCCAGTTTTTATCTTAGGATATTTCCTTTTTCACCATAGCCCTCTATGGGCTTCGAAATATCACTTTGCAAATTCCCCAAGAACAGTCTTAGCGAAAGACTGCTTGAGGGGAAAGCTGTAACTCTTGAGATGAATTAGCAGAACACAAAGCAGGTTCTCAGAAAGCTTCTTTCCTGTTTTTTAACGGAAGTTATTTCCTTTTTCACCGTAGCCCTCTATGGGCTTCCAAATATCACTTTCCAAATTCCAGAAGCACAGTCTTAGCGAAAACTTCTTGAGGAGAAAGCTGTATCTCTGTGAGATGAATTAACAGAACACAAAGCAGATTCTCAGAAAGATTCTTTCCACTTTTAAACGGAAGATACTTCTTTTTTCACCATAGCCCTCTATGGGCTTCCAAATATCACTTTGCAAATTCCCCAAGAACAGTCTTAGCGAAAGACTGCTTGAGGGGAAAGCTGTAACTCTTGAGATGAATTAGCAGAACAGAAAGCAGTTTCTCAGAAAGCTTCTTTCCTGTTTTTTAACGGAAGTTATTTCCTTTTTCACCGTAGCCCTCTATGGGCTTCCAAATATCACTTTCCAAATTCCAGAAGCACAGTCTTAGCGAAAACTTCTTGAGGAGAAAGCTGTATCTCTGTGAGATGAATTAACAGAACACAAAGCAGTTTCTCAGAAAGCTTCTTTCCAGTTTTTAACAGAAGATATTTCCTTTTTCATCATATCCTTCTATGGCTTTACAAATATCACTTTGAAATTCCACAAGAACAGTCTTAGCGAAAGGCTTCTTGTGGAGAAAGCTGTAACCCTGTGAGATGAATTAACAGAACACAAGGCAGTTTCTCAGAAAGCTTCTTTTCAGTTTTTATCTTAGGATATTTCCTTTTTCACCATAGCCCACTATGGGCTTCCAAATGTCACTTTGCAAATTCCACAAGAACAGTCTTAGCGAAAGGCTTCTAGAGGGGCAAGCTGTAACTCTGTGAGATGAACTAAGAGAACACAAAGCAGTTTCTCAGAATGCTTCTTTCCAGTTTTTAACGGAAGATATTTCCTTTTTCACCATAACCCTATATGGGCTTCCAAATATCACTTTGCCAATTC
The DNA here is from genome assembly GCF_047675955.1 of Chlorocebus sabaeus. Classification (NCBI taxonomy): domain Eukaryota; kingdom Metazoa; phylum Chordata; class Mammalia; order Primates; family Cercopithecidae; genus Chlorocebus; species Chlorocebus sabaeus. The sequence continues at coordinate 297,259 of NW_027328025.1, forward strand.
CACAAGAAGAGTCTTAGCGAAAGGCTTCTTGAGAGGAACGCAGTAACTCTGTGAGATGAATTAAAAGAACACAAAGCAATTTCTCAGAAAGGTTCTTTCCAGTTTTTAACGGAAGATCTTTCCTTTTTCACCATAGCCCTCTATGGGATTCCAAATATCACTTTCAAAATTCCAGAAGAACAGTCTTAGCGAAAGGCTTCTTGAGGGGAAAGCTGTAACTCTGTGAGATGAATTAACAGAACACGAAGTAGTTTCTCAGAAAGATTCTTTCCAGTTTTTAACGGAAGATATTCCCTTTTTCACCATAGCCCTCTATGGGCTTCCAATATCACTTTGAAAAATCCACAAGAAGAATCTTAGAGAATGGCTTCTTTCTGGGAAAGCAGTAACTCTGTGAGATGAATTAATAGAACACAGAGCAGTTTCTCAGAAAGCCTCTTTCAGTTTTTAACGGAAGATACTTCCTTTTTCACCATAGCCCTCTATGGGCTTCCAGATATCACCTTGAATATTCCACAAGAACAGACTTAGCGAAAGGCTTCCTGAAGGGAATGCTGTAACACTGTGAGATGAATTAACAGAACACAGAGCAGTTTCTCAGAAAGCTTCTTTACAGTTTTTAACGGTAGATATGTCCTTTTTCACCGTAACCCTCTAAGGGCTTCCAAATATCACTTTGCAAATTGCATAAGAACAGTGTTAGCGAAAGGCTTTTTGAGGAGAAAGCAGTAACTGTGAGTTGAATTAACCGAACACAAAGCAGTTTCTCAGGAAGCTTCTTTCCAGTTTTTAAGGGAAGATTTTCCTTTTTCACCATAACCCTCTATGGGCTTCCAAATATCACTTTTCAAATTCCACAAGAACAGTCTTAGCGAAAGGCTTCTTGAGGGGAACGCAGTAACTCTGTGAGATGAATTAAGAGAATACAGAGCAGTTTCTCAGAAAGTTTCTCTTCAGTTTTTATCTTAGGATATCTCCTTTTTCACCATAGCCCTCTGTGGGCTTCGAAATATCACTTTGCAAATTCCACAAGAAGAGTCTTAGGGAAAGGCTTCATGAGGGGAAAGATGTAAGTATCTGAGATGAATTAACAGAACACAAAGTAGTTTCTCAGAAATCTTCTTCCAGATTTTAACGGAAGATACTTCCTTTTTCACCATAGCCCCCTATGGGCTTCCAAATATCACTTTCCAAATTCCACAAGATCAGCCTTAGCTAAAGGTTACTTGAGGAGAGATTTGTAACACTGTGAGATGAATTAACAGAACACAAAGCAGATTCTCAGAAAGATTCTTTCCACTTTTTAACGGAAGATACTTCTTTTTTCACCATAGCCCTCTATGGGCTTCCAAATATCACTTTGCAAATTCCCCAAGAACAGTCTTAGCGAAAGACTGCTTGAGGGGAAAGCTGTAACTCTTGAGATGAATTAGCAGAACACAAAGCAGTTTCTCAGAAAGCTTCTTTCCTGTTTTTTAACGGAAGTTATTTCCTTTTTCACCGTAGCCCTCTATGGGCTTCCAAATATCACTTTCCAAATTCCAGAAGCACAGTCTTAGCGAAAACTTCTTGAGGAGAAAGCTGTATCTCTGTGAGATGAATTAACAGAACACAAAGCAGTTTCTCAGAAAGCTTCTTTCCAGTTTTTAACAGAAGATATTTCCTTTTTCATCATATCCTTCTATGGCTTTACAAATATCACTTTGAAATTCCACAAGAACAGTCTTAGCGAAAGGCTTCTTGTGGAGAAAGCTGTAACCCTGTGAGATGAATTAACAGAACACAAGGCAGTTTCTCAGAAAGCTTCTTTTCAGTTTTTATCTTAGGATATTTCCTTTTTCACCATAGCCCACTATGGGCTTCCAAATGTCACTTTGCAAATTCCACAAGAACAGTCTTAGCGAAAGGCTTCTAGAGGGGCAAGCTGTAACTCTGTGAGATGAACTAAGAGAACACAAAGCAGTTTCTCAGAATGCTTCTTTCCAGTTTTTAACGGAAGATATTTCCTTTTTCACCATAACCCTATATGGGCTTCCAAATATCACTTTGCAAATTCCACAAGAACAGTCTTAGCGAAAGGCTTCTTGAGAGGAACGCAGTAACTCTGTGAGATGAATTAAAAGAACACAAAGCAATTTCTCAGAAAGGTTCTTTCCAGTTTTTAACGGAAGATCTTTCCTTTTTCACCATAGCCCTCTATGGGATTCCAAATATCACTTTCAAAATTCCAGAAGAACAGTCTTAGCGAAAGGCTTCTTGAGGGGAAAGCTGTAACTCTGTGAGATGAATTAACAGAACACAAAGTAGTTTCTCAGAAAGATTCTTTCCAGTTTTTAACGGAAGATATTCCCTTTTTCACCATAGCCCTCTATGGGCTTCCAATATCACTTTGAAAAATCCACAAGAAGTATCTTAGAGAATGGCTTCTTTCTGGGAAAGCAGTAACTCTGTGAGATGAATTAATAGAACACAGAGCAGTTTCTCAGAAAGCCTCTTTCAGTTTTTAACAAAAGATATTTCCTTTTTCACCATAGCCCTCTATGGGCTTCCAAATATCACTTTGCAAATTCCACAAGAAGTGTCTTCGCGAAAGGCTTCTTGAGGGCAAAGCTGTAACACTGTGAGATGAATTAACAGAACACAAAGGAGTTTCTCAGAATGCTTCTTTTCAGTTTTTATCTTAGGATATTTCCTTTTTCACCTTAGCCCTCTATGGGCTTGAAAATATCACTATGAAATTTCCACATGAAGAGTCTCAGCGAAAGGATTCTTGAGGTGAAAGCAGTGACTCTGTGAGATGAATTAACAGAACACAAAGCAGTTTCTCAGAAAGCTTCTTTCCAGTTTTTAAAGGAAGATATTTCCTTTTTCACCGTAGACCTCTACGGGCTTCCAAATAACACTTTGCCAATTCCACAAGAAGAGTCTTAGCGAAAGGCATCTTGAAGGGAAGGCTGTAACTCTGTGAGATGAATTAACAGGACACAAAGCAGTTTCTCATAAAGCTTCCTTCCAGTTTTTATCGGAAGATATTTCCTTTTACACCGTAGCCCTGTATGGACTTCCAGATATCAATGTGCAAATTTCACAAGAACAGTCTTAGCGAAAGGCTTCTTGAGGGGAAAGCTGTAACTCTGTGAGATGAATTAACAGAACACAGAGCAGTTTCTCAGAAAGCTTCTTTCCAGTTTTTAACGGAAGATATTTCCTTTTTCACCATAGCACTCTATGGGCTTCCAGATATCACCTTGAATATTCCACAAGAACAGACTTAGCGAAAGGCTTCCTGAAGGGAATGCTGTAACACTGTGAGATGAATTAACAGAACACAGAGCAGTTTCTCAGAAAGCTTCTTTACAGTTTTTAACGGTAGATATTTCCTTTTTCACCTTAACCCTCTAAGGGCTTCCAAATATCACTTTGCAAATTGCATAAGAACAGTGTTAGCGAAAGGCTTTTTGAGGAGAAAGCAGTAACTGTGAGTTGAATTAACCGAACACAAAGCAGTTTCTCAGGAAGCTTCTTTCCAGTTTTTAAGGGAAGATTTTCCTTTTTCACCATAACCCTCTATGGGCTTCCAAATATCACTTTTCAAGTTCCACAAGAACAGTCTTAGCGAAAGGCTTCTTGAGGGGAATGCAGTAACTCTGTGAGATGAATTAACAGAACACAAAGCAATTTCTCAGAAAGATTCTTCCCAGTTTTTATCTTAGGATATTTCCTTTTTCACCATAGCCCTCTATGGGCTTCGAAATATCACTTTGCAAATTCCCCAAGAACAGTCTTAGCGAAAGACTGCTTGAGGGGAAAGCTGTAACTCTTGAGATGAATTAGCAGAACACAAAGCAGGTTCTCAGAAAGCTTCTTTCCTGTTTTTTAACGGAAGTTATTTCCTTTTTCACCGTAGCCCTCTATGGGCTTCCAAATATCACTTTCCAAATTCCAGAAGCACAGTCTTAGCGAAAACTTCTTGAGGAGAAAGCTGTATCTCTGTGAGATGAATTAACAGAACACAAAGCAGTTTCTCAGAAAGCTTCTTTCCAGTTTTTAACAGAAGATATTTCCTTTTTCATCATATCCTTCTATGGCTTTACAAATATCACTTTGAAATTCCACAAGAACAGTCTTAGCGAAAGGCTTCTTGTGGAGAAAGCTGTAACCCTGTGAGATGAATTAACAGAACACAAGGCAGTTTCTCAGAAAGCTTCTTTTCAGTTTTTATCTTAGGATATTTCCTTTTTCACCATAGCCCACTATGGGCTTCCAAATGTCACTTTGCAAATTCCACAAGAACAGTCTTAGCGAAAGGCTTCTAGAGGGGCAAGCTGTAACTCTGTGAGATGAACTAAGAGAACACAAAGCAGTTTCTCAGAATGCTTCTTTCCAGTTTTTAACGGAAGATATTTCCTTTTTCACCATAACCCTATATGGGCTTCCAAATATCACTTTGCAAATTCCACAAGAACAGTCTTAGCGAAAGGCTTCTTGAGAGGAACGCAGTAACTCTGTGAGATGAATTAAAAGAACACAAAGCAATTTCTCAGAAAGGTTCTTTCCAGTTTTTAACGGAAGATCTTTCCTTTTTCACCATAGCCCTCTATGGGATTCCAAATATCACTTTCAAAATTCCAGAAGAACAGTCTTAGCGAAAGGCTTCTTGAGGGGAAAGCTGTAACTCTGTGAGATGAATTAACAGAACACGAAGTAGTTTCTCAGAAAGATTCTTTCCAGTTTTTAACGGAAGATATTCCCTTTTTCACCATAGCCCTCTATGGGCTTCCAATATCACTTTGAAAAATCCACAAGAAGAATCTTAGAGAATGGCTTCTTTCTGGGAAAGCAGTAACTCTGTGAGATGAATTAATAGAACACAGAGCAGTTTCTCAGAAAGCCTCTTTCAGTTTTTAACAAAAGATATTTCCTTTTTCATCATAGCCCTCTATGGGCTTCCAAATATCACTTTGCAAATTCCACAAGAAGTGTCTTCGCGAAAGGCTTCTTGAGGGCAAAGCTGTAACACTGTGAGATGAATTAACAGAACACAGAGCAGTTTCTCAGAAAGCTTCTTTTCAGTTTTTATCTTAGGATATTTCCTTTTTCACCTTAGCCCTCTATGGGCTTGAAAATATCACTATGAAATTTCCACATGAAGAGTCTCAGCGAAAGGATTCTTGAGGTGAAAGCAGTGACTCTGTGAGATGAATTAACAGAACACAAAGCAGTTTCTCAGAAAGCTTCTTTCCAGTTTTTAAAGGAAGATATTTCCTTTTTCACCGTAGACCTCTACGGGCTTCCAAATAACACTTTGCCAATTCCACAAGAAGAGTCTTAGCGAAAGGCATCTTGAAGGGAAGGCTGTAACTCTGTGAGATGAATTAACAGGACACAAAGCAGTTTCTCATAAAGCTTCCTTCCAGTTTTTATCGGAAGATATTTCCTTTTACACCGTAGCCCTGTATGGACTTCCAGATATCAATGTGCAAATTTCACAAGAACAGTCTTAGCGAAAGGCTTCTTGAGGGGAAAGCTGTAACTCTGTGAGATGAATTAACAGAACACAGAGCAGTTTCTCAGAAAGCTTCTTTCCAGTTTTTAACGGAAGATATTTCCTTTTTCACCATAGCACTCTATGGGCTTCCAGATATCACCTTGAATATTCCACAAGAACAGACTTAGCGAAAGGCTTCCTGAAGGGAATGCTGTAACACTGTGAGATGAATTAACAGAACACAGAGCAGTTTCTCAGAAAGCTTCTTTACAGTTTTTAACGGTAGATATGTCCTTTTTCACCGTAACCCTCTAAGGGCTTCCAAATATCACTTTGCAAATTGCATAAGAACAGTGTTAGCGAAAGGCTTTTTGAGGAGAAAGCAGTAACTGTGAGTTGAATTAACCGAACACAAAGCAGTTTCTCAGGAAGCTTCTTTCCAGTTTTTAAGGGAAGATTTTCCTTTTTCACCATAACCCTCTATGGGCTTCCAAATATCACTTTTCAAATTCCACAAGAACAGTCTTAGCGAAAGGCTTCTTGAGGGGAACGCAGTAACTCTGTGAGATGAATTAAGAGAATACAGAGCAGTTTCTCAGAAAGTTTCTCTTCAGTTTTTATCTTAGGATATCTCCTTTTTCACCATAGCCCTCTGTGGGCTTCGAAATATCACTTTACAAATTCCACAAGAAGAGTCTTAGGGAAAGGCTTCAAGAGGGGAAAGATGTAAGTCTCTGAGATGAATTAACAGAACACAAAGTAGTTTCTCAGAAATCTTCTTCCAGATTTTAACGGAAGATACTTCCTTTTTCACCATAGCCCCCTATGGGCTTCCAAATATCACTTTCCAAATTCCACAAGATCAGCCTTAGCTAAAGGTTACTTGAGGAGAGATTTGTAACACTGTGAGATGAATTAACAGAACACAAAGCAGATTCTCAGAAAGCTTCTTTCCACTTTTGAACGGAAGATACTTCTTTTTTCACCATAGCCCTCTATGGGCTTCCAAATATCACTTTGCAAATTCCCCAAGAACAGTCTTAGCGAAAAACTGCTTGAGGGGAAAGCTGTAACTCTTGAGATGAATTAGCAGAACACAAAGCAGTTTCTCAGAAAGCTTCTTTCCTGTTTTTTAACGGAAGTTATTTCCTTTTTCACCGTAGCCCTCTATGGGCTTCCAAATATCACTTTCCAAATTCCAGAAGCACAGTCTTAGCGAAAACTTCTTGAGGAGAAAGCTGTATCTCTGTGAGATGAATTAACAGAACACAAAGCAGTTTCTCAGAAAGCTTCTTTCCAGTTTTTAACAGAAGATATTTCCTTTTTCATCATATCCTTCTATGGCTTTACAAATATCACTTTGAAATTCCACAAGAACAGTCTTAGCGAAAGGCTTCTTGTGGAGAAAGCTGTAACCCTGTGAGATGAATTAACAGAACACAAGGCAGTTTCTCAGAAAGCTTCTTTTCAGTTTTTATCTTAGGATATTTCCTTTTTCACCATAGCCCACTATGGGCTTCCAAATGTCACTTTGCAAATTCCACAAGAACAGTCTTAGCGAAAGGCTTCTAGAGGGGCAAGCTGTAACTCTGTGAGATGAACTAAGAGAACACAAAGCAGTTTCTCAGAATGCTTCTTTCAAGTTTTTAACGGAAGATATTTCCTTTTTCACCATAACCCTATATGGGCTTCCAAATATCACTTTGCAAATTCCACAAGAACAGTCTTAGCGAAAGGCTTCTTGAGAGGAACGCAGTAACTCTGTGAGATGAATTAAAAGAACACAAAGCAATTTCTCAGAAAGGTTCTTTCCAGTTTTTAACGGAAGATCTTTCCTTTTTCACCATAGCCCTCTATGGGATTCCAAATATCACTTTCAAAATTCCAGAAGAACAGTCTTAGCGAAAGGCTTCTTGAGGGGAAAGCTGTAACTCTGTGAGATGAATTAACAGAACACAAAGTAGTTTCTCAGAAAGATTCTTTCCAGTTTTTAACGGAAGATATTCCCTTTTTCACCATAGCCCTCTATGGGCTTCCAATATCACTTTGAAAAATCCACAAGAAGTATCTTAGAGAATGGCTTCTTTCTGGGAAAGCAGTAACTCTGTGAGATGAATTAATAGAACACAGAGCAGTTTCTCAGAAAGCCTCTTTCAGTTTTTAACAAAAGATATTTCCTTTTTCACCATAGCCCTCTATGGGCTTCCAAATATCACTTTGCAAATTCCACAAGAAGTGTCTTCGCGAAAGGCTTCTTGAGGGCAAAGCTGTAACACTGTGAGATGAATTAACAGAACACAAAGTAGTTTCTCAGAATGCTTCTTTTCAGTTTTTATCTTAGGATATTTCCTTTTTCACCTTAGCCCTCTATGGGCTTGAAAATATCACTATGAAATTTCCACATGAAGAGTCTCAGCGAAAGGATTCTTGAGGTGAAAGCAGTGACTCTGTGAGATGAATTAACAGAACACAAAGCAGTTTATCAGAAAGCTTCTTTCCAGTTTTTAAAGGAAGATATTTCCTTTTTCACCGTAGACCTCTACGGGCTTCCAAATAACACTTTGCCAATTCCACAAGAAGAGTCTTAGCGAAAGGCATCTTGAAGGGAAGGCTGTAACTCTGTGAGATGAATTAACAGGACACAAAGCAGTTTCTCATAAAGCTTCCTTCCAGTTTTTATCGGAAGATATTTCCTTTTACACCGTAGCCCTGTATGGACTTCCAGATATCAATGTGCAAATTTCACAAGAACAGTCTTAGCGAAAGTCTTCTTGAGGGGAAAGCTGTAACTCTGTGAGATGAATTAACAGAACACAGAGCAGTTTCTCAGAAAGCTTCTTTCCAGTTTTTAACGGAAGATATTTCCTTTTTCACCATAGCACTCTATGGGCTTCCAGATATCACCTTGAATATTCCACAAGAACAGACTTAGCGAAAGGCTTCCTGAAGGGAATGCTGTAACACTGTGAGATGAATTAACAGAACACAGAGCAGTTTCTCAGAAAGCTTCTTTACAGTTTTTAACGGTAGATATTTCCTTTTTCACCTTAACCCTCTAAGGGCTTCCAAATATCACTTTGCAAATTGCATAAGAACAGTGTTAGCGAAAGGCTTTTTGAGGAGAAAGCAGTAACTGTGAGTTGAATTAACCGAACACAAAGCAGTTTCTCAGGAAGCTTCTTTCCAGTTTTTAAGGGAAGATTTTCCTTTTTCACCATAACCCTCTATGGGCTTCCAAATATCACTTTTCAAGTTCCACAAGAACAGTCTTAGCGAAAGGCTTCTTGAGGGGAATGCAGTAACTCTGTGAGATGAATTAACAGAACACAAAGCAATTTCTCAGAAAGATTCTTCCCAGTTTTTATCTTAGGATATTTCCTTTTTCACCATAGCCCTCTATGGGCTTCCAAATATCACTTTGCAAATTCCCCAAGAACAGTCTTAGCGAAAGACTGCTTGAGGGGAAAGCTGTAACTCTTGAGATGAATTAGCAGAACACAAAGCAGTTTCTCAGAAAGCTTCTTTCCTGTTTTTTAACGGAAGTTATTTCCTTTTTCACCGTAGCCCTCTATGGGCTTCCAAATATCACTTTCCAAATTCCAGAAGCACAGTCTTAGCGAAAACTTCCTGAGGAGAAAGCTGTATCTCTGTGAGATGAATTAACAGAACACAAAGCAGTTTCTCAGAAAGCTTCTTTCCAGTTTTTAACAGAAGATATTTCCTTTTTCATCATATCCTTCTATGGCTTTACAAATATCACTTTGAAATTCCACAAGAACAGTCTTAGCGAAAGGCTTCTTGTGGAGAAAGCTGTAACCCTGTGAGATGAATTAACAGAACACAAGGCAGTTTCTCAGAAAGCTTCTTTTCAGTTTTTATCTTAGGATATTTCCTTTTTCACCATAGCCCACTATGGGCTTCCAAATGTCACTTTGCAAATTCCACAAGAACAGTCTTAGCGAAAGGCTTCTAGAGGGGCAAGCTGTAACTCTGTGAGATGAACTAAGAGAACACAAAGCAGTTTCTCAGAATGCTTCTTTCCAGTTTTTAACGGAAGATATTTCCTTTTTCACCATAATCCTATATGGGCTTCCAAATATCACTTTGCAAATTCCACAAGAACAGTCTTAGCGAAAGGCTTCTTGAGAGGAACGCAGTAACTCTGTGAGATGAATTAAAAGAACACAAAGCAATTTCTCAGAAAGGTTCTTTCCAGTTTTTAACGGAAGATCTTTCCTTTTTCACCATAGCCCTCTATGGGCTTCCAATATCACTTTGAAAAATCCACAAGAAGAATCTTAGAGAATGGCTTCTTTCTGGGAAAGCAGTAACTCTGTGAGATGAATTAATAGAACACAGAGCAGTTTCTCAGAAAGCCTCTTTCAGTTGTTAACAAAAGATATTTCCTTTTTCATCATAGCCCTCTATGGGCTTCCAAATATCACTTTGCAAATTCCACAAGAAGTGTCTTCGCGAAAGGCTTCTTGAGGGCAAAGCTGTAACACTGTGAGATGAATTAACAGAACACAGAGCAGTTTCTCAGAAAGCTTCTTTTCAGTTTTTATCTTAGGATATTTCCTTTTTCACCTTAGCCCTCTATGGGCTTGAAAATATCACTATGAAATTTCCACATGAAGAGTCTCAGCGAAAGGATTCTTGAGGTGAAAGCAGTGACTCTGTGAGATGAATTAACAGAACACAAAGCAGTTTCTCAGAAAGCTTCTTTCCAGTTTTTAAAGGAAGATATTTCCTTTTTCACCGTAGACCTCTACGGGCTTCCAAATAACACTTTGCCAATTCCACAAGAAGAGTCTTAGCGAAAGGCATCTTGAAGGGAAGGCTGTAACTCTGTGAGATGAATTAACAGGACACAAAGCAGTTTCTCATAAAGCTTCCTTCCAGTTTTTATCGGAAGATATTTCCTTTTACACCGTAGCCCTGTATGGACTTCCAGATATCAATGTGCAAATTTCACAAGAACAGTCTTAGCGAAAGGCTTCTTGAGGGGAAAGCTGTAACTCTGTGAGATGAATTAACAGAACACAGAGCAGTTTCTCAGAAAGCTTCTTTCCAGTTTTTAACGGAAGATATTTCCTTTTTCACCATAGCACTCTATGGGCTTCCAGATATCACCTTGAATATTCCACAAGAACAGACTTAGCGAAAGGCTTCCTGAAGGGAATGCTGTAACACTGTGAGATGAATTAACAGAACACAGAGCAGTTTCTCAGAAAGCTTCTTTACAGTTTTTAACGGTAGATATGTCCTTTTTCACCGTAACCCTCTAAGGGCTTCCAAATATCACTTTGCAAATTGCATAAGAACAGTGTTAGCGAAAGGCTTTTTGAGGAGAAAGCAGTAACTGTGAGTTGAATTAACCGAACACAAAGCAGTTTCTCAGGAAGCTTCTTTCCAGTTTTTAAGGGAAGATTTTCCTTTTTCACCATAACCCTCTATGGGCTTCCAAATATCACTTTTCAAATTCCACAAGAACAGTCTTAGCGAAAGGCTTCTTGAGGGGAACGCAGTAACTCTGTGAGATGAATTAAGAGAATACAGAGCAGTTTCTCAGAAAGTTTCTCTTCAGTTTTTATCTTAGGATATCTCCTTTTTCACCATAGCCCTCTGTGGGCTTCGAAATATCACTTTGCAAATTCCACAAGAAGAGTCTTAGGGAAAGGCTTCATGAGGGGAAAGATGTAAGTCTCTGAGATGAATTAACAGAACACAAAGTAGTTTCTCAGAAATCTTCTTCCAGATTTTAACGGAAGATACTTCCTTTTTCACCATAGCCCCCTATGGGCTTCCAAATATCACTTTCCAAATTCCACAAGATCAGCCTTAGCTAAAGGTTACTTGAGGAGAGATTTGTAACAATGTGAGATGAATTAACAGAACACAAAGCAGATTCTCAGAAAGCTTCTTTCCACTTTTTAACGGAAGATACTTCTTTTTTCACCATAGCCCTCTATGGGCTTCCAAATATCACTTTGCAAATTCCCCAAGAACAGTCTTAGCGAAAGACTGCTTGAGGGGAAAGCTGTAACTCTTGAGATGAATTAGCAGAACACAAAGCAGTTTCTCAGAAAGCTTCTTTCCTGTTTTTTAACGGAAGTTATTTCCTTTTTCACCGTAGCCCTCTATGGGCTTCCAAATATCACTTTCCAAATTCCAGAAGCACAGTCTTAGCGAAAACTTCTTGAGGAGAAAGCTGTATCTCTGTGAGATGAATTAACAGAACACAAAGCAGTTTCTCAGAAAGCTTCTTTCCAGTTTTTAACAGAAGATATTTCCTTTTTCATCCTATCCTTCTATGGCTTTACAAATATCACTTTGAAATTCCACAAGAACAGTCTTAGCGAAAGGCTTCTTGTGGAGAAAGCTGTAACCCTGTGAGATGAATTAACAGAACACAAGGCAGTTTCTCAGAAAGCTTCTTTTCAGTTTTTATCTTAGGATATTTCCTTTTTCACCATAGCCCACTATGGGCTTCCAAATGTCACTTTGCAAATTCCACAAGAACAGTCTTAGCGAAAGGCTTCTAGAGGGGCAAGCTGTAACTCTGTGAGATGAACTAAGAGAACACAAAGCAGTTTCTCAGAATGCTTCTTTCCAGTTTTTAACGGAAGATATTTCCTTTTTCACCATAACCCTATATGCCCTTCCAAATATCACTTTGCAAATTCCACAAGAACAGTCTTAGCGAAAGGCTTCTTGAGAGGAACGCAGTAACTCTGTGAGATGAATTAAAAGAACACAAAGCAATTTCTCAGAAAGGTTCTTTCCAGTTTTTAACGGAAGATCTTTCCTTTTTCACCATAGCCCTCTATGGGATTCCAAATATCACTTTCAAAATTCCAGAAGAACAGTCTTAGCGAAAGGCTTCTTGAGGGGAAAGCTGTAACTCTGTGAGATGAATTAACAGAACACAAAGTAGTTTCTCAGAAAGATTCTTTCCAGTTTTTAACGGAAGATATTCCCTTTTTCACCATAGCCCTCTATGGGCTTCCAATATCACTTTGAAAAATCCACAAGAAGTATCTTAGAGAATGGCTTCTTTCTGGGAAAGCAGTAACTCTGTGAGATGAATTAATAGAACACAGAGCAGTTTCTCAGAAAGCCTCTTTCAGTTTTTAACAAAAGATATTTCCTTTTTCACCATAGCCCTCTATGGGCTTCCAAATATCACTTTGCAAATTCCACAAGAAGTGTCTTCGCGAAAGGCTTCTTGAGGGCAAAGCTGTAACACTGTGAGATGAATTAACAGAACACAAAGTAGTTTCTCAGAATGCTTCTTTTCAGTTTTTATCTTAGGATATTTCCTTTTTCACCTTAGCCCTCTATGGGCTTGAAAATATCACTATGAAATTTCCACATGAAGAGTCTCAGCGAAAGGATTCTTGAGGTGAAAGCAGTGACTCTGTGAGATGAATTAACAGAACACAAAGCAGTTTCTCAGAAAGCTTCTTTCCAGTTTTTAAAGGAAGATATTTCCTTTTTCACCGTAGACCTCTACGGGCTTCCAAATAACACTTTGCCAATTCCACAAGAAGAGTCTTAGCGAAAGGCATCTTGAAGGGAAGGCTGTAACTCTGTGAGATGAATTAACAGGACACAAAGCAGTTTCTCATAAAGCTTCCTTCCAGTTTTTATCGGAAGATATTTCCTTTTACACCGTAGCCCTGTATGGACTTCCAGATATCAATGTGCAAATTTCACAAGAACAGTCTTAGCGAAAGGCTTCTTGAGGGGAAAGCTGTAACTCTGTGAGATGAATTAACAGAACACAGAGCAGTTTCTCAGAAAGCTTCTTTCCAGTTTTTAACGGAAGATATTTCCTTTTTCACCATAGCACTCTATGGGCTTCCAGATATCACCTTGAATATTCCACAAGAACAGACTTAGCGAAAGGCTTCCTGAAGGGAATGCTGTAACACTGTGAGATGAATTAACAGAACACAGAGCAGTTTCTCAGAAAGCTTCTTTACAGTTTTTAACGGTAGATATTTCCTTTTTCACCTTAACCCTCTAAGGGCTTCCAAATATCACTTTGCAAATTGCATAAGAACAGTGTTAGCGAAAGGCTTTTTGAGGAGAAAGCAGTAACTGTGAGTTGAATTAACCGAACACAAAGCAGTTTCTCAGGAAGCTTCTTTCCAGTTTTTAAGGGAAGATTTTCCTTTTTCACCATAACCCTCTATGGGCTTCCAAATATCACTTTTCAAGTTCCACAAGAACAGTCTTAGCGAAAGGCTTCTTGAGGGGAATGCAGTAACTCTGTGAGATGAATTAACAGAACACAAAGCAATTTCTCAGAAAGATTCTTCCCAGTTTTTATCTTAGGATATTTCCTTTTTCACCATAGCCCTCTATGGGCTTCCAAATATCACTTTGCAAATTCCCCAAGAACAGTCTTAGCGAAAGACTGCTTGAGGGGAAAGCTGTAACTCTTGAGATGAATTAGCAGAACACAAAGCAGTTTCTCAGAAAGCTTCTTTCCTGTTTTTTAACGGAAGTTATTTCCTTTTTCACCGTAGCCCTCTATGGGCTTCCAAATATCACTTTCCAAATTCCAGAAGCACAGTCTTAGCGAAAACTTCTTGAGGAGAAAGCTGTATCTCTGTGAGATGAATTAACAGAACACAAAGCAGTTTCTCAGAAAGCTTCTTTCCAGTTTTTAACAGAAGATATTTCCTTTTTCATCCTATCCTTCTATGGCTTTACAAATATCACTTTGAAATTCCACAAGAACAGTCTTAGCGAAAGGCTTCTTGTGGAGAAAGCTGTAACCCTGTGAGATGAAGTAACAGAACACAAGGCAGTTTCTCAGAAAGCTTCTTTTCAGTTTTTATCTTAGGATATTTCCTTTTTCACCATAGCCCACTATGGGCTTCCAAATGTCACTTTGCAAATTCCACAAGAACAGTCTTAGCGAAAGGCTTCTAGAGGGGCAAGCTGTAACTCTGTGAGATGAACTAAGAGAACACAAAGCAGTTTCTCAGAATGCTTCTTTCCAGTTTTTAACGGAAGATATTTCCTTTTTCACCATAACCCTATATGGGCTTCCAAATATCACTTTGCAAATTCCACAAGAACAGTCTTAGCGAAAGGCTTCTTGAGAGGAACGCAGTAACTCTGTGAGATGAATTAAAAGAACACAAAGCAATTTCTCAGAAAGGTTCTTTCCAGTTTTTAACGGAAGATCTTTCCTTTTTCACCATAGCCCTCTAAGGGATTCCAAATATCACTTTCAAAATTCCAGAAGAACAGTCTTAGCGAAAGGCTTCTTGAGGGGAAAGCTGTAACTCTGTGAGATGAATTAACAGAACACGAAGTAGTTTCTCAGAAAGATTCTTTCCAGTTTTTAACGGAAGATATTCCCTTTTTCACCATAGCCCCCTATGGGCTTCCAATATCACTTTGAAAAATCCACAAGAAGAATCTTAGAGAATGGCTTCTTTCTGGGAAAGCAGTAACTCTGTGAGATGAATTAATAGAACACAGAGCAGTTTCTCAGAAAGCCTCTTTCAGTTTTTAACAAAAGATATTTCCTTTTTCATCATAGCCCTCTATGGGCTTCCAAATATCACTTTGCAAATTCCACAAGAAGTGTCTTCGCGAAAGGCTTCTTGAGGGCAAAGCTGTAACACTGTGAGATGAATTAACAGAACACAGAGCAGTTTCTCAGAAAGCTTCTTTTCAGTTTTTATCTTAGGATATTTCCTTTTTCACCTTAGCCCTCTATGGGCTTGAAAATATCACTATGAAATTTCCACATGAAGAGTCTCAGCGAAAGGATTCTTGAGGTGAAAGCAGTGACTCTGTGAGATGAATTAACAGAACACAAAGCAGTTTCTCAGAAAGCTTCTTTCCAGTTTTTAAAGGAAGATATTTCCTTTTTCACCGTAGACCTCTACGGGCTTCCAAATAACACTTTGCCAATTCCACAAGAAGAGTCTTAGCGAAAGGCATCTTGAAGGGAAGGCTGTAACTCTGTGAGATGAATTAACAGGACACAAAGCAGTTTCTCATAAAGCTTCCTTCCAGTTTTTATCGGAAGATATTTCCTTTTACACCGTAGCCCTGTATGGACTTCCAGATATCAATGTGCAAATTTCACAAGAACAGTCTTAGCGAAAGTCTTCTTGAGGGGAAAGCTGTAACTCTGTGAGATGAATTAACAGAACACAGAGCAGTTTCTCAGAAAGCTTCTTTCCAGTTTTTAACGGAAGATATTTCCTTTTTCACCATAGCACTCTATGGGCTTCCAGATATCACCTTGAATATTCCACAAGAACAGACTTAGCGAAAGGCTTCCTGAAGGGAATGCTGTAACACTGTGAGATGAATTAACAGAACACAGAGCAGTTTCTCAGAAAGCTTCTTTACAGTTTTTAACGGTAGATATGTCCTTTTTCACCGTAACCCTCTAAGGGCTTCCAAATATCACTTTGCAAATTGCATAAGAACAGTGTTAGCGAAAGGCTTTTTGAGGAGAAAGCAGTAACTGTGAGTTGAATTAACCGAACACAAAGCAGTTTCTCAGGAAGCTTCTTTCCAGTTTTTAAGGGAAGATTTTCCTTTTTCACCATAACCCTCTATGGGCTTCCAAATATCACTTTTCAAATTCCACAAGAACAGTCTTAGCGAAAGGCTTCTTGAGGGGAACGCAGTAACTCTGTGAGATGAATTAAGAGAATACAGAGCAGTTTCTCAGAAAGTTTCTCTTCAGTTTTTATCTTAGGATATCTCCTTTTTCACCATAGCCCTCTGTGGGCTTCGAAATATCACTTTGCAAATTCCACAAGAAGAGTCTTAGGGAAAGGCTTCATGAGGGGAAAGATGTAAGTCTCTGAGATGAATTAACAGAACACAAAGTAGTTTCTCAGAAATCTTCTTCCAGATTTTAACGGAAGATACTTCCTTTTTCACCATAGCCCCCTATGGGCTTCCAAATATCACTTTCCAAATTCCACAAGATCAGCCTTAGCTAAAGGTTACTTGAGGAGAGATTTGTAACACTGTGAGATGAATTAACAGAACACAAAGCAGATTCTCAGAAAGCTTCTTTCCACTTTTTAACGGAAGATACTTCTTTTTTCACCATAGCCCTCTATGGGCTTCCAAATATCACTTTGCAAATTCCCCAAGAACAGTCTTAGCGAAAGACTGCTTGAGGGGAAAGCTGTAACTCTTGAGATGAATTAGCAGAACACAAAGCAGTTTCTCAGAAAGCTTCTTTCCTGTTTTTTTAACGGAAGTTATTTCCTTTTTCACCGTAGCCCTCTATGGGCTTCCAAATATCACTTTCCAAATTCCAGAAGCACAGTCTTAGCGAAAACTTCTTGAGGAGAAAGCTGTATCTCTGTGAGATGAATTAACAGAACACAAAGCAGTTTCTCAGAAAGCTTCTTTCCAGTTTTTAACAGAAGATATTTCCTTTTTCATCCTATCCTTCTATGGCTTTACAAATATCACTTTGAAATTCCACAAGAACAGTCTTAGCGAAAGGCTTCTTGTGGAGAAAGCTGTAACCCTGTGAGATGAAGTAACAGAACACAAGGCAGTTTCTCAGAAAGCTTCTTTTCAGTTTTTATCTTAGGATATTTCCTTTTTCACCATAGCCCACTATGGGCTTCCAAATGTCACTTTGCAAATTCCACAAGAACAGTCTTAGCGAAAGGCTTCTAGAGGGGCAAGCTGTAACTCTGTGAGATGAACTAAGAGAACACAAAGCAGTTTCTCAGAATGCTTCTTTCCAGTTTTTAACGGAAGATATTTCCTTTTTCACCATAACCCTATATGGGCTTCCAAATATCACTTTGCAAATTCCACAAGAACAGTCTTAGCGAAAGGCTTCTTGAGAGGAACGCAGTAACTCTGTGAGATGAATTAAAAGAACACAAAGCAATTTCTCAGAAAGGTTCTTTCCAGTTTTTAACGGAAGATCTTTCCTTTTTCACCATAGCCCTCTAAGGGATTCCAAATATCACTTTCAAAATTCCAGAAGAACAGTCTTAGCGAAAGGCTTCTTGAGGGGAAAGCTGTAACTCTGTGAGATGAATTAACAGAACACGAAGTAGTTTCTCAGAAAGATTCTTTCCAGTTTTTAACGGAAGATATTCCCTTTTTCACCATAGCCCCCTATGGGCTTCCAATATCACTTTGAAAAATCCACAAGAAGAATCTTAGAGAATGGCTTCTTTCTGGGAAAGCAGTAACTCTGTGAGATGAATTAATAGAACACAGAGCAGTTTCTCAGAAAGCCTCTTTCAGTTTTTAACAAAAGATATTTCCTTTTTCATCATAGCCCTCTATGGGCTTCCAAATATCACTTTGCAAATTCCACAAGAAGTGTCTTCGCGAAAGGCTTCTTGAGGGCAAAGCTGTAACACTGTGAGATGAATTAACAGAACACAGAGCAGTTTCTCAGAAAGCTTCTTTTCAGTTTTTATCTTAGGATATTTCCTTTTTCACCTTAGCCCTCTATGGGCTTGAAAATATCACTATGAAATTTCCACATGAAGAGTCTCAGCGAAAGGATTCTTGAGGTGAAAGCAGTGACTCTGTGAGATGAATTAACAGAACACAAAGCAGTTTCTCAGAAAGCTTCTTTCCAGTTTTTAAAGGAAGATATTTCCTTTTACACCGTAGACCTCTACGGGCTTCCAAATAACACTTTGCCAATTCCACAAGAAGAGTCTTAGCGAAAGGCATCTTGAAGGGAAGGCTGTAACTCTGTGAGATGAATTAACAGGACACAAAGCAGTTTCTCATAAAGCTTCCTTCCAGTTTTTATCGGAAGATATTTCCTTTTACACCGTAGCCCTGTATGGACTTCCAGATATCAATGTGCAAATTTCACAAGAACAGTCTTAGCGAAAGTCTTCTTGAGGGGAAAGCTGTAACTCTGTGAGATGAATTAACAGAACACAGAGCAGTTTCTCAGAAAGCTTCTTTCCAGTTTTTAACGGAAGATATTTCCTTTTTCACCATAGCACTCTATGGGCTTCCAGATATCACCTTGAATATTCCACAAGAACAGACTTAGCGAAAGGCTTCCTGAAGGGAATGCTGTAACACTGTGAGATGAATTAACAGAACACAGAGCAGTTTCTCAGAAAGCTTCTTTACAGTTTTTAACGGTAGATATGTCCTTTTTCACCGTAACCCTCTAAGGGCTTCCAAATATCACTTTGCAAATTGCATAAGAACAGTGTTAGCGAAAGGCTTTTTGAGGAGAAAGCAGTAACTGTGAGTTGAATTAACCGAACACAAAGCAGTTTCTCAGGAAGCTTCTTTCCAGTTTTTAAGGGAAGATTTTCCTTTTTCACCATAACCCTCTATGGGCTTCCAAATATCACTTTTCAAATTCCACAAGAACAGTCTTAGCGAAAGGCTTCTTGAGGGGAACGCAGTAACTCTGTGAGATGAATTAAGAGAATACAGAGCAGTTTCTCAGAAAGTTTCTCTTCAGTTTTTATCTTAGGATATCTCCTTTTTCACCATAGCCCTCTGTGGGCTTCGAAATATCACTTTGCAAATTCCACAAGAAGAGTCTTAGGGAAAGGCTTCATGAGGGGAAAGATGTAAGTCTCTGAGATGAATTAACAGAACACAAAGTAGTTTCTCAGAAATCTTCTTCCAGATTTTAACGGAAGATACTTCCTTTTTCACCATAGCCCCCTATGGGCTTCCAAATATCACTTTCCAAATTCCACAAGATCAGCCTTAGCTAAAGGTTACTTGAGGAGAGATTTGTAACACTGTGAGATGAATTAACAGAACACAAAGCAGATTCTCAGAAAGCTTCTTTCCACTTTTTAACGGAAGATACTTCTTTTTTCACCATAGCCCTCTATGGGCTTCCAAATATCACTTTGCAAATTCCCCAAGAACAGTCTTAGCGAAAGACTGCTTGAGGGGAAAGCTGTAACTCTTGAGATGAATTAGCAGAACACAAAGCAGTTTCTCAGAAAGCTTCTTTCCTGTTTTTTAACGGAAGTTATTTCCTTTTTCACCGTAGCCCTCTATGGGCTTCCAAATATCACTTTCCAAATTCCAGAAGCACAGTCTTAGCGAAAACTTCTTGAGGAGAAAGCTGTATCTCTGTGAGATGAATTAACAGAACACAAAGCAGTTTCTCAGAAAGCTTCTTTCCAGTTTTTAACGGAAGATATTTCCTTTTTCATCATATCCTTCTATGGCTTTACAAATATCACTTTGAAATTCCACAAGAACAGTCTTAGCGAAAGGCTTCTTGTGGAGAAAGCTGTAACCCTGTGAGATGAATTAACAGAACACAAGGCAGTTTCTCAGAAAGCTTCTTTTCAGTTTTTATCTTAGGATATTTCCTTTTTCACCATAGCCCACTATGGGCTTCCAAATGTCACTTTGCAAATTCCACAAGAACAGTCTTAGCGAAAGGCTTCTAGAGGGGCAAGCTGTAACTCTGTGAGATGAACTAAGAGAACACAAAGCAGTTTCTCAGAATGCTTCTTTCCAGTTTTTAACGGAAGATATTTCCTTTTTCACCATAACCCTATATGGGCTTCCAAATATCACTTTGCAAATTCCACAAGAACAGTCTTAGCGAAAGGCTTCTTGAGAGGAACGCAGTAACTCTGTGAGATGAATTAAAAGAACACAAAGCAATTTCTCAGAAAGGTTCTTTCCAGTTTTTAACGGAAGATCTTTCCTTTTTCACCATAGCCCTCTATGGGATTCCAAATATCACTTTCAAAATTCCAGAAGAACAGTCTTAGCGAAAGGCTTCTTGAGGGGAAAGCTGTAACTCTGTGAGATGAATTAACAGAACACGAAGTAGTTTCTCAGAATGATTCTTTCCAGTTTTTAACGGAAGATATTCCCTTTTTCACCATAGCCCTCTATGGGCTTCCAATATCACTTTGAAAAATCCACAAGAAGAATCTTAGAGAATGGCTTCTTTCTGGGAAAGCAGTAACTCTGTGAGATGAATTAATAGAACACAGAGCAGTTTCTCAGAAAGCCTCTTTCAGTTTTTAACAAAAGATATTTCCTTTTTCACCATAGCCCTCTATGGGCTTCCAAATATCACTTTGCAAATTCCACAAGAAGTGTCTTCGCGAAAGGCTTCTTGAGGGCAAAGCTGTAACACTGTGAGATGAATTAACAGAACACAAAGTAGTTTCTCAGAATGCTTCTTTTCAGTTTTTATCTTAGGATATTTCCTTTTTCACCTTAGCCCTCTATGGGCTTGAAAATATCACTATGAAATTTCCACATGAAGAGTCTCAGCGAAAGGATTCTTGAGGTGAAAGCAGTGACTCTGTGAGATGAATTAACAGAACACAAAGCAGTTTCTCAGAAAGCTTCTTTCCAGTTTTTAAAGGAAGATATTTCCTTTTTCACCGTAGACCTCTACGGGCTTCCAAATAACACTTTGCCAATTCCACAAGAAGAGTCTTAGCGAAAGGCATCTTGAAGGGAAGGCTGTAACTCTGTGAGATGAATTAACAGGACACAAAGCAGTTTCTCATAAAGCTTCCTTCCAGTTTTTATCGGAAGATATTTCCTTTTACACCGTAGCCCTGTATGGACTTCCAGATATCAATGTGCAAATTTCACAAGAACAGTCTTAGCGAAAGGCTTCTTGAGGGGAAAGCTGTAACTCTGTGAGATGAATTAACAGAACACAGAGCAGTTTCTCAGAAAGCTTCTTTCCAGTTTTTAACGGAAGATATTTCCTTTTTCACCATAGCACTCTATGGGCTTCCAGATATCACCTTGAATATTCCACAAGAACAGACTTAGCGAAAGGCTTCCTGAAGGGAATGCTGTAACACTGTGAGATGAATTAACAGAACACAGAGCAGTTTCTCAGAAAGCTTCTTTACAGTTTTTAACGGTAGATATTTCCTTTTTCACCTTAACCCTCTAAGGGCTTCCAAATATCACTTTGCAAATTGCATAAGAACAGTGTTAGCGAAAGGCTTTTTGAGGAGAAAGCAGTAACTGTGAGTTGAATTAACCGAACACAAAGCAGTTTCTCAGGAAGCTTCTTTCCAGTTTTTAAGGGAAGATTTTCCTTTTTCACCATAACCCTCTATGGGCTTCCAAATATCACTTTTCAAGTTCCACAAGAACAGTCTTAGCGAAAGGCTTCTTGAGGGGAATGCAGTAACTCTGTGAGATGAATTAACAGAACACAAAGCAATTTCTCAGAAAGATTCTTCCCAGTTTTTATCTTAGGATATTTCCTTTTTCACCATAGCCCTCTATGGGCTTCCAAATATCACTTTGCAAATTCCCCAAGAACAGTCTTAGCGAAAGACTGCTTGAGGGGAAAGCTGTAACTCTTGAGATGAATTAGCAGAACACAAAGCAGTTTCTCAGAAAGCTTCTTTCCTGTTTTTTAACGGAAGTTATTTCCTTTTTCACCGTAGCCCTCTATGGGCTTCCAAATATCACTTTCCAAATTCCAGAAGCACAGTCTTAGCGAAAACTTCTTGAGGAGAAAGCTGTATCTCTGTGAGATGAATTAACAGAACACAAAGCAGTTTCTCAGAAAGCTTCTTTCCAGTTTTTAACAGAAGATATTTCCTTTTTCATCATATCCTTCTATGGCTTTACAAATATCACTTTGAAATTCCACAAGAACAGTCTTAGCGAAAGGCTTCTTGTGGAGAAAGCTGTAACCCTGTGAGATGAAGTAACAGAACACAAGGCAGTTTCTCAGAAAGCTTCTTTTCAGTTTTTATCTTAGGATATTTCCTTTTTCACCATAGCCCACTATGGGCTTCCAAATGTCACTTTGCAAATTCCACAAGAACAGTCTTAGCGAAAGGCTTCTAGAGGGGCAAGCTGTAACTCTGTGAGATGAACTAAGAGAACACAAAGCAGTTTCTCAGAATGCTTCTTTCCAGTTTTTAACGGAAGATATTTCCTTTTTCACCATAACCCTATATGGGCTTCCAAATATCACTTTGCAAATTCCACAAGAACAGTCTTAGCGAAAGGCTTCTTGAGAGGAACGCAGTAACTCTGTGAGATGAATTAAAAGAACACAAAGCAATTTCTCAGAAAGGTTCTTTCCAGTTTTTAACGGAAGATCTTTCCTTTTTCACCATAGCCCTCTATGGGATTCCAAATATCACTTTCAAAATTCCAAAAGAACAGTCTTAGCGAAAGGCTTCTTGAGGGGAAAGCTGTAACTCTGTGAGATGAATTAACAGAACACGAAGTAGTTTCTCAGAAAGATTCTTTCCAGTTTTTAACGGAAGATATTCCCTTTTTCACCATAGCCCCCTATGGGCTTCCAATATCACTTTGAAAAATCCACAAGAAGAATCTTAGAGAATGGCTTCTTTCTGGGAAAGCAGTAACTCTGTGAGATGAATTAATAGAACACAGAGCAGTTTCTCAGAAAGCCTCTTTCAGTTTTTAACAAAAGATATTTCCTTTTTCATCATAGCCCTCTATGGGCTTCCAAATATCACTTTGCAAATTCCACAAGAAGTGTCTTCGCGAAAGGCTTCTTGAGGGCAAAGCTGTAACACTGTGAGATGAATTAACAGAACACAGAGCAGTTTCTCAGAAAGCTTCTTTTCAGTTTTTATCTTAGGATATTTCCTTTTTCACCTTAGCCCTCTATGGGCTTGAAAATATCACTATGAAATTTCCACATGAAGAGTCTCAGCGAAAGGATTCTTGAGGTGAAAGCAGTGACTCTGTGAGATGAATTAACAGGACACAAAGCAGTTTCTCAGAAAGCTTCTTTCCAGTTTTTAAAGGAAGATATTTCCTTTTTCACCGTAGACCTCTACGGGCTTCCAAATAACACTTTGCCAATTCCACAAGAAGAGTCTTAGCGAAAGGCATCTTGAAGGGAAGGCTGTAACTCTGTGAGATGAATTAACAGGACACAAAGCAGTTTCTCATAAAGCTTCCTTCCAGTTTTTATCGGAAGATATTTCCTTTTACACCGTAGCCCTGTATGGACTTCCAGATATCAATGTGCAAATTTCACAAGAACAGTCTTAGCGAAAGTCTTCTTGAGGGGAAAGCTGTAACTCTGTGAGATGAATTAACAGAACACAGAGCAGTTTCTCAGAAAGCTTCTTTCCAGTTTTTAACGGAAGATATTTCCTTTTTCACCATAGCACTCTATGGGCTTCCAGATATCACCTTGAATATTCCACAAGAACAGACTTAGCGAAAGGCTTCCTGAAGGGAATGCTGTAACACTGTGAGATGAATTAACAGAACACAGAGCAGTTTCTCAGAAAGCTTCTTTACAGTTTTTAACGGTAGATATGTCCTTTTTCACCGTAACCCTCTAAGGGCTTCCAAATATCACTTTGCAAATTGCATAAGAACAGTGTTAGCGAAAGGCTTTTTGAGGAGAAAGCAGTAACTGTGAGTTGAATTAACCGAACACAAAGCAGTTTCTCAGGAAGCTTCTTTCCAGTTTTTAAGGGAAGATTTTCCTTTTTCACCATAACCCTCTATGGGCTTCCAAATATCACTTTTCAAATTCCACAAGAACAGTCTTAGCGAAAGGCTTCTTGAGGGGAACGCAGTAACTCTGTGAGATGAATTAAGAGAATACAGAGCAGTTTCTCAGAAAGTTTCTCTTCAGTTTTTATCTTAGGATATCTCCTTTTTCACCATAGCCCTCTGTGGGCTTCGAAATATCACTTTGCAAATTCCACAAGAAGAGTCTTAGGGAAAGGCTTCATGAGGGGAAAGATGTAAGTCTCTGAGATGAATTAACAGAACACAAAGTAGTTTCTCAGAAATCTTCTTCCAGATTTTAACGGAAGATACTTCCTTTTTCACCATAGCCCCCTATGGGCTTCCAAATATCACTTTCCAAATTCCACAAGATCAGCCTTAGCTAAAGGTTACTTGAGGAGAGATTTGTAACACTGTGAGATGAATTAACAGAACACAAAGCAGATTCTCAGAAAGCTTCTTTCCACTTTTTAACGGAAGATACTTCTTTTTTCACCATAGCCCTCTATGGGCTTCCAAATATCACTTTGCAAATTCCCCAAGAACAGTCTTAGCGAAAGACTGCTTGAGGGGAAAGCTGTAACTCTTGAGATGAATTAGCAGAACACAAAGCAGTTTCTCAGAAAGCTTCTTTCCTGTTTTTTAACGGAAGTTATTTCCTTTTTCACCGTAGCCCTCTATGGGCTTCCAAATATCACTTTCCAAATTCCAGAAGCACAGTCTTAGCGAAAACTTCTTGAGGAGAAAGCTGTATCTCTGTGAGATGAATTAACAGAACACAAAGCAGTTTCTCAGAAAGCTTCTTTCCAGTTTTTAACGGAAGATATTTCCTTTTTCATCATATCCTTCTATGGCTTTACAAATATCACTTTGAAATTCCACAAGAACAGTCTTAGCGAAAGGCTTCTTGTGGAGAAAGCTGTAACCCTGTGAGATGAATTAACAGAACACAAGGCAGTTTCTCAGAAAGCTTCTTTTCAGTTTTTATCTTAGGATATTTCCTTTTTCACCATAGCCCACTATGGGCTTCCAAATGTCACTTTGCAAATTCCACAAGAACAGTCTTAGCGAAAGGCTTCTAGAGGGGCAAGCTGTAACTCTGTGAGATGAACTAAGAGAACACAAAGCAGTTTCTCAGAATGCTTCTTTCCAGTTTTTAACGGAAGATATTTCCTTTTTCACCATAACCCTATATGGGCTTCCAAATATCACTTTGCAAATTCCACAAGAACAGTCTTAGCGAAAGGCTTCTTGAGAGGAACGCAGTAACTCTGTGAGATGAATTAAAAGAACACAAAGCAATTTCTCAGAAAGGTTCTTTCCAGTTTTTAACAGAAGATCTTTCCTTTTTCACCATAGCCCTCTATGGGATTCCAAATATCACTTTCAAAATTCCAGAAGAACAGTCTTAGCGAAAGGCTTCTTGAGGGGAAAGCTGTAACTCTGTGAGATGAATTAACAGAACACGAAGTAGTTTCTCAGAAAGATTCTTTCCAGTTTTTAACGGAAGATATTCCCTTTTTCACCATAGCCCCCTATGGGCTTCCAATATCACTTTGAAAAATCCACAAGAAGAATCTTAGAGAATGGCTTCTTTCTGGGAAAGCAGTAACTCTGTGAGATGAATTAATAGAACACAGAACAGTTTCTCAGAAAGCCTCTTTCAGTTTTTAACAAAAGATATTTCCTTTTTCATCATAGCCCTCTATGGGCTTCCAAATATCACTTTGCAAATTCCACAAGAAATGTCTTCGCGAAAGGCTTCTTGAGGGCAAAGCTGTAACACTGTGAGATGAATTAACAGAACACAGAGCAGTTTCTCAGAATGCTTCTTTTCAGTTTTTATCTTAGGATATTTCCTTTTTCACCTTAGCCCTCTATGGGCTTGAAAATATCACTATGAAATTTCCACATGAAGAGTCTCAGCGAAAGGATTCTTGAGGTGAAAGCAGTGACTCTGTGAGATGAATTAACAGAACACAAAGCAGTTTCTCAGAAAGCTTCTTTCCAGTTTTTAAAGGAAGATATTTCCTTTTTCACCGTAGACCTCTACGGGCTTCCAAATAACACTTTGCCAATTCCACAAGAAGAGTCTTAGCGAAAGGCATCTTGAAGGGAAGGCTGTAACTCTGTGAGATGAATTAACAGGACACAAAGCAGTTTCTCATAAAGCTTCCTTCCAGTTTTTATCGGAAGATATTTCCTTTTACACCGTAGCCCTGTATGGACTTCCAGATATCAATGTGCAAATTTCACAAGAACAGTCTTAGCGAAAGGCTTCTTGAGGGGAAAGCTGTAACTCTGTGAGATGAATTAACAGAACACAGAGCAGTTTCTCAGAAAGCTTCTTTCCAGTTTTTAACGGAAGATATTTCCTTTTTCACCATAGCACTCTATGGGCTTCCAGATATCACCTTGAATATTCCACAAGAACAGACTTAGCGAAAGGCTTCCTGAAGGGAATGCTGTAACACTGTGAGATGAATTAACAGAACACAGAGCAGTTTCTCAGAAAGCTTCTTTACAGTTTTTAACGGTAGATATTTCCTTTTTCACCTTAACCCTCTAAGGGCTTCCAAATATCACTTTGCAAATTGCATAAGAACAGTGTTAGCGAAAGGCTTTTTGAGGAGAAAGCAGTAACTGTGAGTTGAATTAACCGAACACAAAGCAGTTTCTCAGGAAGCTTCTTTCCAGTTTTTAAGGGAAGATTTTCCTTTTTCACCATAACCCTCTATGGGCTTCCAAATATCACTTTTCAAGTTCCACAAGAACAGTCTTAGCGAAAGGCTTCTTGAGGGGAATGCAGTAACTCTGTGAGATGAATTAACAGAACACAAAGCAATTTCTCAGAAAGATTCTTCCCAGTTTTTATCTTAGGATATTTCCTTTTTCACCATAGCCCTCTATGGGCTTCCAAATATCACTTTGCAAATTCCCCAAGAACAGTCTTAGCGAAAGACTGCTTGAGGGGAAAGCTCTAACTCTTGAGATGAATTAGCAGAACACAAAGCAGTTTCTCAGAAAGCTTCTTTCCTGTTTTTTAACGGAAGTTATTTCCTTTTTCACCGTAGCCCTCTATGGGCTTCCAAATATCACTTTCCAAATTCCAGAAGCACAGTCTTAGCGAAAACTTCTTGAGGAGAAAGCTGTATCTCTGTGAGATGAATTAACAGAACACAAAGCAGTTTCTCAGAAAGCTTCTTTCCAGTTTTTAACAGAAGATATTTCCTTTTTCATCATATCCTTCTATGGCTTTACAAATATCACTTTGAAATTCCACAAGAACAGTCTTAGCGAAAGGCTTCTTGTGGAGAAAGCTGTAACCCTGTGAGATGAATTAACAGAACACAAGGCAGTTTCTCAGAAAGCTTCTTTTCAGTTTTTATCTTAGGATATTTCCTTTTTCACCATAGCCCACTATGGGCTTCCAAATGTCACTTTGCAAATTCCACAAGAACAGTCTTAGCGAAAGGCTTCTAGAGGGGCAAGCTGTAACTCTGTGAGATGAACTAAGAGAACACAAAGCAGTTTCTCAGAATGCTTCTTTCCAGTTTTTAACGGAAGATATTTCCTTTTTCACCATAACCCTATATGGGCTTCCAAATATCACTTTGCAAATTCCACAAGAACAGTCTTAGCGAAAGGCTTCTTGAGAGGAACGCAGTAACTCTGTGAGATGAATTAAAAGAACACAAAGCAATTTCTCAGAAAGGTTCTTTCCAGTTTTTAACGGAAGATCTTTCCTTTTTCACCATAGCCCTCTATGGGATTCCAAATATCACTTTCAAAATTCCAGAAGAACAGTCTTAGCGAAAGGCTTCTTGAGGGGAAAGCTGTAACTCTGTGAGATGAATTAACAGAACACAAAGTAGTTTCTCAGAAAGATTCTTTCCAGTTTTTAACGGAAGATATTCCCTTTTTCACCATAGCCCTCTATGGGCTTCCAATATCACTTTGAAAAATCCACAAGAAGAATCTTAGAGAATGGCTTCTTTCTGGGAAAGCAGTAACTCTGTGAGATGAATTAATAGAACACAGAGCAGTTTCTCAGAAAGCCTCTTTCAGTTTTTAACAAAAGATATTTCCTTTTTCACCATAGCCCTCTATGGGCTTCCAAATATCACTTTGCAAATTCCACAAGAAGTGTCTTCGCGAAAGGCTTCTTGAGGGCAAAGCTGTAACACTGTGAGATGAATTAACAGAACACAAAGTAGTTTCTCAGAATGCTTCTTTTCAGTTTTTATCTTAGGATATTTCCTTTTTCACCTTAGCCCTCTATGGGCTTGAAAATATCACTATGAAATTTCCACATGAAGAGTCTCAGCGAAAGGATTCTTGAGGTGAAAGCAGTGACTCTGTGAGATGAATTAACAGAACACAAAGCAGTTTCTCAGAAAGCTTCTTTCCAGTTTTTAAAGGAAGATATTTCCTTTTTCACCGTAGACCTCTACGGGCTTCCAAATAACACTTTGCCAATTCCACAAGAAGAGTCTTAGAGAAAGGCATCTTGAAGGGAAGGCTGTAACTCTGTGAGATGAATTAACAGGACACAAAGCAGTTTCTCATAAAGCTTCCTTCCAGTTTTTATCGGAAGATATTTCCTTTTACACCGTAGCCCTGTATGGACTTCCAGATATCAATGTGCAAATTTCACAAGAACAGTCTTAGCGAAAGTCTTCTTGAGGGGAAAGCTGTAACTCTGTGAGATGAATTAACAGAACACAGAGCAGTTTCTCAGAAAGCTTCTTTCCAGTTTTTAACGGAAGATATTTCCTTTTTCACCATAGCACTCTATGGGCTTCCAGATATCACCTTGAATATTCCACAAGAACAGACTTAGCGAAAGGCTTCCTGAAGGGAATGCTGTAACACTGTGAGATGAATTAACAGAACACAGAGCAGTTTCTCAGAAAGCTTCTTTACAGTTTTTAACTTTAGATATGTCCTTTTTCACCGTAACCCTCTAAGGGCTTCCAAATATCACTTTGCAAATTGCATAAGAACAGTGTTAGCGAAAGGCTTTTTGAGGAGAAAGCAGTAACTGTGAGTTGAATTAACCGAACACAAAGCAGTTTCTCAGGAAGCTTCTTTCCAGTTTTTAAGGGAAGATTTTCCTTTTTCACCATAACCCTCTATGGGCTTCCAAATATCACTTTTCAAATTCCACAAGAACAGTCTTAGCGAAAGGCTTCTTGAGGGGAACGCAGTAACTCTGTGAGATGAATTAAGAGAATACAGAGCAGTTTCTCAGAAAGTTTCTCTTCAGTTTTTATCTTAGGATATCTCCTTTTTCACCATAGCCCTCTGTGGGCTTCGAAATATCACTTTGCAAATTCCACAAGAAGAGTCTTAGGGAAAGGCTTCATGAGGGGAAAGATGTAAGTCTCTGAGATGAATTAACAGAACACAAAGTAGTTTCTCAGAAATCTTCTTCCAGATTTTAACGGAAGATACTTCCTTTTTCACCATAGCCCCCTATGGGCTTCCAAATATCACTTTCCAAATTCCCCAAGATCAGCCTTAGCTAAAGGTTACTTGAGGAGAGATTTGTAACACTGTGAGATGAATTAACAGAACACAAAGCAGATTCTCAGAAAGCTTCTTTCCACTTTTTAACGGAAGATACTTCTTTTTTCACCATAGCCCTCTATGGGCTTCCAAATATCACTTTGCAAATTCCCCAAGAACAGTCTTAGCGAAAGACTGCTTGAGGGGAAAGCTGTAACTCTTGAGATGAATTAGCAGAACACAAAGCAGTTTCTCAGAAAGCTTCTTTCCTGTTTTTTAACGGAAGTTATTTCCTTTTTCACCGTAGCCCTCTATGGGCTTCCAAATATCACTTTCCAAATTCCAGAAGCACAGTCTTAGCGAAAACTTCTTGAGGAGAAAGCTGTATCTCTGTGAGATGAATTAACAGAACACAAAGCAGTTTCTCAGAAAGCTTCTTTCCAGTTTTTAACGGAAGATATTTCCTTTTTCATCATATCCTTCTATGGCTTTACAAATATCACTTTGAAATTCCACAAGAACAGTCTTAGCGAAAGGCTTCTTGTGGAGAAAGCTGTAACCCTGTGAGATGAATTAACAGAACACAAGGCAGTTTCTCAGAAAGCTTCTTTTCAGTTTTTATCTTAGGATATTTCCTTTTTCACCATAGCCCACTATGGGCTTCCAAATGTCACTTTGCAAATTCCACAAGAACAGTCTTAGCGAAAGGCTTCTAGAGGGGCAAGCTGTAACTCTGTGAGATGAACTAAGAGAACACAAAGCAGTTTCTCAGAATGCTTCTTTCCAGTTTTTAACGGAAGATATTTCCTTTTTCACCATAACCCTATATGGGCTTCCAAATATCACTTTGCAAATTCCACAAGAACAGTCTTAGCGAAAGGCTTCTTGAGAGGAACGCAGTAACTCTGTGAGATGAATTAAAAGAACACAAAGCAATTTCTCAGAAAGGTTCTTTCCAGTTTTTAACAGAAGATCTTTCCTTTTTCACCATAGCCCTCTATGGGATTCCAAATATCACTTTCAAAATTCCAGAAGAACAGTCTTAGCGAAAGGCTTCTTGAGGGGAAAGCTGTAACTCTGTGAGATGAATTAACAGAACACGAAGTAGTTTCTCAGAAAGATTCTTTCCAGTTTTTAACGGAAGATATTCCCTTTTTCACCATAGCCCCCTATGGGCTTCCAATATCACTTTGAAAAATCCACAAGAAGAATCTTAGAGAATGGCTTCTTTCTGGGAAAGCAGTAACTCTGTGAGATGAATTAATAGAACACAGAACAGTTTCTCAGAAAGCCTCTTTCAGTTTTTAACAAAAGATATTTCCTTTTTCATCATAGCCCTCTATGGGCTTCCAAATATCACTTTGCAAATTCCACAAGAAATGTCTTCGCGAAAGGCTTCTTGAGGGCAAAGCTGTAACACTGTGAGATGAATTAACAGAACACAGAGCAGTTTCTCAGAATGCTTCTTTTCAGTTTTTATCTTAGGATATTTCCTTTTTCACCTTAGCCCTCTATGGGCTTGAAAATATCACTATGAAATTTCCACATGAAGAGTCTCAGCGAAAGGATTCTTGAGGTGAAAGCAGTGACTCTGTGAGATGAATTAACAGAACACAAAGCAGTTTCTCAGAAAGCTTCTTTCCAGTTTTTAAAGGAAGATATTTCCTTTTTCACCGTAGACCTCTACGGGCTTCCAAATAACACTTTGCCAATTCCACAAGAAGAGTCTTAGCGAAAGGCATCTTGAAGGGAAGGCTGTAACTCTGTGAGATGAATTAACAGGACACAAAGCAGTTTCTCATAAAGCTTCCTTCCAGTTTGTATCGGAAGATATTTCCTTTTACACCGTAGCCCTGTATGGACTTCCAGATATCAATGTGCAAATTTCACAAGAACAGTCTTAGCGAAAGGCTTCTTGAGGGGAAAGCTGTAACTCTGTGAGATGAATTAACAGAACACAGAGCAGTTTCTCAGAAAGCTTCTTTCCAGTTTTTAACGGAAGATATTTCCTTTTTCACCATAGCACTCTATGGGCTTCCAGATATCACCTTGAATATTCCACAAGAACAGACTTAGCGAAAGGCTTCCTGAAGGGAATGCTGTAACACTGTGAGATGAATTAACAGAACACAGAGCAGTTTCTCAGAAAGCTTCTTTACAGTTTTTAACGGTAGATATTTCCTTTTTCACCTTAACCCTCTAAGGGCTTCCAAATATCACTTTGCAAATTGCATAAGAACAGTGTTAGCGAAAGGCTTTTTGAGGAGAAAGCAGTAACTGTGAGTTGAATTAACCGAACACAAAGCAGTTTCTCAGGAAGCTTCTTTCCAGTTTTTAAGGGAAGATTTTCCTTTTTCACCATAACCCTCTATGGGCTTCCAAATATCACTTTTCAAGTTCCACAAGAACAGTCTTAGCGAAAGGCTTCTTGAGGGGAATGCAGTAACTCTGTGAGATGAATTAACAGAACACAAAGCAATTTCTCAGAAAGATTCTTCCCAGTTTTTATCTTAGGATATTTCCTTTTTCACCATAGCCCTCTATGGGCTTCCAAATATCACTTTGCAAATTCCCCAAGAACAGTCTTAGCGAAAGACTGCTTGAGGGGAAAGCTGTAACTCTTGAGATGAATTAGCAGAACACAAAGCAGTTTCTCAGAAAGCTTCTTTCCTGTTTTTTAACGGAAGTTATTTCCTTTTTCACCGTAGCCCTCTATGGGCTTCCAAATATCACTTTCCAAATTCCAGAAGCACAGTCTTAGCGAAAACTTCTTGAGGAGAAAGCTGTATCTCTGTGAGATGAATTAACAGAACACAAAGCAGTTTCTCAGAAAGCTTCTTTCCAGTTTTTAACAGAAGATATTTCCTTTTTCATCATATCCTTCTATGGCTTTACAAATATCACTTTGAAATTCCACAAGAACAGTCTTAGCGAAAGGCTTCTTGTGGAGAAAGCTGTAACCCTGTGAGATGAATTAACAGAACACAAGGCAGTTTCTCAGAAAGCTTCTTTTCAGTTTTTATCTTAGGATATTTCCTTTTTCACCATAGCCCACTATGGGCTTCCAAATGTCACTTTGCAAATTCCACAAGAACAGTCTTAGCGAAAGGCTTCTAGAGGGGCAAGCTGTAACTCTGTGAGATGAACTAAGAGAACACAAAGCAGTTTCTCAGAATGCTTCTTTCCAGTTTTTAACGGAAGATATTTCCTTTTTCACCATAACCCTATATGGGCTTCCAAATATCACTTTGCAAATTCCACAAGAACAGTCTTAGCGAAAGGCTTCTTGAGAGGAACGCAGTAACTCTGTGAGATGAATTAAAAGAACACAAAGCAATTTCTCAGAAAGGTTCTTTCCAGTTTTTAACGGAAGATCTTTCCTTTTTCACCATAGCCCTCTATGGGATTCCAAATATCACTTTCAAAATTCCAGAAGAACAGTCTTAGCGAAAGGCTTCTTGAGGGGAAAGCTGTAACTCTGTGAGATGAATTAACAGAACACAAAGTAGTTTCTCAGAAAGATTCTTTCCAGTTTTTAACGGAAGATATTCCCTTTTTCACCATAGCCCTCTATGGGCTTCCAATATCACTTTGAAAAATCCACAAGAAGAATCTTAGAGAATGGCTTCTTTCTGGGAAAGCAGTAACTCTGTGAGATGAATTAATAGAACACAGAGCAGTTTCTCAGAAAGCCTCTTTCAGTTTTTAACAAAAGATATTTCCTTTTTCACCATAGCCCTCTATGGGCTTCCAAATATCACTTTGCAAATTCCACAAGAAGTGTCTTCGCGAAAGGCTTCTTGAGGGCAAAGCTGTAACACTGTGAGATGAATTAACAGAACACAAAGTAGTTTCTCAGAATGCTTCTTTTCAGTTTTTATCTTAGGATATTTCCTTTTTCACCTTAGCCCTCTATGGGCTTGAAAATATCACTATGAAATTTCCACATGAAGAGTCTCAGCGAAAGGATTCTTGAGGTGAAAGCAGTGACTCTGTGAGATGAATTAACAGAACACAAAGCAGTTTCTCAGAAAGCTTCTTTCCAGTTTTTAAAGGAAGATATTTCCTTTTTCACCGTAGACCTCTACGGGCTTCCAAATAACACTTTGCCAATTCCACAAGAAGAGTCTTAGAGAAAGGCATCTTGAAGGGAAGGCTGTAACTCTGTGAGATGAATTAACAGGACACAAAGCAGTTTCTCATAAAGCTTCCTTCCAGTTTTTATCGGAAGATATTTCCTTTTACACCGTAGCCCTGTATGGACTTCCAGATATCAATGTGCAAATTTCACAAGAACAGTCTTAGCGAAAGTCTTCTTGAGGGGAAAGCTGTAACTCTGTGAGATGAATTAACAGAACACAGAGCAGTTTCTCAGAAAGCTTCTTTCCAGTTTTTAACGGAAGATATTTCCTTTTTCACCATAGCACTCTATGGGCTTCCAGATATCACCTTGAATATTCCACAAGAACAGACTTAGCGAAAGGCTTCCTGAAGGGAATGCTGTAACACTGTGAGATGAATTAACAGAACACAGAGCAGTTTCTCAGAAAGCTTCTTTACAGTTTTTAACTTTAGATATGTCCTTTTTCACCGTAACCCTCTAAGGGCTTCCAAATATCACTTTGCAAATTGCATAAGAACAGTGTTAGCGAAAGGCTTTTTGAGGAGAAAGCAGTAACTGTGAGTTGAATTAACCGAACACAAAGCAGTTTCTCAGGAAGCTTCTTTCCAGTTTTTAAGGGAAGATTTTCCTTTTTCACCATAACCCTCTATGGGCTTCCAAATATCACTTTTCAAATTCCACAAGAACAGTCTTAGCGAAAGGCTTCTTGAGGGGAACGCAGTAACTCTGTGAGATGAATTAAGAGAATACAGAGCAGTTTCTCAGAAAGTTTCTCTTCAGTTTTTATCTTAGGATATCTCCTTTTTCACCATAGCCCTCTGTGGGCTTCGAAATATCACTTTGCAAATTCCACAAGAAGAGTCTTAGGGAAAGGCTTCATGAGGGGAAAGATGTAAGTCTCTGAGATGAATTAACAGAACACAAAGTAGTTTCTCAGAAATCTTCTTCCAGATTTTAACGGAAGATACTTCCTTTTTCACCATAGCCCCCTATGGGCTTCCAAATATCACTTTCCAAATTCCCCAAGATCAGCCTTAGCTAAAGGTTACTTGAGGAGAGATTTGTAACACTGTGAGATGAATTAACAGAACACAAAGCAGATTCTCAGAAAGCTTCTTTCCACTTTTTAACGGAAGATACTTCTTTTTTCACCATAGCCCTCTATGGGCTTCCAAATATCACTTTGCAAATTCCCCAAGAACAGTCTTAGCGAAAGACTGCTTGAGGGGAAAGCTGTAACTCTTGAGATGAATTAGCAGAACACAAAGCAGTTTCTCAGAAAGCTTCTTTCCTGTTTTTTAACGGAAGTTATTTCCTTTTTCACCGTAGCCCTCTATGGGCTTCCAAATATCACTTTCCAAATTCCAGAAGCACAGTCTTAGCGAAAACTTCTTGAGGAGAAAGCTGTATCTCTGTGAGATGAATTAACAGAACACAAAGCAGTTTCTCA
Organism: Chlorocebus sabaeus; assembly: GCF_047675955.1. Lineage (NCBI taxonomy): Eukaryota > Metazoa > Chordata > Mammalia > Primates > Cercopithecidae > Chlorocebus > Chlorocebus sabaeus. The sequence goes on from NW_027328025.1 coordinate 332,329, forward strand.
GAAAGCTTCTTTCCAGTTTTTAACGGAAGATATTTCCTTTTTCATCATATCCTTCTATGGCTTTACAAATATCACTTTGAAATTCCACAAGAACAGTCTTAGCGAAAGGCTTCTTGTGGAGAAAGCTGTAACCCTGTGAGATGAATTAACAGAACACAAGGCAGTTTCTCAGAAAGCTTCTTTTCAGTTTTTATCTTAGGATATTTCCTTTTTCACCATAGCCCACTATGGGCTTCCAAATGTCACTTTGCAAATTCCACAAGAACAGTCTTAGCGAAAGGCTTCTAGAGGGGCAAGCTGTAACTCTGTGAGATGAACTAAGAGAACACAAAGCAGTTTCTCAGAATGCTTCTTTCCAGTTTTTAACGGAAGATATTTCCTTTTTCACCATAACCCTATATGCCCTTCCAAATATCACTTTGCAAATTCCACAAGAACAGTCTTAGCGAAAGGCTTCTTGAGAGGAACGCAGTAACTCTGTGAGATGAATTAAAAGAACACAAAGCAATTTCTCAGAAAGGTTCTTTCCAGTTTTTAACAGAAGATCTTTCCTTTTTCACCATAGCCCTCTATGGGATTCCAAATATCACTTTCAAAATTCCAGAAGAACAGTCTTAGCGAAAGGCTTCTTGAGGGGAAAGCTGTAACTCTGTGAGATGAATTAACAGAACACGAAGTAGTTTCTCAGAAAGATTCTTTCCAGTTTTTAACGGAAGATATTCCCTTTTTCACCATAGCCCCCTATGGGCTTCCAATATCACTTTGAAAAATCCACAAGAAGAATCTTAGAGAATGGCTTCTTTCTGGGAAAGCAGTAACTCTGTGAGATGAATTAATAGAACACAGAACAGTTTCTCAGAAAGCCTCTTTCAGTTTTTAACAAAAGATATTTCCTTTTTCATCATAGCCCTCTATGGGCTTCCAAATATCACTTTGCAAATTCCACAAGAAATGTCTTCGCGAAAGGCTTCTTGAGGGCAAAGCTGTAACACTGTGAGATGAATTAACAGAACACAGAGCAGTTTCTCAGAATGCTTCTTTTCAGTTTTTATCTTAGGATATTTCCTTTTTCACCTTAGCCCTCTATGGGCTTGAAAATATCACTATGAAATTTCCACATGAAGAGTCTCAGCGAAAGGATTCTTGAGGTGAAAGCAGTGACTCTGTGAGATGAATTAACAGAACACAAAGCAGTTTCTCAGAAAGCTTCTTTCCAGTTTTTAAAGGAAGATATTTCCTTTTTCACCGTAGACCTCTACGGGCTTCCAAATAACACTTTGCCAATTCCACAAGAAGAGTCTTAGCGAAAGGCATCTTGAAGGGAAGGCTGTAACTCTGTGAGATGAATTAACAGGACACAAAGCAGTTTCTCATAAAGCTTCCTTCCAGTTTTTATCGGAAGATATTTCCTTTTACACCGTAGCCCTGTATGGACTTCCAGATATCAATGTGCAAATTTCACAAGAACAGTCTTAGCGAAAGGCTTCTTGAGGGGAAAGCTGTAACTCTGTGAGATGAATTAACAGAACACAGAGCAGTTTCTCAGAAAGCTTCTTTCCAGTTTTTAACGGAAGATATTTCCTTTTTCACCATAGCACTCTATGGGCTTCCAGATATCACCTTGAATATTCCACAAGAACAGACTTAGCGAAAGGCTTCCTGAAGGGAATGCTGTAACACTGTGAGATGAATTAACAGAACACACAGCAGTTTCTCAGAAAGCTTCTTTACAGTTTTTAACGGTAGATATTTCCTTTTTCACCTTAACCCTCTAAGGGCTTCCAAATATCACTTTGCAAATTGCATAAGAACAGTGTTAGCGAAAGGCTTTTTGAGGAGAAAGCAGTAACTGTGAGTTGAATTAACCGAACACAAAGCAGTTTCTCAGGAAGCTTCTTTCCAGTTTTTAAGGGAAGATTTTCCTTTTTCACCATAACCCTCTATGGGCTTCCAAATATCACTTTTCAAGTTCCACAAGAACAGTCTTAGCGAAAGTCTTCTTGAGGGGAATGCAGTAACTCTGTGAGATGAATTAACAGAACACAAAGCAATTTCTCAGAAAGATTCTTCCCAGTTTTTATCTTAGGATATTTCCTTTTTCACCATAGCCCTCTATGGGCTTCCAAATATCACTTTGCAAATTCCCCAAGAACAGTCTTAGCGAAAGACTGCTTGAGGGGAAAGCTGTAACTCTTGAGATGAATTAGCAGAACACAAAGCAGTTTCTCAGAAAGCTTCTTTCCTGTTTTTTAACGGAAGTTATTTCCTTTTTCACCGTAGCCCTCTATGGGCTTCCAAATATCACTTTCCAAATTCCAGAAGCACAGTCTTAGCGAAAACTTCTTGAGGAGAAAGCTGTATCTCTGTGAGATGAATTAACAGAACACAAAGCAGTTTCTCAGAAAGCTTCTTTCCAGTTTTTAACAGAAGATATTTCCTTTTTCATCATATCCTTCTATGGCTTTACAAATATCACTTTGAAATTCCACAAGAACAGTCTTAGCGAAAGGCTTCTTGTGGAGAAAGCTGTAACCCTGTGAGATGAATTAACAGAACACAAGGCAGTTTCTCAGAAAGCTTCTTTTCAGTTTTTATCTTAGGATATTTCCTTTTTCACCATAGCCCACTATGGGCTTCCAAATGTCACTTTGCAAATTCCACAAGAACAGTCTTAGCGAAAGGCTTCTAGAGGGGCAAGCTGTAACTCTGTGAGATGAACTAAGAGAACACAAAGCAGTTTCTCAGAATGCTTCTTTCCAGTTTTTAACGGAAGATATTTCCTTTTTCACCATAACCCTATATGGGCTTCCAAATATCACTTTGCAAATTCCACAAGAACAGTCTTAACGAAAGGCTTCTTGAGAGGAACGCAGTAACTCTGTGAGATGAATTAAAAGAACACAAAGCAATTTCTCAGAAAGGTTCTTTCCAGTTTTTAACGGAAGATCTTTCCTTTTTCACCATAGCCCTCTATGGGATTCCAAATATCACTTTCAAAATTCCAGAAGAACAGTCTTAGCGAAAGGCTTCTTGAGGGGAAAGCTGTAACTCTGTGAGATGAATTAACAGAACACAAAGTAGTTTCTCAGAAAGATTCTTTCCAGTTTTTAACGGAAGATATTCCCTTTTTCACCATAGCCCTCTATGGGCTTCCAATATCACTTTGAAAAATCCACAAGAAGAATCTTAGAGAATGGCTTCTTTCTGGGAAAGCTGTAACTCTGTGAGATGAATTAACAGAACACAGAGCAGTTTCTCAGAAAGCTTCTTTCCAGTTTTTAACGGAAGATATTTCCTTTTTCACCATAGCACTCTATGGGCTTCCAGATATCACCTTGAATATTCCACAAGAACAGACTTAGCGAAAGGCTTCCTGAAGGGAATGCTGTAACACTGTGAGATGAATTAACAGAACACAGAGCAGTTTCTCAGAAAGCTTCTTTACAGTTTTTAACTTTAGATATGTCCTTTTTCACCGTAACCCTCTAAGGGCTTCCAAATATCACTTTGCAAATTGCATAAGAACAGTGTTAGCGAAAGGCTTTTTGAGGAGAAAGCAGTAACTGTGAGTTGAATTAACGGAACACAAAGCAGTTTCTCAGGAAGCTTCTTTCCAGTTTTTAAGGGAAGATTTTCCTTTTTCACCATAACCCTCTATGGGCTTCCAAATATCACTTTTCAAATTCCACAAGAACAGTCTTAGCGAAAGGCTTCTTGAGGGGAACGCAGTAACTCTGTGAGATGAATTAAGAGAATACAGAGCAGTTTCTCAGAAAGTTTCTCTTCAGTTTTTATCTTAGGATATCTCCTTTTTCACCATAGCCCTCTGTGGGCTTCGAAATATCACTTTGCAAATTCCACAAGAAGAGTCTTAGGGAAAGGCTTCATGAGGGGAAAGATGTAAGTCTCTGAGATGAATTAACAGAACACAAAGTAGTTTCTCAGAAATCTTCTTCCAGATTTTAACGGAAGATACTTCCTTTTTCACCATAGCCCCCTATGGGCTTCCAAATATCACTTTCCAAATTCCCCAAGATCAGCCTTAGCTAAAGGTTACTTGAGGAGAGATTTGTAACACTGTGAGATGAATTAACAGAACACAAAGCAGATTCTCAGAAAGCTTCTTTCCACTTTTTAACGGAAGATACTTCTTTTTTCACCATAGCCCTCTATGGGCTTCCAAATATCACTTTGCAAATTCCCCAAGAACAGTCTTAGCGAAAGACTGCTTGAGGGGAAAGCTGTAACTCTTGAGATGAATTAGCAGAACACAAAGCAGTTTCTCAGAAAGCTTCTTTCCTGTTTTTTAACGGAAGTTATTTCCTTTTTCACCGTAGCCCTCTATGGGCTTCCAAATATCACTTTCCAAATTCCAGAAGCACAGTCTTAGCGAAAACTTCTTGAGGAGAAAGCTGTATCTCTGTGAGATGAATTAACAGAACACAAAGCAGTTTCTCAGAAAGCTTCTTTCCAGTTTTTAACGGAAGATATTTCCTTTTTCATCATATCCTTCTATGGCTTTACAAATATCACTTTGAAATTCCACAAGAACAGTCTTAGCGAAAGGCTTCTTGTGGAGAAAGCTGTAACCCTGTGAGATGAATTAACAGAACACAAGGCAGTTTCTCAGAAAGCTTCTTTTCAGTTTTTATCTTAGGATATTTCCTTTTTCACCATAGCCCACTATGGGCTTCCAAATGTCACTTTGCAAATTCCACAAGAACAGTCTTAGCGAAAGGCTTCTAGAGGGGCAAGCTGTAACTCTGTGAGATGAACTAAGAGAACACAAAGCAGTTTCTCAGAATGCTTCTTTCCAGTTTTTAACGGAAGATATTTCCTTTTTCACCATAACCCTATATGCCCTTCCAAATATCACTTTGCAAATTCCACAAGAACAGTCTTAGCGAAAGGCTTCTTGAGAGGAACGCAGTAACTCTGTGAGATGAATTAAAAGAACACAAAGCAATTTCTCAGAAAGGTTCTTTCCAGTTTTTAACAGAAGATCTTTCCTTTTTCACCATAGCCCTCTATGGGATTCCAAATATCACTTTCAAAATTCCAGAAGAACAGTCTTAGCGAAAGGCTTCTTGAGGGGAAAGCTGTAACTCTGTGAGATGAATTAACAGAACACGAAGTAGTTTCTCAGAAAGATTCTTTCCAGTTTTTAACGGAAGATATTCCCTTTTTCACCATAGCCCCCTATGGGCTTCCAATATCACTTTGAAAAATCCACAAGAAGAATCTTAGAGAATGGCTTCTTTCTGGGAAAGCAGTAACTCTGTGAGATGAATTAATAGAACACAGAACAGTTTCTCAGAAAGCCTCTTTCAGTTTTTAACAAAAGATATTTCCTTTTTCATCATAGCCCTCTATGGGCTTCCAAATATCACTTTGCAAATTCCACAAGAAATGTCTTCGCGAAAGGCTTCTTGAGGGCAAAGCTGTAACACTGTGAGATGAATTAACAGAACACAGAGCAGTTTCTCAGAATGCTTCTTTTCAGTTTTTATCTTAGGATATTTCCTTTTTCACCTTAGCCCTCTATGGGCTTGAAAATATCACTATGAAATTTCCACATGAAGAGTCTCAGCGAAAGGATTCTTGAGGTGAAAGCAGTGACTCTGTGAGATGAATTAACAGAACACAAAGCAGTTTCTCAGAAAGCTTCTTTCCAGTTTTTAAAGGAAGATATTTCCTTTTTCACCGTAGACCTCTACGGGCTTCCAAATAACACTTTGCCAATTCCACAAGAAGAGTCTTAGCGAAAGGCATCTTGAAGGGAAGGCTGTAACTCTGTGAGATGAATTAACAGGACACAAAGCAGTTTCTCATAAAGCTTCCTTCCAGTTTTTATCGGAAGATATTTCCTTTTACACCGTAGCCCTGTATGGACTTCCAGATATCAATGTGCAAATTTCACAAGAACAGTCTTAGCGAAAGGCTTCTTGAGGGGAAAGCTGTAACTCTGTGAGATGAATTAACAGAACACAGAGCAGTTTCTCAGAAAGCTTCTTTCCAGTTTTTAACGGAAGATATTTCCTTTTTCACCATAGCACTCTATGGGCTTCCAGATATCACCTTGAATATTCCACAAGAACAGACTTAGCGAAAGGCTTCCTGAAGGGAATGCTGTAACACTGTGAGATGAATTAACAGAACACACAGCAGTTTCTCAGAAAGCTTCTTTACAGTTTTTAACGGTAGATATTTCCTTTTTCACCTTAACCCTCTAAGGGCTTCCAAATATCACTTTGCAAATTGCATAAGAACAGTGTTAGCGAAAGGCTTTTTGAGGAGAAAGCAGTAACTGTGAGTTGAATTAACCGAACACAAAGCAGTTTCTCAGGAAGCTTCTTTCCAGTTTTTAAGGGAAGATTTTCCTTTTTCACCATAACCCTCTATGGGCTTCCAAATATCACTTTTCAAGTTCCACAAGAACAGTCTTAGCGAAAGGCTTCTTGAGGGGAATGCAGTAACTCTGTGAGATGAATTAACAGAACACAAAGCAATTTCTCAGAAAGATTCTTCCCAGTTTTTATCTTAGGATATTTCCTTTTTCACCATAGCCCTCTATGGGCTTCCAAATATCACTTTGCAAATTCCCCAAGAACAGTCTTAGCGAAAGACTGCTTGAGGGGAAAGCTGTAACTCTTGAGATGAATTAGCAGAACACAAAGCAGTTTCTCAGAAAGCTTCTTTCCTGTTTTTTAACGGAAGTTATTTCCTTTTTCACCGTAGCCCTCTATGGGCTTCCAAATATCACTTTCCAAATTCCAGAAGCACAGTCTTAGCGAAAACTTCTTGAGGAGAAAGCTGTATCTCTGTGAGATGAATTAACAGAACACAAAGCAGTTTCTCAGAAAGCTTCTTTCCAGTTTTTAACAGAAGATATTTCCTTTTTCATCCTATCCTTCTATGGCTTTACAAATATCACTTTGAAATTCCACAAGAACAGTCTTAGCGAAAGGCTTCTTGTGGAGAAAGCTGTAACCCTGTGAGATGAATTAACAGAACACAAGGCAGTTTCTCAGAAAGCTTCTTTTCAGTTTTTATCTTAGGATATTTCCTTTTTCACCATAGCCCACTATGGGCTTCCAAATGTCACTTTGCAAATTCCACAAGAACAGTCTTAGCGAAAGGCTTCTAGAGGGGCAAGCTGTAACTCTGTGAGATGAACTAAGAGAACACAAAGCAGTTTCTCAGAATGCTTCTTTCCAGTTTTTAACGGAAGATATTTCCTTTTTCACCATAACCCTATATGGGCTTCCAAATATCACTTTGCAAATTCCACAAGAACAGTCTTAGCGAAAGGCTTCTTGAGAGGAACGCAGTAACTCTGTGAGATGAATTAAAAGAACACAAAGCAATTTCTCAGAAAGGTTCTTTCCAGTTTTTAACGGAAGATCTTTCCTTTTTCACCATAGCCCTCTATGGGATTCCAAATATCACTTTCAAAATTCCAGAAGAACAGTCTTAGCGAAAGGCTTCTTGAGGGGAAAGCTGTAACTCTGTGAGATGAATTAACAGAACACAAAGTAGTTTCTCAGAAAGATTCTTTCCAGTTTTTAACGGAAGATATTCCCTTTTTCACCATAGCCCTCTATGGGCTTCCAATATCACTTTGAAAAATCCACAAGAAGAATCTTAGAGAATGGCTTCTTTCTGGGAAAGCAGTAACTCTGTGAGATGAATTAATAGAACACAGAGCAGTTTCTCAGAAAGCCTCTTTCAGTTTTTAACAAAAGATATTTCCTTTTTCACCATAGCCCTCTATGGGCTTCCAAATATCACTTTGCAAATTCCACAAGAAGTGTCTTCGCGAAAGGCTTCTTGAGGGCAAAGCTGTAACACTGTGAGATGAATTAACAGAACACAAAGTAGTTTCTCAGAATGCTTCTTTTCAGTTTTTATCTTAGGATATTTCCTTTTTCACCTTAGCCCTCTATGGGCTTGAAAATATCACTATGAAATTTCCACATGAAGAGTCTCAGCGAAAGGATTCTTGAGGTGAAAGCAGTGACTCTGTGAGATGAATTAACAGAACACAAAGCAGTTTCTCAGAAAGCTTCTTTCCAGTTTTTAAAGGAAGATATTTCCTTTTTCACCGTAGACCTCTACGGGCTTCCAAATAACACTTTGCCAATTCCACAAGAAGAGTCTTAGCGAAAGGCATCTTGAAGGGAAGGCTGTAACTCTGTGAGATGAATTAACAGGACACAAAGCAGTTTCTCATAAAGCTTCCTTCCAGTTTTTATCGGAAGATATTTCCTTTTACACCGTAGCCCTGTATGGACTTCCAGATATCAATGTGCAAATTTCACAAGAACAGTCTTAGCGAAAGGCTTCTTGAGGGGAAAGCTGTAACTCTGTGAGATGAATTAACAGAACACAGAGCAGTTTCTCAGAAAGCTTCTTTCCAGTTTTTAACGGAAGATATTTCCTTTTTCACCATAGCACTCTATGGGCTTCCAGATATCACCTTGAATATTCCACAAGAACAGACTTAGCGAAAGGCTTCCTGAAGGGAATGCTGTAACACTGTGAGATGAATTAACAGAACACACAGCAGTTTCTCAGAAAGCTTCTTTACAGTTTTTAACGGTAGATATTTCCTTTTTCACCTTAACCCTCTAAGGGCTTCCAAATATCACTTTGCAAATTGCATAAGAACAGTGTTAGCGAAAGGCTTTTTGAGGAGAAAGCAGTAACTGTGAGTTGAATTAACCGAACACAAAGCAGTTTCTCAGGAAGCTTCTTTCCAGTTTTTAAGGGAAGATTTTCCTTTTTCACCATAACCCTCTATGGGCTTCCAAATATCACTTTTCAAGTTCCACAAGAACAGTCTTAGCGAAAGTCTTCTTGAGGGGAATGCAGTAACTCTGTGAGATGAATTAACAGAACACAAAGCAATTTCTCAGAAAGATTCTTCCCAGTTTTTATCTTAGGATATTTCCTTTTTCACCATAGCCCTCTATGGGCTTCCAAATATCACTTTGCAAATTCCCCAAGAACAGTCTTAGCGAAAGACTGCTTGAGGGGAAAGCTGTAACTCTTGAGATGAATTAGCAGAACACAAAGCAGTTTCTCAGAAAGCTTCTTTCCTGTTTTTTAACGGAAGTTATTTCCTTTTTCACCGTAGCCCTCTATGGGCTTCCAAATATCACTTTCCAAATTCCAGAAGCACAGTCTTAGCGAAAACTTCTTGAGGAGAAAGCTGTATCTCTGTGAGATGAATTAACAGAACACAAAGCAGTTTCTCAGAAAGCTTCTTTCCAGTTTTTAACAGAAGATATTTCCTTTTTCATCATATCCTTCTATGGCTTTACAAATATCACTTTGAAATTCCACAAGAACAGTCTTAGCGAAAGGCTTCTTGTGGAGAAAGCTGTAACCCTGTGAGATGAATTAACAGAACACAAGGCAGTTTCTCAGAAAGCTTCTTTTCAGTTTTTATCTTAGGATATTTCCTTTTTCACCATAGCCCACTATGGGCTTCCAAATGTCACTTTGCAAATTCCACAAGAACAGTCTTAGCGAAAGGCTTCTAGAGGGGCAAGCTGTAACTCTGTGAGATGAACTAAGAGAACACAAAGCAGTTTCTCAGAATGCTTCTTTCCAGTTTTTAACGGAAGATATTTCCTTTTTCACCATAACCCTATATGGGCTTCCAAATATCACTTTGCAAATTCCACAAGAACAGTCTTAACGAAAGGCTTCTTGAGAGGAACGCAGTAACTCTGTGAGATGAATTAAAAGAACACAAAGCAATTTCTCAGAAAGGTTCTTTCCAGTTTTTAACGGAAGATCTTTCCTTTTTCACCATAGCCCTCTATGGGATTCCAAATATCACTTTCAAAATTCCAGAAGAACAGTCTTAGCGAAAGGCTTCTTGAGGGGAAAGCTGTAACTCTGTGAGATGAATTAACAGAACACAAAGTAGTTTCTCAGAAAGATTCTTTCCAGTTTTTAACGGAAGATATTCCCTTTTTCACCATAGCCCTCTATGGGCTTCCAATATCACTTTGAAAAATCCACAAGAAGAATCTTAGAGAATGGCTTCTTTCTGGGAAAGCAGTAACTCTGTGAGATGAATTAATAGAACACAGAGCAGTTTCTCAGAAAGCCTCTTTCAGTTTTTAACAAAAGATATTTCCTTTTTCACCATAGCCCTCTATGGGCTTCCAAATATCACTTTGCAAATTCCACAAGAAGTGTCTTCGCGAAAGGCTTCTTGAGGGCAAAGCTGTAACACTGTGAGATGAATTAACAGAACACAAAGTAGTTTCTCAGAATGCTTCTTTTCAGTTTTTATCTTAGGATATTTCCTTTTTCACCTTAGCCCTCTATGGGCTTGAAAATATCACTATGAAATTTCCACATGAAGAGTCTCAGCGAAAGGATTCTTGAGGTGAAAGCAGTGACTCTGTGAGATGAATTAACAGAACACAAAGCAGTTTCTCAGAAAGCTTCTTTCCAGTTTTTAAAGGAAGATATTTCCTTTTTCACCGTAGACCTCTACGGGCTTCCAAATAACACTTTGCCAATTCCACAAGAAGAGTCTTAGAGAAAGGCATCTTGAAGGGAAGGCTGTAACTCTGTGAGATGAATTAACAGGACACAAAGCAGTTTCTCATAAAGCTTCCTTCCAGTTTTTATCGGAAGATATTTCCTTTTACACCGTAGCCCTGTATGGACTTCCAGATATCAATGTGCAAATTTCACAAGAACAGTCTTAGCGAAAGTCTTCTTGAGGGGAAAGCTGTAACTCTGTGAGATGAATTAACAGAACACAGAGCAGTTTCTCAGAAAGCTTCTTTCCAGTTTTTAACGGAAGATATTTCCTTTTTCACCATAGCACTCTATGGGCTTCCAGATATCACCTTGAATATTCCACAAGAACAGACTTAGCGAAAGGCTTCCTGAAGGGAATGCTGTAACACTGTGAGATGAATTAACAGAACACAGAGCAGTTTCTCAGAAAGCTTCTTTACAGTTTTTAACTTTAGATATGTCCTTTTTCACCGTAACCCTCTAAGGGCTTCCAAATATCACTTTGCAAATTGCATAAGAACAGTGTTAGCGAAAGGCTTTTTGAGGAGAAAGCAGTAACTGTGAGTTGAATTAACCGAACACAAAGCAGTTTCTCAGGAAGCTTCTTTCCAGTTTTTAAGGGAAGATTTTCCTTTTTCACCATAACCCTCTATGGGCTTCCAAATATCACTTTTCAAATTCCACAAGAACAGTCTTAGCGAAAGGCTTCTTGAGGGGAACGCAGTAACTCTGTGAGATGAATTAAGAGAATACAGAGCTGTTTCTCAGAAAGTTTCTCTTCAGTTTTTATCTTAGGATATCTCCTTTTTCACCATAGCCCTCTGTGGGCTTCGAAATATCACTTTGCAAATTCCACAAGAAGAGTCTTAGGGAAAGGCTTCATGAGGGGAAAGATGTAAGTCTCTGAGATGAATTAACAGAACACAAAGTAGCTTCTCAGAAATCTTCTTCCAGATTTTAACGGAAGATACTTCCTTTTTCACCATAGCCCCCTATGGGCTTCCAAATATCACTTTCCAAATTCCACAAGATCAGCCTTAGCTAAAGGTTACTTGAGGAGAGATTTGTAACACTGTGAGATGAATTAACAGAACACAAAGCAGATTCTCAGAAAGATTCTTTCCACTTTTTAACGGAAGATACTTCTTTTTTCACCATAGCCCTCTATGGGCTTCCAAATATCACTTTGCAAATTCCCCAAGAACAGTCTTAGCGAAAGACTGCTTGAGGGGAAAGCTGTAACTCTTGAGATGAATTAGCAGAACACAAAGCAGTTTCTCAGAAAGCTTCTTTCCTGTTTTTTAACGGAAGTTATTTCCTTTTTCACCGTAGCCCTCTATGGGCTTCCAAATATCACTTTCCAAATTCCAGAAGCACAGTCTTAGCGAAAACTTCTTGAGGAGAAAGCTGTATCTCTGTGAGATGAATTAACAGAACACAAAGCAGTTTCTCAGAAAGCTTCTTTCCAGTTTTTAACAGAAGATATTTCCTTTTTCATCATATCCTTCTATGGCTTTACAAATATCACTTTGAAATTCCACAAGAACAGTCTTAGCGAAAGGCTTCTTGTGGAGAAAGCTGTAACCCTGTGAGATGAATTAACAGAACACAAGGCAGTTTCTCAGAAAGCTTCTTTTCAGTTTTTATCTTAGGATATTTCCTTTTTCACCATAGCCCACTATGGGCTTCCAAATGTCACTTTGCAAATTCCACAAGAACAGTCTTAGCGAAAGGCTTCTAGAGGGGCAAGCTGTAACTCTGTGAGATGAACTAAGAGAACACAAAGCAGTTTCTCAGAATGCTTCTTTCCAGTTTTTAACGGAAGATATTTCCTTTTTCACCATAACCCTATATGGGCTTCCAAATATCACTTTGCAAATTCCACAAGAACAGTCTTAGCGAAAGGCTTCTTGAGAGGAACGCAGTAACTCTGTGAGATGAATTAAAAGAACACAAAGCAATTTCTCAGAAAGGTTCTTTCCAGTTTTTAACGGAAGATCTTTCCTTTTTCACCATAGCCCTCTATGGGATTCCAAATATCACTTTCAAAATTCCAGAAGAACAGTCTTAGCGAAAGGCTTCTTGAGGGGAAAGCTGTAACTCTGTGAGATGAATTAACAGAACACAAAGTAGTTTCTCAGAAAGATTCTTTCCAGTTTTTAACGGAAGATATTCCCTTTTTCACCATAGCCCTCTATGGGCTTCCAATATCACTTTGAAAAATCCACAAGAAGTATCTTAGAGAATGGCTTCTTTCTGGGAAAGCAGTAACTCTGTGAGATGAATTAATAGAACACAGAGCAGTTTCTCAGAAAGCCTCTTTCAGTTTTTAACAAAAGATATTTCCTTTTTCACCATAGCCCTCTATGGGCTTCCAAATATCACTTTGCAAATTCCACAAGAAGTGTCTTCGCGAAAGGCTTCTTGAGGGCAAAGCTGTAACACTGTGAGATGAATTAACAGAACACAAAGTAGTTTCTCAGAATGCTTCTTTTCAGTTTTTATCTTAGGATATTTCCTTTTTCACCTTAGCCCTCTATGGGCTTGAAAATATCACTATGAAATTTCCACATGAAGAGTCTCAGCGAAAGGATTCTTGAGGTGAAAGCAGTGACTCTGTGAGATGAATTAACAGAACACAAAGCAGTTTCTCAGAAAGCTTCTTTCCAGTTTTTAAAGGAAGATATTTCCTTTTTCACCGTAGACCTCTACGGGCTTCCAAATAACACTTTGCCAATTCCACAAGAAGAGTCTTAGCGAAAGGCATCTTGAAGGGAAGGCTGTAACTCTGTGAGATGAATTAACAGGACACAAAGCAGTTTCTCATAAAGCTTCCTTCCAGTTTTTATCGGAAGATATTTCCTTTTACACCGTAGCCCTGTATGGACTTCCAGATATCAATGTGCAAATTTCACAAGAACAGTCTTAGCGAAAGGCTTCTTGAGGGGAAAGCTGTAACTCTGTGAGATGAATTAACAGAACACAGAGCAGTTTCTCAGAAAGCTTCTTTCCAGTTTTTAACGGAAGATATTTCCTTTTTCACCATAGCACTCTATGGGCTTCCAGATATCACCTTGAATATTCCACAAGAACAGACTTAGCGAAAGGCTTCCTGAAGGGAATGCTGTAACACTGTGAGATGAATTAACAGAACACAGAGCAGTTTCTCAGAAAGCTTCTTTACAGTTTTTAACGGTAGATATTTCCTTTTTCACCTTAACCCTCTAAGGGCTTCCAAATATCACTTTGCAAATTGCATAAGAACAGTGTTAGCGAAAGGCTTTTTGAGGAGAAAGCAGTAACTGTGAGTTGAATTAACCGAACACAAAGCAGTTTCTCAGGAAGCTTCTTTCCAGTTTTTAAGGGAAGATTTTCCTTTTTCACCATAACCCTCTATGGGCTTCCAAATATCACTTTTCAAATTCCACAAGAACAGTCTTAGCGAAAGGCTTCTTGAGGGGAACGCAGTAACTCTGTGAGATGAATTAAGAGAATACAGAGCAGTTTCTCAGAAAGTTTCTCTTCAGTTTTTATCTTAGGATATCTCCTTTTTCACCATAGCCCTCTGTGGGCTTCGAAATATCACTTTGCAAATTCCACAAGAAGAGTCTTAGGGAAAGGCTTCATGAGGGGAAAGATGTAAGTCTCTGAGATGAATTAACAGAACACAAAGTAGTTTCTCAGAAATCTTCTTCCAGATTTTAACGGAAGATACTTCCTTTTTCACCATAGCCCCCTATGGGCTTCCAAATATCACTTTCCAAATTCCCCAAGATCAGCCTTAGCTAAAGGTTACTTGAGGAGAGATTTGTAACACTGTGAGATGAATTAACAGAACACAAAGCAGATTCTCAGAAAGCTTCTTTCCACTTTTTAACGGAAGATACTTCTTTTTTCACCATAGCCCTCTATGGGCTTCCAAATATCACTTTGCAAATTCCCCAAGAACAGTCTTAGCGAAAGACTGCTTGAGGGGAAAGCTGTAACTCTTGAGATGAATTAGCAGAACACAAAGCAGTTTCTCAGAAAGCTTCTTTCCTGTTTTTTAACGGAAGTTATTTCCTTTTTCACCGTAGCCCTCTATGGGCTTCCAAATATCACTTTCCAAATTCCAGAAGCACAGTCTTAGCGAAAACTTCTTGAGGAGAAAGCTGTATCTCTGTGAGATGAATTAACAGAACACAAAGCAGTTTCTCAGAAAGCTTCTTTCCAGTTTTTAACAGAAGATATTTCCTTTTTCATCATATCCTTCTATGGCTTTACAAATATCACTTTGAAATTCCACAAGAACAGTCTTAGCGAAAGGCTTCTTGTGGAGAAAGCTGTAACCCTGTGAGATGAATTAACAGAACACAAGGCAGTTTCTCAGAAAGCTTCTTTTCAGTTTTTATCTTAGGATATTTCCTTTTTCACCATAGCCCACTATGGGCTTCCAAATGTCACTTTGCAAATTCCACAAGAACAGTCTTAGCGAAAGGCTTCTAGAGGGGCAAGCTGTAACTCTGTGAGATGAACTAAGAGAACACAAAGCAGTTTCTCAGAATGCTTCTTTCCAGTTTTTAACGGAAGATATTTCCTTTTTCACCATAACCCTATATGGGCTTCCAAATATCACTTTGCAAATTCCACAAGAACAGTCTTAGCGAAAGGCTTCTTGAGAGGAACGCAGTAACTCTGTGAGATGAATTAAAAGAACACAAAGCAATTTCTCAGAAAGGTTCTTTCCAGTTTTTAACAGAAGATCTTTCCTTTTTCACCATAGCCCTCTATGGGATTCCAAATATCACTTTCAAAATTCCAGAAGAACAGTCTTAGCGAAAGGCTTCTTGAGGGGAAAGCTGTAACTCTGTGAGATGAATTAACAGAACACGAAGTAGTTTCTCAGAAAGATTCTTTCCAGTTTTTAACGGAAGATATTCCCTTTTTCACCATAGCCCCCTATGGGCTTCCAATATCACTTTGAAAAATCCACAAGAAGAATCTTAGAGAATGGCTTCTTTCTGGGAAAGCAGTAACTCTGTGAGATGAATTAATAGAACACAGAACAGTTTCTCAGAAAGCCTCTTTCAGTTTTTAACAAAAGATATTTCCTTTTTCATCATAGCCCTCTATGGGCTTCCAAATATCACTTTGCAAATTCCACAAGAAATGTCTTCGCGAAAGGCTTCTTGAGGGCAAAGCTGTAACACTGTGAGATGAATTAACAGAACACAGAGCAGTTTCTCAGAATGCTTCTTTTCAGTTTTTATCTTAGGATATTTCCTTTTTCACCTTAGCCCTCTATGGGCTTGAAAATATCACTATGAAATTTCCACATGAAGAGTCTCAGCGAAAGGATTCTTGAGGTGAAAGCAGTGACTCTGTGAGATGAATTAACAGAACACAAAGCAGTTTCTCAGAAAGCTTCTTTCCAGTTTTTAAAGGAAGATATTTCCTTTTTCACCGTAGACCTCTACGGGCTTCCAAATAACACTTTGCCAATTCCACAAGAAGAGTCTTAGCGAAAGGCATCTTGAAGGGAAGGCTGTAACTCTGTGAGATGAATTAACAGGACACAAAGCAGTTTCTCATAAAGCTTCCTTCCAGTTTGTATCGGAAGATATTTCCTTTTACACCGTAGCCCTGTATGGACTTCCAGATATCAATGTGCAAATTTCACAAGAACAGTCTTAGCGAAAGGCTTCTTGAGGGGAAAGCTGTAACTCTGTGAGATGAATTAACAGAACACAGAGCAGTTTCTCAGAAAGCTTCTTTCCAGTTTTTAACGGAAGATATTTCCTTTTTCACCATAGCACTCTATGGGCTTCCAGATATCACCTTGAATATTCCACAAGAACAGACTTAGCGAAAGGCTTCCTGAAGGGAATGCTGTAACACTGTGAGATGAATTAACAGAACACAGAGCAGTTTCTCAGAAAGCTTCTTTACAGTTTTTAACGGTAGATATTTCCTTTTTCACCTTAACCCTCTAAGGGCTTCCAAATATCACTTTGCAAATTGCATAAGAACAGTGTTAGCGAAAGGCTTTTTGAGGAGAAAGCAGTAACTGTGAGTTGAATTAACCGAACACAAAGCAGTTTCTCAGGAAGCTTCTTTCCAGTTTTTAAGGGAAGATTTTCCTTTTTCACCATAACCCTCTATGGGCTTCCAAATATCACTTTTCAAGTTCCACAAGAACAGTCTTAGCGAAAGGCTTCTTGAGGGGAATGCAGTAACTCTGTGAGATGAATTAACAGAACACAAAGCAATTTCTCAGAAAGATTCTTCCCAGTTTTTATCTTAGGATATTTCCTTTTTCACCATAGCCCTCTATGGGCTTCCAAATATCACTTTGCAAATTCCCCAAGAACAGTCTTAGCGAAAGACTGCTTGAGGGGAAAGCTGTAACTCTTGAGATGAATTAGCAGAACACAAAGCAGTTTCTCAGAAAGCTTCTTTCCTGTTTTTTAACGGAAGTTATTTCCTTTTTCACCGTAGCCCTCTATGGGCTTCCAAATATCACTTTCCAAATTCCAGAAGCACAGTCTTAGCGAAAACTTCTTGAGGAGAAAGCTGTATCTCTGTGAGATGAATTAACAGAACACAAAGCAGTTTCTCAGAAAGCTTCTTTCCAGTTTTTAACAGAAGATATTTCCTTTTTCATCATATCCTTCTATGGCTTTACAAATATCACTTTGAAATTCCACAAGAACAGTCTTAGCGAAAGGCTTCTTGTGGAGAAAGCTGTAACCCTGTGAGATGAATTAACAGAACACAAGGCAGTTTCTCAGAAAGCTTCTTTTCAGTTTTTATCTTAGGATATTTCCTTTTTCACCATAGCCCACTATGGGCTTCCAAATGTCACTTTGCAAATTCCACAAGAACAGTCTTAGCGAAAGGCTTCTAGAGGGGCAAGCTGTAACTCTGTGAGATGAACTAAGAGAACACAAAGCAGTTTCTCAGAATGCTTCTTTCCAGTTTTTAACGGAAGATATTTCCTTTTTCACCATAACCCTATATGGGCTTCCAAATATCACTTTGCAAATTCCACAAGAACAGTCTTAGCGAAAGGCTTCTTGAGAGGAACGCAGTAACTCTGTGAGATGAATTAAAAGAACACAAAGCAATTTCTCAGAAAGGTTCTTTCCAGTTTTTAACGGAAGATCTTTCCTTTTTCACCATAGCCCTCTATGGGATTCCAAATATCACTTTCAAAATTCCAGAAGAACAGTCTTAGCGAAAGGCTTCTTGAGGGGAAAGCTGTAACTCTGTGAGATGAATTAACAGAACACAAAGTAGTTTCTCAGAAAGATTCTTTCCAGTTTTTAACGGAAGATATTCCCTTTTTCACCATAGGCCTCTATGGGCTTCCAATATCACTTTGAAAAATCCACAAGAAGAATCTTAGAGAATGGCTTCTTTCTGGGAAAGCAGTAACTCTGTGAGATGAATTAATAGAACACAGAGCAGTTTCTCAGAAAGCCTCTTTCAGTTTTTAACAAAAGATATTTCCTTTTTCACCATAGCCCTCTATGGGCTTCCAAATATCACTTTGCAAATTCCACAAGAAGTGTCTTCGCGAAAGGCTTCTTGAGGGCAAAGCTGTAACACTGTGAGATGAATTAACAGAACACAAAGTAGTTTCTCAGAATGCTTCTTTTCAGTTTTTATCTTAGGATATTTCCTTTTTCACCTTAGCCCTCTATGGGCTTGAAAATATCACTATGAAATTTCCACATGAAGAGTCTCAGCGAAAGGATTCTTGAGGTGAAAGCAGTGACTCTGTGAGATGAATTAACAGAACACAAAGCAGTTTCTCAGAAAGCTTCTTTCCAGTTTTTAAAGGAAGATATTTCCTTTTTCACCGTAGACCTCTACGGGCTTCCAAATAACACTTTGCCAATTCCACAAGAAGAGTCTTAGAGAAAGGCATCTTGAAGGGAAGGCTGTAACTCTGTGAGATGAATTAACAGGACACAAAGCAGTTTCTCATAAAGCTTCCTTCCAGTTTTTATCGGAAGATATTTCCTTTTACACCGTAGCCCTGTATGGACTTCCAGATATCAATGTGCAAATTTCACAAGAACAGTCTTAGCGAAAGTCTTCTTGAGGGGAAAGCTGTAACTCTGTGAGATGAATTAACAGAACACAGAGCAGTTTCTCAGAAAGCTTCTTTCCAGTTTTTAACGGAAGATATTTCCTTTTTCACCATAGCACTCTATGGGCTTCCAGATATCACCTTGAATATTCCACAAGAACAGACTTAGCGAAAGGCTTCCTGAAGGGAATGCTGTAACACTGTGAGATGAATTAACAGAACACAGAGCAGTTTCTCAGAAAGCTTCTTTACAGTTTTTAACGGTAGATATGTCCTTTTTCACCGTAACCCTCTAAGGGCTTCCAAATATCACTTTGCAAATTGCATAAGAACAGTGTTAGCGAAAGGCTTTTTGAGGAGAAAGCAGTAACTGTGAGTTGAATTAACCGAACACAAAGCAGTTTCTCAGGAAGCTTCTTTCCAGTTTTTAAGGGAAGATTTTCCTTTTTCACCATAACCCTCTATGGGCTTCCAAATATCACTTTTCAAATTCCACAAGAACAGTCTTAGCGAAAGGCTTCTTGAGGGGAACGCAGTAACTCTGTGAGATGAATTAAGAGAATACAGAGCAGTTTCTCAGAAAGTTTCTCTTCAGTTTTTATCTTAGGATATCTCCTTTTTCACCATAGCCCTCTGTGGGCTTCGAAATATCACTTTGCAAATTCCACAAGAAGAGTCTTAGGGAAAGGCTTCATGAGGGGAAAGATGTAAGTCTCTGAGATGAATTAACAGAACACAAAGTAGTTTCTCAGAAATCTTCTTCCAGATTTTAACGGAAGATACTTCCTTTTTCACCATAGCCCCCTATGGGCTTCCAAATATCACTTTCCAAATTCCACAAGATCAGCCTTAGCTAAAGGTTACTTGAGGAGAGATTTGTAACACTGTGAGATGAATTAACAGAACACAAAGCAGATTCTCAGAAAGCTTCTTTCCACTTTTTAACGGAAGATACTTCTTTTTTCACCATAGCCCTCTATGGGCTTCCAAATATCACTTTGCAAATTCCCCAAGAACAGTCTTAGCGAAAGACTGCTTGAGGGGAAAGCTGTAACTCTTGAGATGAATTAGCAGAACACAAAGCAGTTTCTCAGAAAGCTTCTTTCCTGTTTTTTAACGGAAGTTATTTCCTTTTTCACCGTAGCCCTCTATGGGCTTCCAAATATCACTTTCCAAATTCCAGAAGCACAGTCTTAGCGAAAACTTCTTGAGGAGAAAGCTGTATCTCTGTGAGATGAATTAACAGAACACAAAGCAGTTTCTCAGAAAGCTTCTTTCCAGTTTTTAACGGAAGATATTTCCTTTTTCATCATATCCTTCTATGGCTTTACAAATATCACTTTGAAATTCCACAAGAACAGTCTTAGCGAAAGGCTTCTTGTGGAGAAAGCTGTAACCCTGTGAGATGAATTAACAGAACACAAGGCAGTTTCTCAGAAAGCTTCTTTTCAGTTTTTATCTTAGGATATTTCCTTTTTCACCATAGCCCACTATGGGCTTCCAAATGTCACTTTGCAAATTCCACAAGAACAGTCTTAGCGAAAGGCTTCTAGAGGGGCAAGCTGTAACTCTGTGAGATGAACTAAGAGAACACAAAGCAGTTTCTCAGAATGCTTCTTTCCAGTTTTTAACGGAAGATATTTCCTTTTTCACCATAACCCTATATGGGCTTCCAAATATCACTTTGCAAATTCCACAAGAACAGTCTTAGCGAAAGGCTTCTTGAGAGGAACGCAGTAACTCTGTGAGATGAATTAAAAGAACACAAAGCAATTTCTCAGAAAGGTTCTTTCCAGTTTTTAACGGAAGATCTTTCCTTTTTCACCATAGCCCTCTATGGGATTCCAAATATCACTTTCAAAATTCCAGAAGAACAGTCTTAGCGAAAGGCTTCTTGAGGGGAAAGCTGTAACTCTGTGAGATGAATTAACAGAACACGAAGTAGTTTCTCAGAAAGATTCTTTCCAGTTTTTAACGGAAGATATTCCCTTTTTCACCATAGCCCCCTATGGGCTTCCAATATCACTTTGAAAAATCCACAAGAAGAATCTTAGAGAATGGCTTCTTTCTGGGAAAGCAGTAACTCTGTGAGATGAATTAATAGAACACAGAACAGTTTCTCAGAAAGCCTCTTTCAGTTTTTAACAAAAGATATTTCCTTTTTCATCATAGCCCTCTATGGGCTTCCAAATATCACTTTGCAAATTCCACAAGAAGTGTCTTCGCGAAAGGCTTCTTGAGGGCAAAGCTGTAACACTGTGAGATGAATTAACAGAACACAGAGCAGTTTCTCAGAATGCTTCTTTTCAGTTTTTATCTTAGGATATTTCCTTTTTCACCTTAGCCCTCTATGGGCTTGAAAATATCACTATGAAATTTCCACATGAAGAGTCTCAGCGAAAGGATTCTTGAGGTGAAAGCAGTGACTCTGTGAGATGAATTAACAGAACACAAAGCAGTTTCTCAGAAAGCTTCTTTCCAGTTTTTAAAGGAAGATATTTCCTTTTTCACCGTAGACCTCTACGGGCTTCCAAATAACACTTTGCCAATTCCACAAGAAGAGTCTTAGCGAAAGGCATCTTGAAGGGAAGGCTGTAACTCTGTGAGATGAATTAACAGGACACAAAGCAGTTTCTCATAAAGCTTCCTTCCAGTTTTTATCGGAAGATATTTCCTTTTACACCGTAGCCCTGTATGGACTTCCAGATATCAATGTGCAAATTTCACAAGAACAGTCTTAGCGAAAGGCTTCTTGAGGGGAAAGCTGTAACTCTGTGAGATGAATTAACAGAACACAGAGCAGTTTCTCAGAAAGCTTCTTTCCAGTTTTTAACGGAAGATATTTCCTTTTTCACCATAGCACTCTATGGGCTTCCAGATATCACCTTGAATATTCCACAAGAACAGACTTAGCGAAAGGCTTCCTGAAGGGAATGCTGTAACACTGTGAGATGAATTAACAGAACACAGAGCAGTTTCTCAGAAAGCTTCTTTACAGTTTTTAACGGTAGATATTTCCTTTTTCACCTTAACCCTCTAAGGGCTTCCAAATATCACTTTGCAAATTGCATAAGAACAGTGTTAGCGAAAGGCTTTTTGAGGAGAAAGCAGTAACTGTGAGTTGAATTAACCGAACACAAAGCAGTTTCTCAGGAAGCTTCTTTCCAGTTTTTAAGGGAAGATTTTCCTTTTTCACCATAACCCTCTATGGGCTTCCAAATATCACTTTTCAAGTTCCACAAGAACAGTCTTAGCGAAAGGCTTCTTGAGGGGAATGCAGTAACTCTGTGAGATGAATTAACAGAACACAAAGCAATTTCTCAGAAAGATTCTTCCCAGTTTTTATCTTAGGATATTTCCTTTTTCACCATAGCCCTCTATGGGCTTCCAAATATCACTTTGCAAATTCCCCAAGAACAGTCTTAGCGAAAGACTGCTTGAGGGGAAAGCTGTAACTCTTGAGATGAATTAGCAGAACACAAAGCAGTTTCTCAGAAAGCTTCTTTCCTGTTTTTTAACGGAAGTTATTTCCTTTTTCACCGTAGCCCTCTATGGGCTTCCAAATATCACTTTCCAAATTCCAGAAGCACAGTCTTAGCGAAAACTTCTTGAGGAGAAAGCTGTATCTCTGTGAGATGAATTAACAGAACACAAAGCAGTTTCTCAGAAAGCTTCTTTCCAGTTTTTAACAGAAGATATTTCCTTTTTCATCATATCCTTCTATGGCTTTACAAATATCACTTTGAAATTCCACAAGAACAGTCTTAGCGAAAGGCTTCTTGTGGAGAAAGCTGTAACCCTGTGAGATGAATTAACAGAACACAAGGCAGTTTCTCAGAAAGCTTCTTTTCAGTTTTTATCTTAGGATATTTCCTTTTTCACCATAGCCCACTATGGGCTTCCAAATGTCACTTTGCAAATTCCACAAGAACAGTCTTAGCGAAAGGCTTCTAGAGGGGCAAGCTGTAACTCTGTGAGATGAACTAAGAGAACACAAAGCAGTTTCTCAGAATGCTTCTTTCCAGTTTTTAACGGAAGATATTTCCTTTTTCACCATAACCCTATATGGGCTTCCAAATATCACTTTGCAAATTCCACAAGAACAGTCTTAGCGAAAGGCTTCTTGAGAGGAACGCAGTAACTCTGTGAGATGAATTAAAAGAACACAAAGCAATTTCTCAGAAAGGTTCTTTCCAGTTTTTAACGGAAGATCTTTCCTTTTTCACCATAGCCCTCTATGGGATTCCAAATATCACTTTCAAAATTCCAGAAGAACAGTCTTAGCGAAAGGCTTCTTGAGGGGAAAGCTGTAACTCTGTGAGATGAATTAACAGAACACAAAGTAGTTTCTCAGAAAGATTCTTTCCAGTTTTTAACGGAAGATATTCCCTTTTTCACCATAGCCCTCTATGGGCTTCCAATATCACTTTGAAAAATCCACAAGAAGAATCTTAGAGAATGGCTTCTTTCTGGGAAAGCAGTAACTCTGTGAGATGAATTAATAGAACACAGAGCAGTTTCTCAGAAAGCCTCTTTCAGTTTTTAACAAAAGATATTTCCTTTTTCACCATAGCCCTCTATGGGCTTCCAAATATCACTTTGCAAATTCCACAAGAAGTGTCTTCGCGAAAGGCTTCTTGAGGGCAAAGCTGTAACACTGTGAGATGAATTAACAGAACACAAAGTAGTTTCTCAGAATGCTTCTTTTCAGTTTTTATCTTAGGATATTTCCTTTTTCACCTTAGCCCTCTATGGGCTTGAAAATATCACTATGAAATTTCCACATGAAGAGTCTCAGCGAAAGGATTCTTGAGGTGAAAGCAGTGACTCTGTGAGATGAATTAACAGAACACAAAGCAGTTTCTCAGAAAGCTTCTTTCCAGTTTTTAAAGGAAGATATTTCCTTTTTCACCGTAGACCTCTACGGGCTTCCAAATAACACTTTGCCAATTCCACAAGAAGAGTCTTAGCGAAAGGCATCTTGAAGGGAAGGCTGTAACTCTGTGAGATGAATTAACAGGACACA
The DNA here is from genome assembly GCF_047675955.1 of Chlorocebus sabaeus. Classification (NCBI taxonomy): domain Eukaryota; kingdom Metazoa; phylum Chordata; class Mammalia; order Primates; family Cercopithecidae; genus Chlorocebus; species Chlorocebus sabaeus. Next base: position 355,983 of record NW_027328025.1, read on the forward strand.
AAGCAGTTTCTCATAAAGCTTCCTTCCAGTTTTTATCGGAAGATATTTCCTTTTACACCGTAGCCCTGTATGGACTTCCAGATATCAATGTGCAAATTTCACAAGAACAGTCTTAGCGAAAGGCTTCTTGAGGGGAAAGCTGTAACTCTGTGAGATGAATTAACAGAACACAGAGCAGTTTCTCAGAAAGCTTCTTTCCAGTTTTTAACGGAAGATATTTCCTTTTTCACCATAGCACTCTATGGGCTTCCAGATATCACCTTGAATATTCCACAAGAACAGACTTAGCGAAAGGCTTCCTGAAGGGAATGCTGTAACACTGTGAGATGAATTAACAGAACACAGAGCAGTTTCTCAGAAAGCTTCTTTACAGTTTTTAACTTTAGATATGTCCTTTTTCACCGTAACCCTCTAAGGGCTTCCAAATATCACTTTGCAAATTGCATAAGAACAGTGTTAGCGAAAGGCTTTTTGAGGAGAAAGCAGTAACTGTGAGTTGAATTAACCGAACACAAAGCAGTTTCTCAGGAAGCTTCTTTCCAGTTTTTAAGGGAAGATTTTCCTTTTTCACCATAACCCTCTATGGGCTTCCAAATATCACTTTTCAAATTCCACAAGAACAGTCTTAGCGAAAGGCTTCTTGAGGGGAACGCAGTAACTCTGTGAGATGAATTAAGAGAATACAGAGCAGTTTCTCAGAAAGTTTCTCTTCAGTTTTTATCTTAGGATATCTCCTTTTTCACCATAGCCCTCTGTGGGCTTCGAAATATCACTTTGCAAATTCCACAAGAAGAGTCTTAGGGAAAGGCTTCATGAGGGGAAAGATGTAAGTCTCTGAGATGAATTAACAGAACACAAAGTAGTTTCTCAGAAATCTTCTTCCAGATTTTAACGGAAGATACTTCCTTTTTCACCATAGCCCCCTATGGGCTTCCAAATATCACTTTCCAAATTCCACAAGATCAGCCTTAGCTAAAGGTTACTTGAGGAGAGATTTGTAACACTGTGAGATGAATTAACAGAACACAAAGCAGATTCTCAGAAAGCTTCTTTCCACTTTTTAACGGAAGATACTTCTTTTTTCACCATAGCCCTCTATGGGCTTCCAAATATCACTTTGCAAATTCCCCAAGAACAGTCTTAGCGAAAGACTGCTTGAGGGGAAAGCTGTAACTCTTGAGATGAATTAGCAGAACAGAAAGCAGTTTCTCAGAAAGCTTCCTTCCTGTTTTTTAACGGAAGTTATTTCCTTTTTCACCGTAGCCCTCTATGGGCTTCCAAATATCACTTTCCAAATTCCAGAAGCACAGTCTTAGCGAAAACTTCTTGAGGAGAAAGCTGTATCTCTGTGAGATGAATTAACAGAACACAAAGCAGTTTCTCAGAAAGCTTCTTTCCAGTTTTTAACAGAAGATATTTCCTTTTTCATCATATCCTTCTATGGCTTTACAAATATCACTTTGAAATTCCACAAGAACAGTCTTAGCGAAAGGCTTCTTGTGGAGAAAGCTGTAACCCTGTGAGATGAATTAACAGAACACAAGGCAGTTTCTCAGAAAGCTTCTTTTCAGTTTTTATCTTAGGATATTTCCTTTTTCACCATAGCCCACTATGGGCTTCCAAATGTCACTTTGCAAATTCCACAAGAACAGTCTTAGCGAAAGGCTTCTAGAGGGGCAAGCTGTAACTCTGTGAGATGAACTAAGAGAACACAAAGCAGTTTCTCAGAATGCTTCTTTCCAGTTTTTAACGGAAGATATTTCCTTTTTCACCATAACCCTATATGGGCTTCCAAATATCACTTTGCAAATTCCACAAGAACAGTCTTAGCGAAAGGCTTCTTGAGAGGAACGCAGTAACTCTGTGAGATGAATTAAAAGAACACAAAGCAATTTCTCAGAAAGGTTCTTTCCAGTTTTTAACGGAAGATCTTTCCTTTTTCACCATAGCCCTCTATGGGATTCCAAATATCACTTTCAAAATTCCAGAAGAACAGTCTTAGCGAAAGGCTTCTTGAGGGGAAAGCTGTAACTCTGTGAGATGAATTAACAGAACACAAAGTAGTTTCTCAGAAAGATTCTTTCCAGTTTTTAACGGAAGATATTCCCTTTTTCACCATAGCCCTCTATGGGCTTCCAATATCACTTTGAAAAATCCACAAGAAGTATCTTAGAGAATGGCTTCTTTCTGGGAAAGCAGTAACTCTGTGAGATGAATTAATAGAACACAGAGCAGTTTCTCAGAAAGCCTCTTTCAGTTTTTAACAAAAGATATTTCCTTTTTCACCATAGCCCTCTATGGGCTTCCAAATATCACTTTGCAAATTCCACAAGAAGTGTCTTCGCGAAAGGCTTCTTGAGGGCAAAGCTGTAACACTGTGAGATGAATTAACAGAACACAAAGTAGTTTCTCAGAATGCTTCTTTTCAGTTTTTATCTTAGGATATTTCCTTTTTCACCTTAGCCCTCTATGGGCTTGAAAATATCACTATGAAATTTCCACATGAAGAGTCTCAGCGAAAGGATTCTTGAGGTGAAAGCAGTGACTCTGTGAGATGAATTAACAGAACACAAAGCAGTTTCTCAGAAAGCTTCTTTCCAGTTTTTAAAGGAAGATATTTCCTTTTTCACCGTAGACCTCTACGGGCTTCCAAATAACACTTTGCCAATTCCACAAGAAGAGTCTTAGCGAAAGGCATCTTGAAGGGAAGGCTGTAACTCTGTGAGATGAATTAACAGGACACAAAGCAGTTTCTCATAAAGCTTCCTTCCAGTTTTTATCGGAAGATATTTCCTTTTACACCGTAGCCCTGTATGGACTTCCAGATATCAATGTGCAAATTTCACAAGAACAGTCTTAGCGAAAGGCTTCTTGAGGGGAAAGCTGTAACTCTGTGAGATGAATTAACAGAACACAGAGCAGTTTCTCAGAAAGCTTCTTTCCAGTTTTTAACGGAAGATATTTCCTTTTTCACCATAGCACTCTATGGGCTTCCAGATATCACCTTGAATATTCCACAAGAACAGACTTAGCGAAAGGCTTCCTGAAGGGAATGCTGTAACACTGTGAGATGAATTAACAGAACACAGAGCAGTTTCTCAGAAAGCTTCTTTACAGTTTTTAACGGTAGATATTTCCTTTTTCACCTTAACCCTCTAAGGGCTTCCAAATATCACTTTGCAAATTGCATAAGAACAGTGTTAGCGAAAGGCTTTTTGAGGAGAAAGCAGTAACTGTGAGTTGAATTAACCGAACACAAAGCAGTTTCTCAGGAAGCTTCTTTCCAGTTTTTAAGGGAAGATTTTCCTTTTTCACCATAACCCTCTATGGGCTTCCAAATATCACTTTTCAAATTCCACAAGAACAGTCTTAGCGAAAGGCTTCTTGAGGGGAACGCAGTAACTCTGTGAGATGAATTAAGAGAATACAGAGCAGTTTCTCAGAAAGTTTCTCTTCAGTTTTTATCTTAGGATATCTCCTTTTTCACCATAGCCCTCTGTGGGCTTCGAAATATCACTTTGCAAATTCCACAAGAAGAGTCTTAGGGAAAGGCTTCATGAGGGGAAAGATGTAAGTCTCTGAGATGAATTAACAGAACACAAAGTAGTTTCTCAGAAATCTTCTTCCAGATTTTAACGGAAGATACTTCCTTTTTCACCATAGCCCCCTATGGGCTTCCAAATATCACTTTCCAAATTCCCCAAGATCAGCCTTAGCTAAAGGTTACTTGAGGAGAGATTTGTAACACTGTGAGATGAATTAACAGAACACAAAGCAGATTCTCAGAAAGCTTCTTTCCACTTTTTAACGGAAGATACTTCTTTTTTCACCATAGCCCTCTATGGGCTTCCAAATATCACTTTGCAAATTCCCCAAGAACAGTCTTAGCGAAAGACTGCTTGAGGGGAAAGCTGTAACTCTTGAGATGAATTAGCAGAACACAAAGCAGTTTCTCAGAAAGCTTCTTTCCTGTTTTTTAACGGAAGTTATTTCCTTTTTCACCGTAGCCCTCTATGGGCTTCCAAATATCACTTTCCAAATTCCAGAAGCACAGTCTTAGCGAAAACTTCTTGAGGAGAAAGCTGTATCTCTGTGAGATGAATTAACAGAACACAAAGCAGTTTCTCAGAAAGCTTCTTTCCAGTTTTTAACAGAAGATATTTCCTTTTTCATCATATCCTTCTATGGCTTTACAAATATCACTTTGAAATTCCACAAGAACAGTCTTAGCGAAAGGCTTCTTGTGGAGAAAGCTGTAACCCTGTGAGATGAATTAACAGAACACAAGGCAGTTTCTCAGAAAGCTTCTTTTCAGTTTTTATCTTAGGATATTTCCTTTTTCACCATAGCCCACTATGGGCTTCCAAATGTCACTTTGCAAATTCCACAAGAACAGTCTTAGCGAAAGGCTTCTAGAGGGGCAAGCTGTAACTCTGTGAGATGAACTAAGAGAACACAAAGCAGTTTCTCAGAATGCTTCTTTCCAGTTTTTAACGGAAGATATTTCCTTTTTCACCATAACCCTATATGGGCTTCCAAATATCACTTTGCAAATTCCACAAGAACAGTCTTAGCGAAAGGCTTCTTGAGAGGAACGCAGTAACTCTGTGAGATGAATTAAAAGAACACAAAGCAATTTCTCAGAAAGGTTCTTTCCAGTTTTTAACAGAAGATCTTTCCTTTTTCACCATAGCCCTCTATGGGATTCCAAATATCACTTTCAAAATTCCAGAAGAACAGTCTTAGCGAAAGGCTTCTTGAGGGGAAAGCTGTAACTCTGTGAGATGAATTAACAGAACACGAAGTAGTTTCTCAGAAAGATTCTTTCCAGTTTTTAACGGAAGATATTCCCTTTTTCACCATAGCCCCCTATGGGCTTCCAATATCACTTTGAAAAATCCACAAGAAGAATCTTAGAGAATGGCTTCTTTCTGGGAAAGCAGTAACTCTGTGAGATGAATTAATAGAACACAGAACAGTTTCTCAGAAAGCCTCTTTCAGTTTTTAACAAAAGATATTTCCTTTTTCATCATAGCCCTCTATGGGCTTCCAAATATCACTTTGCAAATTCCACAAGAAATGTCTTCGCGAAAGGCTTCTTGAGGGCAAAGCTGTAACACTGTGAGATGAATTAACAGAACACAGAGCAGTTTCTCAGAATGCTTCTTTTCAGTTTTTATCTTAGGATATTTCCTTTTTCACCTTAGCCCTCTATGGGCTTGAAAATATCACTATGAAATTTCCACATGAAGAGTCTCAGCGAAAGGATTCTTGAGGTGAAAGCAGTGACTCTGTGAGATGAATTAACAGAACACAAAGCAGTTTCTCAGAAAGCTTCTTTCCAGTTTTTAAAGGAAGATATTTCCTTTTTCACCGTAGACCTCTACGGGCTTCCAAATAACACTTTGCCAATTCCACAAGAAGAGTCTTAGCGAAAGGCATCTTGAAGGGAAGGCTGTAACTCTGTGAGATGAATTAACAGGACACAAAGCAGTTTCTCATAAAGCTTCCTTCCAGTTTGTATCGGAAGATATTTCCTTTTACACCGTAGCCCTGTATGGACTTCCAGATATCAATGTGCAAATTTCACAAGAACAGTCTTAGCGAAAGGCTTCTTGAGGGGAAAGCTGTAACTCTGTGAGATGAATTAACAGAACACAGAGCAGTTTCTCAGAAAGCTTCTTTCCAGTTTTTAACGGAAGATATTTCCTTTTTCACCATAGCACTCTATGGGCTTCCAGATATCACCTTGAATATTCCACAAGAACAGACTTAGCGAAAGGCTTCCTGAAGGGAATGCTGTAACACTGTGAGATGAATTAACAGAACACAGAGCAGTTTCTCAGAAAGCTTCTTTACAGTTTTTAACGGTAGATATTTCCTTTTTCACCTTAACCCTCTAAGGGCTTCCAAATATCACTTTGCAAATTGCATAAGAACAGTGTTAGCGAAAGGCTTTTTGAGGAGAAAGCAGTAACTGTGAGTTGAATTAACCGAACACAAAGCAGTTTCTCAGGAAGCTTCTTTCCAGTTTTTAAGGGAAGATTTTCCTTTTTCACCATAACCCTCTATGGGCTTCCAAATATCACTTTTCAAGTTCCACAAGAACAGTCTTAGCGAAAGGCTTCTTGAGGGGAATGCAGTAACTCTGTGAGATGAATTAACAGAACACAAAGCAATTTCTCAGAAAGATTCTTCCCAGTTTTTATCTTAGGATATTTCCTTTTTCACCATAGCCCTCTATGGGCTTCCAAATATCACTTTGCAAATTCCCCAAGAACAGTCTTAGCGAAAGACTGCTTGAGGGGAAAGCTGTAACTCTTGAGATGAATTAGCAGAACACAAAGCAGTTTCTCAGAAAGCTTCTTTCCTGTTTTTTAACGGAAGTTATTTCCTTTTTCACCGTAGCCCTCTATGGGCTTCCAAATATCACTTTCCAAATTCCAGAAGCACAGTCTTAGCGAAAACTTCTTGAGGAGAAAGCTGTATCTCTGTGAGATGAATTAACAGAACACAAAGCAGTTTCTCAGAAAGCTTCTTTCCAGTTTTTAACAGAAGATATTTCCTTTTTCATCATATCCTTCTATGGCTTTACAAATATCACTTTGAAATTCCACAAGAACAGTCTTAGCGAAAGGCTTCTTGTGGAGAAAGCTGTAACCCTGTGAGATGAATTAACAGAACACAAGGCAGTTTCTCAGAAAGCTTCTTTTCAGTTTTTATCTTAGGATATTTCCTTTTTCACCATAGCCCACTATGGGCTTCCAAATGTCACTTTGCAAATTCCACAAGAACAGTCTTAGCGAAAGGCTTCTAGAGGGGCAAGCTGTAACTCTGTGAGATGAACTAAGAGAACACAAAGCAGTTTCTCAGAATGCTTCTTTCCAGTTTTTAACGGAAGATATTTCCTTTTTCACCATAACCCTATATGGGCTTCCAAATATCACTTTGCAAATTCCACAAGAACAGTCTTAGCGAAAGGCTTCTTGAGAGGAACGCAGTAACTCTGTGAGATGAATTAAAAGAACACAAAGCAATTTCTCAGAAAGGTTCTTTCCAGTTTTTAACGGAAGATCTTTCCTTTTTCACCATAGCCCTCTATGGGATTCCAAATATCACTTTCAAAATTCCAGAAGAACAGTCTTAGCGAAAGGCTTCTTGAGGGGAAAGCTGTAACTCTGTGAGATGAATTAACAGAACACAAAGTAGTTTCTCAGAAAGATTCTTTCCAGTTTTTAACGGAAGATATTCCCTTTTTCACCATAGCCCTCTATGGGCTTCCAATATCACTTTGAAAAATCCACAAGAAGAATCTTAGAGAATGGCTTCTTTCTGGGAAAGCAGTAACTCTGTGAGATGAATTAATAGAACACAGAGCAGTTTCTCAGAAAGCCTCTTTCAGTTTTTAACAAAAGATATTTCCTTTTTCACCATAGCCCTCTATGGGCTTCCAAATATCACTTTGCAAATTCCACAAGAAGTGTCTTCGCGAAAGGCTTCTTGAGGGCAAAGCTGTAACACTGTGAGATGAATTAACAGAACACAAAGTAGTTTCTCAGAATGCTTCTTTTCAGTTTTTATCTTAGGATATTTCCTTTTTCACCTTAGCCCTCTATGGGCTTGAAAATATCACTATGAAATTTCCACATGAAGAGTCTCAGCGAAAGGATTCTTGAGGTGAAAGCAGTGACTCTGTGAGATGAATTAACAGAACACAAAGCAGTTTCTCAGAAAGCTTCTTTCCAGTTTTTAAAGGAAGATATTTCCTTTTTCACCGTAGACCTCTACGGGCTTCCAAATAACACTTTGCCAATTCCACAAGAAGAGTCTTAGAGAAAGGCATCTTGAAGGGAAGGCTGTAACTCTGTGAGATGAATTAACAGGACACAAAGCAGTTTCTCATAAAGCTTCCTTCCAGTTTTTATCGGAAGATATTTCCTTTTACACCGTAGCCCTGTATGGACTTCCAGATATCAATGTGCAAATTTCACAAGAACAGTCTTAGCGAAAGTCTTCTTGAGGGGAAAGCTGTAACTCTGTGAGATGAATTAACAGAACACAGAGCAGTTTCTCAGAAAGCTTCTTTCCAGTTTTTAACGGAAGATATTTCCTTTTTCACCATAGCACTCTATGGGCTTCCAGATATCACCTTGAATATTCCACAAGAACAGACTTAGCGAAAGGCTTCCTGAAGGGAATGCTGTAACACTGTGAGATGAATTAACAGAACACAGAGCAGTTTCTCAGAAAGCTTCTTTACAGTTTTTAACGGTAGATATGTCCTTTTTCACCGTAACCCTCTAAGGGCTTCCAAATATCACTTTGCAAATTGCATAAGAACAGTGTTAGCGAAAGGCTTTTTGAGGAGAAAGCAGTAACTGTGAGTTGAATTAACCGAACACAAAGCAGTTTCTCAGGAAGCTTCTTTCCAGTTTTTAAGGGAAGATTTTCCTTTTTCACCATAACCCTCTATGGGCTTCCAAATATCACTTTTCAAATTCCACAAGAACAGTCTTAGCGAAAGGCTTCTTGAGGGGAACGCAGTAACTCTGTGAGATGAATTAAGAGAATACAGAGCAGTTTCTCAGAAAGTTTCTCTTCAGTTTTTATCTTAGGATTTCTCCTTTTTCACCATAGCCCTCTGTGGGCTTCGAAATATCACTTTGCAAATTCCACAAGAAGAGTCTTAGGGAAAGGCTTCATGAGGGGAAAGATGTAAGTCTCTGAGATGAATTAACAGAACACAAAGTAGTTTCTCAGAAATCTTCTTCCAGATTTTAACGGAAGATACTTCCTTTTTCACCATAGCCCCCTATGGGCTTCCAAATATCACTTTCCAAATTCCACAAGATCAGCCTTAGCTAAAGGTTACTTGAGGAGAGATTTGTAACACTGTGAGATGAATTAACAGAACACAAAGCAGATTCTCAGAAAGCTTCTTTCCACTTTTTAACGGAAGATACTTCTTTTTTCACCATAGCCCTCTATGGGCTTCCAAATATCACTTTGCAAATTCCCCAAGAACAGTCTTAGCGAAAGACTGCTTGAGGGGAAAGCTGTAACTCTTGAGATGAATTAGCAGAACACAAAGCAGTTTCTCAGAAAGCTTCTTTCCTGTTTTTTAACGGAAGTTATTTCCTTTTTCACCGTAGCCCTCTATGGGCTTCCAAATATCACTTTCCAAATTCCAGAAGCACAGTCTTAGCGAAAACTTCTTGAGGAGAAAGCTGTATCTCTGTGAGATGAATTAACAGAACACAAAGCAGTTTCTCAGAAAGCTTCTTTCCAGTTTTTAACAGAAGATATTTCCTTTTTCATCATATCCTTCTATGGCTTTACAAATATCACTTTGAAATTCCACAAGAACAGTCTTAGCGAAAGGCTTCTTGTGGAGAAAGCTGTAACCCTGTGAGATGAATTAACAGAACACAAGGCAGTTTCTCAGAAAGCTTCTTTTCAGTTTTTATCTTAGGATATTTCCTTTTTCACCATAGCCCACTATGGGCTTCCAAATGTCACTTTGCAAATTCCACAAGAACAGTCTTAGCGAAAGGCTTCTAGAGGGGCAAGCTGTAACTCTGTGAGATGAACTAAGAGAACACAAAGCAGTTTCTCAGAATGCTTCTTTCCAGTTTTTAACGGAAGATATTTCCTTTTTCACCATAACCCTATATGGGCTTCCAAATATCACTTTGCAAATTCCACAAGAACAGTCTTAGCGAAAGGCTTCTTGAGAGGAACGCAGTAACTCTGTGAGATGAATTAAAAGAACACAAAGCAATTTCTCAGAAAGGTTCTTTCCAGTTTTTAACAGAAGATCTTTCCTTTTTCACCATAGCCCTCTATGGGATTCCAAATATCACTTTCAAAATTCCAGAAGAACAGTCTTAGCGAAAGGCTTCTTGAGGGGAAAGCTGTAACTCTGTGAGATGAATTAACAGAACACGAAGTAGTTTCTCAGAAAGATTCTTTCCAGTTTTTAACGGAAGATATTCCCTTTTTCACCATAGCCCCCTATGGGCTTCCAATATCACTTTGAAAAATCCACAAGAAGAATCTTAGAGAATGGCTTCTTTCTGGGAAAGCAGTAACTCTGTGAGATGAATTAATAGAACACAGAACAGTTTCTCAGAAAGCCTCTTTCAGTTTTTAACAAAAGATATTTCCTTTTTCATCATAGCCCTCTATGGGCTTCCAAATATCACTTTGCAAATTCCACAAGAAATGTCTTCGCGAAAGGCTTCTTGAGGGCAAAGCTGTAACACTGTGAGATGAATTAACAGAACACAGAGCAGTTTCTCAGAATGCTTCTTTTCAGTTTTTATCTTAGGATATTTCCTTTTTCACCTTAGCCCTCTATGGGCTTGAAAATATCACTATGAAATTTCCACATGAAGAGTCTCAGCGAAAGGATTCTTGAGGTGAAAGCAGTGACTCTGTGAGATGAATTAACAGAACACAAAGCAGTTTCTCAGAAAGCTTCTTTCCAGTTTTTAAAGGAAGATATTTCCTTTTTCACCGTAGACCTCTACGGGCTTCCAAATAACACTTTGCCAATTCCACAAGAAGAGTCTTAGCGAAAGGCATCTTGAAGGGAAGGCTGTAACTCTGTGAGATGAATTAACAGGACACAAAGCAGTTTCTCATAAAGCTTCCTTCCAGTTTTTATCGGAAGATATTTCCTTTTACACCGTAGCCCTGTATGGACTTCCAGATATCAATGTGCAAATTTCACAAGAACAGTCTTAGCGAAAGGCTTCTTGAGGGGAAAGCTGTAACTCTGTGAGATGAATTAACAGAACACAGAGCAGTTTCTCAGAAAGCTTCTTTCCAGTTTTTAACGGAAGATATTTCCTTTTTCACCATAGCACTCTATGGGCTTCCAGATATCACCTTGAATATTCCACAAGAACAGACTTAGCGAAAGGCTTCCTGAAGGGAATGCTGTAACACTGTGAGATGAATTAACAGAACACAGAGCAGTTTCTCAGAAAGCTTCTTTACAGTTTTTAACGGTAGATATTTCCTTTTTCACCTTAACCCTCTAAGGGCTTCCAAATATCACTTTGCAAATTGCATAAGAACAGTGTTAGCGAAAGGCTTTTTGAGGAGAAAGCAGTAACTGTGAGTTGAATTAACCGAACACAAAGCAGTTTCTCAGGAAGCTTCTTTCCAGTTTTTAAGGGAAGATTTTCCTTTTTCACCATAACCCTCTATGGGCTTCCAAATATCACTTTTCAAGTTCCACAAGAACAGTCTTAGCGAAAGGCTTCTTGAGGGGAATGCAGTAACTCTGTGAGATGAATTAACAGAACACAAAGCAATTTCTCAGAAAGATTCTTCCCAGTTTTTATCTTAGGATATTTCCTTTTTCACCATAGCCCTCTATGGGCTTCCAAATATCACTTTGCAAATTCCCCAAGAACAGTCTTAGCGAAAGACTGCTTGAGGGGAAAGCTGTAACTCTTGAGATGAATTAGCAGAACACAAAGCAGTTTCTCAGAAAGCTTCTTTCCTGTTTTTTAACGGATGTTATTTCCTTTTTCACCGTAGCCCTCTATGGGCTTCCAAATATCACTTTCCAAATTCCAGAAGCACAGTCTTAGCGAAAACTTCTTGAGGAGAAAGCTGTATCTCTGTGAGATGAATTAACAGAACACAAAGCAGTTTCTCAGAAAGCTTCTTTCCAGTTTTTAACAGAAGATATTTCCTTTTTCATCATATCCTTCTATGGCTTTACAAATATCACTTTGAAATTCCACAAGAACA